>NC_057813.1:616639813-616981202 GCF_018294505.1 Triticum aestivum
CTTCTTCTTCTTTATATATAGTTTTTTCTTTTCTGCTTTATTTGTTTTCTTCTATTTATTTTTGAGAAATTTTTTTATATAGTTTTTTCTTTTTTGCCGTGACCCTCTCTACTCTTACGTCCGAAACCGGCCCTGATACTTCGAAAGATATTGTCCAGTTTGTGCTAGGGGAGCAAATGATGTCAGAAAGCGCTGAAAAATTGATGACGTGGCTTAGAATGGTGCGTACTGAACGCAAAAAAGTCTGAAGTTGTAATAAGTTTAAAAAATGAAGTGCCAGTTTTTGCCGTAACACAAGAAGTCTGGAGTTCTAATTAATAAGTTATTAAAAATAAAAAAAGGCGCAATGCTCGTTAGTTAGCTTCAAACCTTTCGGAACATGGTAGACTACACTGCACACAGCTCCGTGCAATCTATTCTATTCCGAAAGGCTTGAAGCTAAGCAAGCTGCAGGTGAGCATTGCGCCTCTCCATCGTCTCTGCACTCACGGCTTATAAACAGCTCCTACTGCCTCTCTCCTAGCAAGGTGGAACTAAAAATCAGCTTAATAAGAAACTCTAGTACCGGTTCATGACATGAACCGGTACTAAAGGAGTTTGTGGGGCCCACGGCCTGACACAACATCATTAGTACCGGTTCGTGGTGAGATGATCTATGTACTTTTTATCTACATTGCATGCTAGTATGGATATAAGGGACAAGATGTGAGATACACGGACGTGGACGACAGGATTTGAGGACCGGATGTGAGATACACGGATGAGGACCGGGTGCGTCCACGGAGGTTTGAAGGCCCGGATTTGCAGGTCGCGGCTGTCGATGCACTCAACGGCTGACACACAAAGTGGTCCACCTTAAAACTTCGTCGATAAAAAGTTGGGACTTCTACAACTGCTTGTGGCTTGGGTGTGCATCTCAAACTGTTGTAGCAGTGAGCACCGTCTTGTGATTTATCCAAACGAATGAGAAATACTCCTCCATCCCATAATATAAGTTTATTATGGGACGGACGAAGTAGTAACAAGCATTTGGCATTAAACTGTTCCTTGTAGTATCATCTGATTTTGGCCTATGTGATGCGATGATGATAATGTGACCCTACGTCGGGGCAAGCCATAGCATGATGACCCTTTCTTTGTTGATTGACATGAAAGAAACAAAAATAACAAGCGCCGAGCCACCGCGAGCATATATAACCACGGCGGACAACGGCCGGCGAACTCACACACATATACTCACCCGGTTGGCACACCAAAAGCCTAGCAATAAATACTACTCACTCCGATCAGGCGCCGCGCGTGCATATATTGTGGTAAGACTTAGACAGCGGCAGCGCTAGCTTAATTAGAGCATGAGGCGACGTGCGGCGGGCTTCTTGCGCAGGCCGACGAGCTTGGCGTCGTCGATGACGGGCCCGCAGAGCGTGCCGTCGGCCTTCATGTGGTAGAAGGCGCTCTGGAAGACGACCCGGGTGCGGTCTCTGACGGCGACGAAGTCCAGCACGGCGCGCTTGTAGCCGCCGGCGCCGTTGGACTCGTACGGCACCTTGAGGGTGGAGCGCGCGGCGTAGGCCTCGGCCACCATGGAGCCCTTGCAGCCGTCGGCGGAGTCGCCGACGGCGAAGGAGAGGCGGTAGGCCCAGCCGGGCACGGTGCGCACCTCCTGCACGAGCGCGCTCTCCTTGCCGCCAACGAGCTCGACGGCGCGCGCGCCCTCGGGCACCTTGAAGTGCGCGGCGTCGACGTACTTGACGGCCTTGGAGGACATGATCATCCAGGCGGGGAGCGGGGAGTGGTCGTCCTCGATGTTTGGCGGCACGAGCACGCCCCAGGAGGCGTTGGGGAGGAAGTAGGGGCCCTCCTCGAAGCCGCCGTTCTTGAGCATGTTGCCCTTGGAGAGCGTGGGCGGGTAGAGGGTGCGGATGGCGACGGCGTCGATGAGCGGGCCGCATGCCGGGTCCTCTTCGACGCCGGGGTTGTGGATGACGAGGTCGACGACGTCGAGCTTGGCCTTGAAGGCCCAGGCGTAGGAGTCCCAGCCGTTGCTGCCGTAGATGGTCTGCATGGGGAGCACGCCGGACTCGGGGCTGACGGAGACGTTGAGGCGCTCGGCCTGCGCGCAGGTGCGGGCGGCGCTGAAGGTGATGGCGTAGTAGGAGCCCCGGGCGACGGGGATGCGCTGGAGGATGGAGGCATCGTTGCCGAGGCGGACGGCGTAGGCGCCCTGCGGCACCACCAGCAGCATGTCGCCCTGCTTGTGCCCGGACTCGATGTACTCCACGAAGCCCGACGTCTCCCACTTGGGGATCGCCTTCCCGCCCTTCACCACCGTCCCGTTCACCAGCTCCGACTTGGCCGGACCCAGCTCGAAGTTGCCGTTCGGCAGGAGACCTGCATGCACCAACCTATGTTAAAGATAGGTAAATAAATCAATTGCAGCAGAGTAACAATTGTCTTAGTTCTGCTGGAGCTAGAAAAGGAAAGCAAGGTGCAGCGATCATGGAGCACGCCGGGGTGTCTCCCAACCCATGCTTGGTTTTAGCAGCCACCGACAGATAGACGTGTCATAGTGTAAGCTGACAGGGTGCATGTTACTCTGCTTTAGCCAAGGCCAGGCGCATTCACTACTCACTTCATCGAGCTGGCATGCACATGATGCAGATGCAGAGCTCTGCTGAGGTTTCTGAACACGCATGCGGTCGATGCAGCCAAGCCAAAAAGGAAACCGAACTGAACACAACACGAGCTCACGTACTGCTAGTACCCACTACTAGTAGGTAAAGTAACTTAGTTACAGAGTGAACGTGCACGTTGGTCGGTAACGAGAAGCAGACCCATGAGGAGACTGCGTTGGTTAATTTCATCTAATCGTAAAGAAAAAAGATGGGCAGATTCGCGCCATGTGAGGGCGGGCCGACAGTTATACCCTACGTCCATAAAATCAAATCATGATCAATCTTGTTCACGCACCAAGCATATGACAGCGAAACAGAATCATTCCTCTACCAAGATCACTCATGCATGCATGGTGCCTGACCCAACCACAACCAGATCAGTTCGTGATCACAAGATGTTCCTTAATGCGTGTCGGCCAAACATGCAATGACTTGCTCGTCAGTCAGACTGGGTCAAGTACTCTACCCATCGTGTGTATGTTCGCCCGCCCGGGGACCTCAAAATCATGTATGCTTCAAGATTTTTCTCGTGGTCTGAACGTCGCAGTATTAGTATGGGGAGTACAGTACTTTATACTACTTACTTACTGCTGGCCACTCCAAATCCGGGCATTCAGGTCTACGCAAAACCAATCAAAGTACAGCGCCTCGCCCTCAAAGAAAAACAGTGAATGTGACATGAAGATGACAACGAGAACGGGCAGAGAAATTCGGAAAAAAAGGCATGACATGATAAGCCGCACTTCTCTTAAGCAAACCATGCGGCCACGAGATAGCTAACTGCCGGTACATAACAGAGCAGGCAGGGGTGCCTCACCGTCGGTGACGACCGCGGCGGCGTGCGCCGCCGCGAAGACAAGCAAGAGCAGCACGGCGGAACGCATCGCGTCGTCCTTCGTCTTCCTCCCTCTCTCTCTCTCTCACTCCCTCTTTGGTTTTCCGCTTCGAGCTGGTTCAAGCTTACGAGCTCGAGCTCAGGGTGGATGAGACGAACGGAGGAGCACGGCCGCGCTTTATAGGCCAGCTCCTCGTCTAAACAGCCTCGGGGCGCGCCCGTATTTGCAGAGGAAATGCCACCGCGAGCCCCGCCAGGGGCCGCTCAATCTGGGCCCTCGGAGGCGGGACGGACGGACGGCACCGACGACAGGCTTGGAGATGGCGATCCTGTCCTCTGCATGTGCGTGCATCGACCTCAACTGACACATGGTGGCCATGTGTGCATGTGCATGCGCCGGAAGCCATGCGACCCTTGCCCCTCCCTCGCAGATCCGATTGCATCCGCTGATCAAGACAGGCATGGAAGCGGGCAGAAAGGAAATGATTATTATGCAACCCAAGACAAGAAGGAGAAGGAACTCGCTTGCACTCCACACCAAGAAGAAACAACCTTGAAATGTGGCTTGGCCGCATCCACAGATCCGCCCCGTCGTCAAGTCCTCAGATATTTTCTACTCCCTCGGTAAACTAACGTAAGAGCGTTTAGATCGCTACTACTTTAGAGATCTAAGCACTCTTATATTACCTTACAGTACTACTGTACTGGATTGAAAGACCGTAAAGATGACAGATACGTGTACTCCTACGTAGCACTCACTCTGTCTGGAATTACTTGCCACTGAAACGGATGTGGGAGACTCCTTATCACCCCTGCTATTTGATATAATTGCTGATGCATTGGCCATAATATTAGACAAAGCTATGCAGGAGGGGTTTGTGAAAGGGGTACTATCAAAATTTAATAATTGTGAAGTTAACATGCTGCAATATGCAGATGACATAATTTTTCTAATACAAAATGATGAGAAAGTGCAAAAAATCTGAAGTTCGTTTTAACAGCTTTTGAACAAATGTCTGGACTGACCATTAACTTTCATAAGAGTGAAATTTTCTTATTTGGAGAGGCTGTAAACAAGACTGGTATATACCAAGAGATCTTTACATGTGAGGTGGGAAAAATACCTATCAAATATCTAGGACTGCCAGTGGCTGATACTAGATTGGGAAATAAATTCTGGAAGGGAGTTACAAAAAAAAAATCAGAGAAGATGTGCTTGTTGGCAAGGCAGGCTGTTAAACATGGCTGGGAGAGTGACTCTGGTGCAAGCCTGCCTTACCAGCATTCCTCTTTTCATGATGTCCTTTTATCCCTTGCCAGTTGGAGTTAGGAAAAAGACAGATTTCTTCAAAGCCAGACTTGTGTGGCAAGAAGATGAAAATAAGAAAAAAATATCATTTGGTTAACTGGAAGACATGTTGCCTACCAAAAGAACAAGGGGGGCTGGGAATTATCAATTTAGAAATCATGAATAAAGCATTGTTGGCTAAATGGCTATGGAAAATGGAAACTAAATCAGGAACCTGGGTGAATATATTGAAAAACAAATATGTTCATAATAAGTGCCTGTCTGGAATAGAAAAGAAACCCGGAGATTCTCAGTTTTGGAGCAGTCTAATGGGGGTCAAAATATTTACTTTCAACGTGTCAAGAAAAAACTAGGAGATGAGAATGAGACTAGATTCTGGGGAGATTGGTGGGTGGGATCTAAACCCCTAAAAGATCTATACCCTGGACTATACAACATTAGCTTTGACCACAACATTTCAGTGGCAGAAGCTATTAACAGAGGTTGGCAGGGATTTGGCTTCAGATGAACCTTCACAGGAGAAACGATAGAACTCTGGAATAGCCTAAAAACAAGATGTGAGGAGGTGAGGATGCATGGGGGAAAGACCAAACCCTCTGGATGCTCACTAAAAACAGAAAAATTTCGGTTAAGTCTTTATACTCCTTTCTGATCAATGATGGTGTGGGATTCCCACACAAATTCATGTGGAAAATTAAAATACCAGCCAGGACTTAAATGTTCCTTTGGATGTTTACCAGAAGAAGCATTTTGACCAAAGACAATGTGATCAAGAAAGGATGGAAAGGAGGAAAAGAGTGTGTATATTGTGGGCAAGAAGAGAACATCGATCACCTTTTCTTAGAATGCTCAGCGGCTAGATTGGTCTGGAGTTTGATCAATTGTGCTTTGGACATTCGAACAACCCCAATAAACTCAAATGATTACTTGGGTAGGTGGTTGAAAACCTTTAAAAATCTGAGAAAAAGTTAGTTTTGGTGGGAAGCACTGCTATATTCTAGGCTCTCTGGAAATGCAGAAATGATATTATTTCCAGATCTAGAAAGATATATGATCCCATGATATTCATTCAAATTATGTGCAATTGGATTGCTGACTGGTCGGTTTTGCAGAGAAAAAGGCCGGACCAAAAACTACTGCAGCTGGGAGCAAAACTAATCAGCGGGTGGCAAGTGAGATATACAAGACGACACATGGATGGAGACCTAGAGTTTGGCAATTGGGAGGATCCTGTCTCCTTCTCTGTTTTCGCCATGTAATCTTGAAACTTGTTGAAGTTTAAATAACTGAACTGATGTAAGCGATGCATGGCATGTCTTTTGTTTTCCCCTGCAGCTAGTAGTCTTTAGCTTAGATTAAGTTTGTTGTCTTTTCGAACCTGATGGCTGGACGGGAGTGTCCCTGGTTTGTGGTCGATTTGATTTCATCAATGAAATCGGAGGGGAAAAAAACTCAAACAGATGTATTACTAGACTGAAATATGTCTAAAGACATCCACTTGAACGACAACTAATTACGGACCCAAACTCTGCCTAGCTCTTGCGGTTCCATGCATCCAGTCAATCATCGTCAATCTCTCACCATGAAAAAAGAGATGGAAAACCAATCATCGTCAAACCGGGGTCAAGCGACAGCGACACGAGTCACCGCGGGCGTCCTGATTGCACGCAGCTGCATGTGCCTCTCTCTCTCTCTCTCCTCTCTATCTATGTTCAGTGATCCAGGTTGAGTGATGCGCTGCCCCATAAAAACAAGTGATGGTTCTCCATCGTCTCCATGTGCCGTGCACTGTCGGACGCACAGTGCCTGCCGCTGCGCCATTGATCTTATCTCTAATCTGGAGGCCATGTGAGGCCGCATGGCGGACACTGTGCGCTGCTAACTTCCGTGTGCCCAGGCGCCGATTTCGAGTTTGGCATAAGACAGGTGTACGTGTTAAGGCCGGTGGTTCGTCTGCCTGTTCTTTAGGGATCAGCAGTGTTTTGTGCTACGCGTACCATGGAATGGACCCGGGATCTTAAAGGCGTGCTAGGACCAACTGCTGACGTGTATTATGTGTAACTTTTATTTGACCTAGACCCGCAAAAAAGATAAACTTTCTTTGACCTAGAATGCCTGTCGTTGCGATAATTGATGATGACCGTTCTTTTTACAAAAAGATCCTCAAATCTATTCATTGACTAGTAGTACAAACGCCCATTGAAAAATAAAAATAAAATTACCACGGAGGGCACATCGGTGCACCATTGTCGATCACGGGCGGGAAGTCATTGAGGCCACTGTCCTACCGAACCAGCACCATGGAGAAAAAACTTGTCACCGCTGGAAGAGTCGCATACCCAATAGCGAACCTCCATTATTTCTCCCAGGCCTCACGCTAGCATTGGAGGCCACATTGACGTGGCGAAGACGGTCCTGAAGGACCAAACTGCAAAGAAAATCCATAGCCACTATCGGGCCAACAAACCCACCACCCAGAACAAGAAATTATCATATCGAGCAATGGGCGTAGCCACAGATGACGTCGTTGACATGGCGAGACTCGAGACGACTTTATTCGCCAGACTGACATCCCTGCCACCACCACCAATGAGGTCCATAGGAAAAGACTTTACTGACACCACCGACATCACATCGAAAGGGCTGAAGCGATGGACAACGAAAACCTATGTAAAACACTCTAATTAGGAAAAAAAACACAACTTCGTCCAATGGACCTGGGCTTCCACCACATAATTTGCGTCCACCGAGGTAGCATACACCAAGTAATTTCCACTAGAGGGGCCATGCCGTTTTAGCGAAATTGAGAGGTGAGAACGTGATTCCTAAAAATTTGCCATATGAAGGTTTTCACCTTGAGAGTCAAGTACACTTTCCAAAGCCCCCTAACTTCGTTTGGCAACGAATCTTGCATGGGTTTAGCATACAACGATTTGACAGAGAATTAGCGCCCGGTGGTGAGGCGCCACAAAACTATGTTCGTCTTTAGAGGAAAAGGAAACACCGGTAAGCCTATCACCTAGAGTTGTCTAGCTGATCCCTTCAGGTGGGTTAAGCTCGTGTCCAAACGTGATAATGCGGGGAGGGGGGTGATACGTCCATTTTGCATCATGTTTTAATATCGATATTTATTGTATTATGGGCTGTTGTTACACGTTATGTCACAATACTTATGCCTATTCTCTCTTATTTTACAAGGTTTATATGAAGAGGGAGAATGCCGGCAGCTGGGATTTTGGGCTGGAAAAGGAGCAAATATTAGAGATCTATCCTACACAACTTCAAAAGTCCTAAAACTCCACAAAAGTTGTTTTCGGAATTAATAAAAAATACTGGGCGAAGAAAGTACCAGAGGGGGCCCACACCCTGTCCACGAGGGTGGGGGCGCGCCCTACCCCCCTGGGCGCGCCCCCTGCCTCGGGGGCCCCCTGGCAGCTTTTCGGTGGCCATCTTATGCTATATGAAGGCTTTACCCTGGAAAAAACCATAAGCAAGCTTTTAGGAAGAAACTCCGCCGCCACGAGGCGGAACCTTGACGGAACCCATCTAGGGCTCTGGCGAAGCTGTTCTGCCGGGGAAACATCCCTCCGGGAGGGGGAAATCATCACCATCGTCATCACCATCGATCCTCTCAGTGGGAGGGGGTCAATCTCCATCAACATTTTCACCAGCACCATCTCCTCTCAAACCCTAGTTCATCTCTTGTATTCAATCTTTGTCTCAAAACCTCGGATTGGTACCTGTGGATTGCTAGTAGTGTTGATTACTCATTGTAGTTGATGCTAGTTGGTTTATTCGGTGGAAGATCATATGTTCAGATCCTTAATGCATATTAATACCCCTCTGATTATGAACATGAATATGATTTGGGAGTAGTTACGATTGTTCCTGACGACATGGGAGAAGTCTTGCTATAAGTAGTCATGTGAATTTGGTATTCGTTCGATATTTTCATGAGATGTATGTTGTCTCTTCTCTAGTGGTGTTATGTGAACGTTGACTACATGACACTTCACCATTGTTTGGGCCTAGAGGAAGGCATTGGGAAGTAATAAGTAGATGATGGGTTGCTAGAGTGACAGAAGTTTAAACCCTAGTTTATGCGTTGCTTCGTAAGGGGCTGTTTTGGATCCATATGTTTCATGCTATGGTTAGGTTTACCTCAATACTTGTTTTGTAGTTGCGGACGCTTGCAATAGGGGTTAATCATAAGTGGGATGCTTGTCCAAGGAAGGGTAATACCCAAGCACCGATCCACCCACATACCAAATTATCAAAGTAATGAACACGAATCATATGAGCGTGATGAAAACTAGTGATACGTCTCCAACGTATCTATGATTTTTTATTGTTCCATGCTATTATATTCCCTGTTTGGTATGTTTATGGGCTTTATTTTACACTTTTATATCATTTTTGGGACTAACCTACTAACCGGAGGCCCAGCCCGAATTGCTGTTTTTTTTGCCTATTTCAGTGTTTCGCAGAAAAAGAATATAAAATGGAGTCCAAACGGAATAAAACCTTCGGGAGCGATCTTTTTGGAATAGACGCAATCCAAGAGACCTGGATTGGACGTCAAGCAGCAAACGAGGCGGCCACGAGGGTGCCCGGCGCGCCCTAAGGGGGTGGGCGCCCCCCTGATAACCCACAAGTGTAGGGGATCGCAACAATTTTCGATAAGTAAGAGTGTCGAAACCAACGAGGAGCTAAAGGTAGAATAAATATTCCCTCAAGTTCTATCGACCACCGATACAACTCTACGCATGCTTGACGTTCGCTTTACCTAGAACAACTATGAAACTAGAAGTACTTTATAGGAATGATAGGAAAGGTTTCCAAGATAATAAAGAACATGTAAATAAAAAAATAGGGGATGTTTAGATAAAAATGCAAATAAAGTAAATATAGCGAGTACGGAAAAGTGGTGGTAGGAGTTGTGAAATTTTCCCTAAGCAATTGACTATGTTACTAGACCGGTAATCACTATTGCAATTCTATTTGAGGGAGAGGTATAAGCTAGCATACTTTTTCTTCTTGGATCATATGCACTTATGATTGGAACTATAGCAAGCATCCGCAATTACTAAAGATTCATTAAGGTAAAACCCAACCATAGCATTAAAGTATCAAGTCCTCTTTATCCCATATGCAACAACATACTTACTCGGGTTTGTGTTTCAGTCACTCACGCAACCCACTATAAGCAAATCATGAACGCATTGCAACATCCTACAGCGGTAATCCCTCATGCTTGCGCGACACGGAGGGCACCATAGGACAGCACCAATAATAAAACATGCAACTCAAACCAATCATAGCAATTCATCAATCACTTATAGGACAATAGAAATCTACTCAGACATCATAGGATGGCAACACATCATTGGAAAATAATATGAAGCATAAAGCACCATGTTCAAGTAGAGGGTACAACGGGGTGCGGGAGAGTGGACCGCTGGATATAGAAGGGGGAAGGTGATGGAGATGTTGGTGAAGATGACGGCGGTGTTGGTGAAGATCGCGGTGATGATGATGGCCCCCGGCGGCGTTCCGGCGCCACCGGAAGCAAGGGGGAGAGAGCCCCCCTTCTTCTTATTTTTCCTTGACCTCCTCCCTAGATGGGAGAAGGGTTTCCTCTCTGGTCCTTGGCTCCCATGGCGTGGGAGGGGCGAGAGCACTCCGAGATTGGATCTATCTCTCTGTTTCTGCGTTCTCTGATTCTACCCCTTCACCGTTTCTTGAATATCCGGAGATCTGTAACTCCGATTGGGGTGAATCTTTCGCCCAGATTTTTCTCATAAAATTATCTTTCTTGCGGCAAAACAAGGGAATCAACCGCCTTATGGGTGGCCCACGAGAGGCCAGGGCGCGCCTGCCTCCCTGGGGCGCGCCCCCCTATCTCGTGGCCACCTCGGACACCGTTTTGCGTTGATTCTTCCTCCGGAAAATCCCAAATATTCCAAAATATTTCTCTGTCCGTTTTTATCCTGTTTGGACTCCGTTTGATATTGGTTTTGTGCGAAACATAAAACATGCAACAAACAGGAACTGACACTGGGCATTGGATCAATATGTTAGTCCCAAAAATAGTATAAAAAGTTGCCAAAAGTATATGAAAGTTGAAGAATATTGGCATGGAACAATAAAAAAATTATAGATACGACGGAGATGTATCAGCATCCCCAAGCTTAATTCCTGCTCGTCCTCGAGTAGGTAAATGATAAAAGAGATAATTTTTGATGTGGAATGCTACCTAGCATAATCTTGATCGTATGTCTAATCATGGCATGAATATTAAGACACGAGTGATTCAAAGCAATAGTCTATCATTTGACATAAAAAACGATAATACTTTGAGCGTACCAATAAAGCAATCATGTCTTTTAAAAAAAAACAAGGCCAAAGCAAGCTTATCCCTATAAAATCATATAGTTTGGCCATGCTTCATTTTCGTCACACAAAAATGCTCCCATCATGCACAACCCCGATGACGAGCCGAGCAATTGGTTCATACTTTTTAACACGCTTCAGCTTTTTCAACCCTCATGCAATATATGAGCGCAAGACATGGATATAGCACTATAGGTGGAATAGAGTATAATGATGAGATTATGTGGATAAGACAAAAAAGGGAGAAAGTCTCACATCGACGCGGCTAATCAACGGGCTATGGAGATGCCCATCAATTGATGTCAATGTGAGGAGTAGGGTTGCCATACAACGGATGCACTAAGAGCTATAATTGTATGAAAGCTCAACAAAAGAAACTAAGTGGGTGTGCATCCAACTTGCTTGCTCATGAAGACTTAGGGCATTTGAGGAAGCCCATCGTTGGAATATACAAGCCAAGTTCTATAATAAAATTCCCACTAGTATATGAAAGTGACAACATAGGGGACAATCTATATGAAGAACATGGTGCTACTTTGAAGCACAAGTGTGGAAAAAGGATAGTAACATTGCCCCTTTTTTTTCTTTTTTTTCTTTTTTTCTTTTATTTCTTTTTGGGTGGGCTTCTTTGGCCCCCTTTTTTATTTAGGCTTCTTTGGCCTTTCCTTTTTTCTTTTTTTTTCTTTTTCTTCTTTTTTTCATGGGGCAATGCTCTATAATGATGATCATCACACTTTTATTTACTTACAACTCGATATTACAACTCGATACTAGAACAAAGATATGGCTCTATATGAATGCTTCCGGCGGTGTATCGGGATGTGCAATGATCTAGCGTAGCAATGACATAAGAAAATGGACAAACCATGATAACATCTTGCTAGCTATCTTACGATCATGCAAAGCAATATGACAATAATTGATCAAGTCATGTATATGATGATGATGGAAGTTGCATGGCAATATATCTCGGAATGGCTATGGAAATGCCATGATAGGTAGGTATGGTGGCTGTTTTGAGGAAGATATAATGAGGCTTATGTGTGATAGAGTGTATCGTATCACGGGGTTTGGCTGCACCGGTGAAGTTTGCACCAACTCTCGAGGTGAGAAAGGGCAATGCACGGTACCGAAGAGGCTAGCAATGATGGAAAGGTAAAAGTGCGTATAATCCATGGACTCACATTAGTCATAAAGAACTCATATACTTATTGCAAAAGTTTATTAGCCCTCGAAGAAAAGTACTACTACGCATGCCCCTAGGGGATAGATTGGTAGGAAAAGACCATCGCTCGTCCCCGACTGCCACTCATAAGGAAGACAATCAAAGAAATACCCCATGCTTCAAATTTGTCACACAACGGTTACCATACATGAATGCTACGGGACTTGCAAACCTCAACACAAGTGTCTCTACAATCCACAACCACCCACTAGCATGACTCTAATATCACCATATTTATATTGCAAAACTATTGCAAGGAATCAAACATATCATATTCAGCGATCTACAAGTTTATGTAGGATTTTATGACTAACCATGTGAATGACCAATTCCTGTCATCTCTCTAAATAAGTGAAGCAAGAGAGTTTAATTCTTTATAAAAAAGGCATGCCCACGCTCTAACAAATATAAGTGAAGAAAAAGAGCATTCTACAAATGGCGGTTTTCTATGTGAAGAGAAACAAGCAATCCAAACTTCAAATGATATAAGTGAAGCACATGAAGCATTATATAAAGCCATACTCAAAATATTTAAGTTAAGTGCAATAAGCATTCTATAAATCAACCAAGGACTATCTCATACCAGCATGGTGCATAAAAGAAAAGTGAAAACTAAATGCAAAAGACGCTCCAAGACTTGCACATAATGCATAAACGAAACAAATACGAAAACATACCAATACTTGTTGAAGAAAGAGGGGATGCCTTCCGGGGCATCCCCAAGCTTAGACGCTTGAGTCTCCTTGAATATTTACTTGGGATGCCTTGAGCATCGCCAAGCTTGATCTCTTGCCTCTCTTCCTTTTCCTCATGCGAAGACCTCCTCGTTTAGACACTTCATCCACACAAAACTTCAACAGAAAACTCGGTAAGATCCGTTAGTATAATAAAGCAAATCACCACTCTAAGTACTGTAGCAAACCAATTCATATTTTGTTCTTGCATTGTGTCTACTGTAGTATAACTTTTTCATGGCTTAATCCACTGATATAAATTGATAGTTTCATCAAAACAAGTAAACTATGCATCAAAAACAGAATCTGTCAAAAACAGAACAGTCTGTAGCAATCTGAACATCCACCATACTTATGGTATCCCAAAAATCTACCAAAATTAGGAAAAATAAACAAGTTGTACAGCAAGACAGTACAAAATGAATCAGAACCATTTGACGTTCCAGGTAAAAATGTAAAATCGAGCACTATAGCCAAAGTTTCTGTCCTGCACCGTACAAACCAACAAGCATTGCAAACATCCTAAAGGCAAACCTTAGCACATTATTTTTATTATACAATGGAATTGTACAAGGGGATAATTATTTTTGATGAAAAGTTTCTATAATTAAGATTCGCAAAGTTTCCGTGAGCATGAACAAAGTTCAAGGCTAGCTCCCACTTCAACAATGTTTGTCTCTCTCACTTTCACTTTCCTTTTTGAAAAGCTTTTAGGTTCCCCTCTTTATTTTTTTGTTTTTAAACTATATAAAAGCACTCAACAGAAATAAATGACTCTTAAATGACTCTCTAAAACTTCCGGGTTGTGTCCCTGGCATCGCTTTCTTTAAAGCCATTAAGCTAGGCATATACTGCTCAAGTAATGAATCCACCCGGATCCCAAGGTATATCAAAGCCAATTTTAATTAACGATGATTTGTAATTTAGTAGTGAGCACAAAGTAACATATATCAAGCAACAACGAAGTCTAACTCTCTTTCAATGCATCGGCATGTCATAAAACAACAATTCATGCACACATAGTAAAGACCAATGCATAGTATAAGCAGTTTCTTGCAATTCTATCGTGTTGGAAACATAAAGAGGCGGAGATAAAGTTCCTCTCTCATAATAATTGCAAGTAGGAGCAGCAAGCACATGCATATTACATTCAAAATCATCATGTGCAATGGTAAAAGGCAACCCATCAATATAATCCTTAATAAGCACAAACTTCTCCAATATAGTGTAGTCGGGAGAATTCAAAAAGATAACAGGACTATCATGTGTGGGTGCTATAGCAACAATTTCATGTTTAACATAAAGGACTATAGCAAGATCATCTCCATAAGCATAATTCATATTGGCATCTTGGACACAAGCATAGCAAGCATCATCAAAAAGGGGTAATTCCACTACTAGGAAAAGGGCTATAGATAGGACTGATTCTAATGGCGCACCAGGTAAGTAGTGCGTCACTACTATATACTAATGGCGCACCGGTTGCTCGTGCGCCATTAGTGTGGAAGACACTAATGGCGCACCGTGCTCACGGTGCGCCACTACTATTGATTTTTTCCCATTTTTCCACACAAACTAATGGCGCAGGGATGGCAAAGTGTGCCATTACTAGTTAGAACTAGTAATGGCGCACGACCAAGATAGTGCGCCATTAGTATATAATATTTTTTTTACTTTTTTGCAAACCTACTAATGGCGCACTATGCCAAAGCCCAGTCGTGTTTATACCCGAAGCCAAATCCAAGACCGTGGGCGCAAACGTCACCGCGAAAAATGATCCATGGGTTCTGGCTTCCCAAGTGGACCAATGCTTCTTCATTACCGACCCGCCAAAGCCCAGTCGTGTTGTCGTGAGGAGAGGCAAAAGGAAGATCATCGGAATGGATGGAGTAGCCAATGAGCAAGACTTCGACAAGTACGGCGACCCGAAGATCGAACATGACGACGATGATGAAGTAGCAGCACACACCACAAGAAGAAGCAGGACCACCCTACCGAAAAGACGTCCGTTCCACAGAAGAACTCCATTTGCGAAAAAGAAGGGCAAGAAGATTGTGAACAGATAGCTAGCTAAGATCGATTGTATTTAAATCGTAGTCTTCATTTCTCGATTGTATTTCATGGGCACTTTTTGATATCATGAATATTTTTAAATTTCATGGGCACTTTTTGAATTCATGAGGACACTTGATCTCGATCCCCCTCCATCTCGATCTCGATTCCCCCTCCATCTCGATCTCGATCCCCGCACCATCCCCCGCTCCACCGCCGCCGCCGATGATATTTTCAAGTAAGAAATTTGAACATATTTTTTAAAAAATTATTACTGTTTTTATAAAAAATATTACTCTTATGATTTAAACAAGTTTGAACATATTTAAACACAAATAAATATAAAAAACAGCATTTAAAATGCATAAAAAAATATTGGGGAGCCTGGGAATCGAACCCAAGACCTCCTAGTGTGTGTGTTGCATGCTGACCAGTCGGGCTAGTGGGTGGGTTCTGTTGTAGATAGGGTTAGGTTGTAGATATGGTTAGTGGGCTAGATTAAAACAAAATTCTAATGGCGCACCGAGGGGTGGTGCGCCATTAGAATAGTCATACTTATGGCGCACGACTGGATGGTGCGCCATTAGAACCCTCCCCCTAGCTATCCTTCCTCCCTCTCGCCAGATCCCCTTCGACCCTCTCTCCCTCGCCACCAGATCCACCTGCGCGCTGCCCCGACCCACGCCGCCGCCGCCCCCGCGCCTCCGTCTCCGTCGCCGCCCCCAGTCAGCCCCTGCCCTGCCCTCCATCGCCGTCCGCTCCCAATCCACCCCCTCCCTCGCCTTCACCGCACCCACCCACCCCCTCCCTTGCCTTCCCAGCCCTCGAGCTCCACCGTGCGAGGCGACAGGCAAGGCGGCGGGCAGAATCTGCTTCAACACCGGGCCGGCGAGCCGCGGAACCAGGGCGCGACGGCGCTCGACCCCTCCACCCCCCTCCACCTCTTCTTCCTCGGGTCGCCGCTGTCTTCCTCAACTTCGGCCACCTCTATTGCTACTAAGCTGTCGCAGGGCCTCCTTGCGCCTCCCCGGTGAGCTCCGCCTCCTCTCCCCTCTTCCTTCTCGCGTGCCAAGAAATGCATAGCAATTATTTGCTTCACTTAGTCATTGATGGTCATTCAGTATGAAATTACAACCTGCTGGTATTGGTTGGAATGTGTAACTACAATTTACAGGGGAAATGTTTGCAGTTAAGTTATGTGGTTGGAAAGATCATGTGTCATTAGAAACTTGGAAGCTAAAAACATTGCGATCCTCACCATAAGGATGATTATATCTTCCATGCCTGAATAGCTCTGCCTAAATAATAAATAGATAAAGGTAAAACTAAACCATGCTCAGCGATGAGATGATGTCAACTGACAACCAAAGCAAACTTGTTCATCATTACAAAAGCAAACTTGTTCAACATAACAAAAGCAAACTTGTTCAACACAACAAAATCAAACTTGTTCAACCACATAACTACAAACTGAGACACAGTAGTAGGGGTCATCCAATACCACAAACAACTCAATATCCCCAGTAGTAGGGGTCATCCCAATGATCCTCCGCCTCTTGCCAGAGCTCCAAACCTTCTTTGGTGATTTTGATTTTCTTCCATGCCTCGGCGTACTCGATGAGCTTGTTTGGCAGTGGGTTGTCCCCTCATAGTAGGTGGTCCAAATTCCTGTCGATCTACTGCTTCATTTTTGAGTAGGATGGGTGGATGAGGCTGGCTGCAAACTCAGCCAAAGATTGCCACTTCTTTCCATTGTTTGGAACTCTCCATTTGCGCTGCAAGTCGACGTACTTGTCGGGGTTGATCTCCAAACCAGACAACTTCAGCTTCTCCTTGTCACCTCTAATGCAGAAGCCAACAAAGGTGTACAACTTCTTCTCCTGCAGGAGCGAGCGGAGTTCCTTGGGCCTGCATCAAATTAATCTGGTACATCAAATTCATCTACTTCAAAAACTTCAGAAACTACAGAATTAAAATGGGTTCAGTTGAAGCAAAATTCAGTTAAAATAGCATCTTCAGCTCTGACCAAAATTCAGTTAAAACAGTATGATCACAACAACTACTAAATGATCACAACAACTACAAGACAACATTCTGTATGATCAAAACAGCAAGCATAACATCTCAATGATGTATTTTTTGCAATCTTTTGCATTACAAGACAACATTCATAACAGCTACTAAATGATCACAAAAACTTGTAGACAACATTCTGTATGATCACCAAAAAACTACTAATTAGACAGAAACTTCATAACTTCAGAACTAGTGTTGCATCTACTTCAGAACTTCAGAACTATTGCATCTACTTCAGAAACTTCAGAAACTTCAAAAACTTCAGAAACTACTAATTAAAACGAAACTTCAAAACTTCAGAAACTTCATAACTTCAGAACTAGTATTGCATCTACTTCAGAACTTCAGAACTATTGCATCTACTTCAGAAACTTTAGAAACTTCAAAAACTTCAGAAACTACTAATTAAAACGAAACTTCAGAACTTCAGAAACTTCAGAACTTCAGAACTGGTATTGCATCTACTTCAGAACTTCATAACTATTGCATCTACTTCAGAAACTACTAATTAGACAGAAACTTTAGAATTGGATATTTTTACCATTTGGTTGTCGCGGTGATGTGGTATACCAGGACGAGATCCTCCACGCATAACTGCCGAACTGCAACAATTTGCGGAGGTTTGTCTTTGCTGGTATACTCGACATCAACGCCGATATTCCGAGAAAGCATGCCGCCGAGCCTCCTCCCCATCTTGCGGATCATCTTGTCGGCTTCGTCTGGATTGCTGGTACATACGACATCCAGCGGCTCCTTCAGGTGGATATCAACCTTGAGCGGCACGGTGTAGTCCCGCTTCTTCCCGGGGACCGGAACGTCGTCGTCGACCACCAGCGGCTCCTTGCCAGACGCCTCACCACGATGATGCTTGGCAGACGGAGGGGAGTTGCTCCACGATGCCTCCGCCATGTTGGGGAACGTAGTAATTTCAAAAATTTCTCCTACGCACACGCAAGATCATGGTGATGGCATAGCAACGAGAGGGGAGAGTGTTGTCCATGTACCCTCGTAGACCGTAAGCGGAAGCGTTAGCACAACGCGGTTGATGTAGTCGTACGTCTTCATGATCCGACCGATCCAAGCACCGAACGTACGGCACCTCCGAGTTCAGCACACGTTCAGCTTGATGACGATCCCCGGGCTCCGATCCAGCACAGCTTCGGGGATGAGTTCCGTCAGCACGACGGCGTGGTGATGATGATGATGCTCTACCGGCGCAGGGCTTCGCCTAAACTCCGCGACGATATGACCGAGGTGGAATATGGTGGACGGGTGCACCGCACACGGCTAAGGAACGATCCGTAGATCAACTTGTGTGTCTATGGGGTGCCCCCTGCCCCCGTATATAAAGTAGGGAGGAGGGAGGCCGGCCGGCCCTTGTTGGGAGCGCCAGGAGGAGGAGTCCTCCTCCTAGTAGGAGTAGGACTCCTCCTTTCCTACTCCTACTAGGAGGGGAAGGAAGGGGGAGAGGAGGGGAAGGAAAGAGGGGGGCGCCGCCCCCCTCCTAGTCCAATTCGGACCAGAGGGAGAGGGGGCGCGCGACCCTTCCTGGCCGCCCCTCTCTCTTCCCACCAAGGCCCATGTGGCCCATTAACTCTCCGGGAGGGGTTCCGGTAACCCTCCGGCACTCCGGTTTTCTTCGAAATCACCCGGAACACTTCCGGTGTCCGAATATAGTCGTCCAATATATCAATCTTTATGTCTCGACCATTTCAAGACTCCTCGTCATGTCCGTGATCACATCCGAGACTCCGAACAAACTTCGGTACATCAAAACTTGTAAACTCATAATAAAACTTTCATCGTAACGTTAAGCGTGCGGACCCTACGGGTTCGAGAACTATGTAGACATGACCTAGAACTATTCTCGGTCAATAACCAATAGTGGAACCTGGATGCCCATATTGGTTCCTACATATTCTACGAAGATCTTTATCGGTCAAACCGCATAACAACATACGTTGTTCCCTTTGTCATTGGTATGTTACTTGCCCGAGATTTGATCGTCGGTATCCAATACCTAGTTCAATCTCGTTACCGGCAAGTCTCTTTACTCGTTCTGTAACACATCATCTTATAACTAACTCATTAGTTACAATGCTTGCAAGGCTTAGGTGATGAGTATTACCGAGAGGGCCCAGAGATACCTCTCCGACAATCGGAGTGACAAAACCTAATCTCGAATTATGCCAACCCAACATGTACCTTCGGAAACACCTGTAGAGCACCTTTATAATCACCCAGTTACGTTGTAACGTTTGGTAGCACACAAAGTGTTCTTCCGGTAAACGAGAGTTGCACAATCTCATAGTTGCAGGAACTTTATATAAGTCATGAAGAAAGCAATAGCAGCATACTAAACGATCAAGTGCTAGGCTAACGGAATGGGTCATGTCAATCACATCATTCTCCTAATGTTGTGATCCCATTAATCAAATGACAACTCTTTTGTCCATGGCTAGGAAACATAACCATCTTTGATAAACGAGCTAGTCAAGTAGAGGCATACTAGTGACACTATGTTTGTCTATGTATTCACACATGTATTATGTTTCCGGTTAATACAATTCTAGCATGAATAATAAACATTTATCATGATATAAGGAAATAAATAATAACTTTATTATTGCCTCTAGGGCATATTTCCTTCAGTCTCCCACTTGCACTAGAGTCAATAATCTAGTTCACATCATCATGTGATTCAACACCAATAGTTCACATCGTAATGTGACCAACACCCAAAGGGTTTACAAGAGTCAATAATCTAGTTCACATCGCTATGTGATTAACACCCAAAGAGTACTAAGGTATGATCATGTTTTGCTCGTGAGAGAAGCTTAGTCAACGGGTCTGTCATATTCAGAGCCGTATGTATTTCGCAAATATTCTATGTCCACAATGCTCTACACGGAGCTACTCTAGCTAATTGCTCCCACTTTCAATATGTATCCAGATTGAGATTTAGAGTCATCTGGATTGGTGTAAAAGCTTGCATCATTGTAACTTTAACGACGGGCTCTTTTATCACCTCCATAATCGAGAAACATCTCCTTAGTCCTCACTAAGGATATTCTTGACCGCTGTCCAGTGATCTACTATTAGATCACTATTGTACTCCCTTGCCAAACCAGAACAAGGTATACAATAGGTCTGGTACATAGCATAGCATACTTTATAGAACCTATGACTGAGGCATAGAGAATGACTTTCATTCTCTTTTCTATTTTCTGTCGTGGTCGGGATTTGAGTCTTTACTCAATTTCACACCTTAGCAACACAGGCAAGAACTTTTTCTTTGACTGTTCCATTTTGACCTACTTCAAAATCTTGACAAGGTATGTACTTATTGAAAAAACTTATCAAGCGTCTTGATCTACCTCAATAGATCTTGATGCTCAATATGTAAGTAGCTTTACTGAGGTCTTTCTTTTAAAAGAACTCCTTTCAAATACTCCTTTATGCTTTCCAGAAAAATTCTACATCATTTCTGATCAACAATATGTTACTCACATATATTTATCAGAAAGGCGGTAGTGCTCCCACTCACTTTATTGTAAATACAGGCTTCACCGCAAGTCGGTATAAAACTATATGCTTTGATCAACTTATCAAAGCGTATATTCCAACTCTGAGATGCTTGCACCAGTCCATAGATGGATCGCTGGAGCTTGCACATTTTGTTAGCACCTTTAGGATTGACAAAACCTTCTGGTTGCATCATATACAACTCTTCTTCAAGAAAATCATTAATGAATGCAGTTTTAACATCCATTTGCCAGATTTCATAAAATGTGGCAATTGCTAACTTGATTCGGACAGACTTAAGCATCGATACGAGTGAGAAAATCTCATCGTATTCAACACCTTGAACTTGTCAAAAACCTTTCGTAACAAGTCGAGCTTAGTAGATAGTTACACTACTATCAGTGTCCGTCTTCCTCTTGAAGATCCATTTATTTAACATGGCTTGCTGATCATCGAGCAAGTCAATCAAAGTCCATACTTTGTTCTCATACATGGATCATATCTCAGATTTTATAGCCTCAAGCCATTTCGTGGAATCTGGGCTCATCATCGCTTCCTCATAGTTCGTAGGTTCATCATGGTCTAGTAACATGACTTCCAGAACATGATTACCGCACCACTCTGGTGCGGATCTTACTCTGGAAGACCTACGAGGTTTGGCAGCAACTTGATCTGAAGTTTCATGATCATCATCATTAACTTCCTCACTAATTGGTGTAGTAATCACTGGAACTGATTTCTGTGATGAACTACTTTCCAATAAGGGAGAAGGTACAATTACCTCATCAAGTTCTACTTTCCTCCCACTCACTTCTTTCGAGATGAAACTTCTTCTCTAGAAAGGATCCATCTTAGCAACGAATAACTTGCCTTCGGATCTGTGATAGAAGGTGTACCCAATAGTTACCTTTGGGTATTCTATGAAGACGCACTTCTCCGATTTGGGTTCGAGCTTATCAGGTTGAAAACCTTTTTTTTATATAAGCATCGCAACTCCAAGCTTTTAAGAAACGACAGCTTAGGTTTACTGCTAAACCATAGTTCATACGGTGTCGTCTCAACGGATTTAGATGTTGCCCTATTAAACGTGAATACAGCTGTCTCTAATGCATAACCCCAAAACGATAGTGGTAAACCGATAAGAGACATCATAGATCGCACCATATCTAGTAAAGTACGGTTACGACGTTCGGATACACCATAACGTTGTGGTGTTCCAGGTGGCGTGAGCTGTGAAACTATTCCACATTGTTTTAAGTGAAGACCAAACTCGTAACTCAAATATTCGTCTCCGCGATCAGATCGTAGAAACTTTATTTTCTTGTTACGATGATTTTTCCACTTCACTCTGAAATTCTTTGAACTTTTCAATTATTTTAGACTTATGTTTCATCAAGTAGATATACCCATATCTGCTCAAATCATTTTGTGAAGGTCAGAAAATAACGATACTTGCCACGAGCATAAACACTCATTGGATCGCATACATCGGTATGTATTATTTCCAATAAGTCAGTAGCTTGTTCCATTGTTCCGGAGAACGGAGTTTTAGTCATCTTGCCCAAAAAGGCACGGTTCGCAAGCATCAAATGATTCATAACCAAGTGATTCCGAAAATCCATCTTTATGGAGTTTCTTCATGCGCTTTACACCGATATGACCCAAACGGCAGTGCCACAAATAAGTTGCACTATCATTATTAACTTGCATCTTTTGGCATCAATATTATGAATATGAGTATCACTACGATCGAGATCCAACAAACTATTTTCATTGGGTGTATGACCATCAAAGGTTTTATTCATTTAAACAGAACAACAATTATTCTCTAATTTTAAATGAATAACCGTATTGCAATAAACATGATCAAATCATATTCATGCTCAACGCAAACACCAAATAACATTTATTTAGGTTCAACACTAATCCCGAAAGTATAGGGAGTGTGCGATGATGATCATATCAATCTTGGAAACACTTCCAATACACATCGTCACTTCACCCTCAACTAGTTTCTGTTTATTCTGCAACTCCTGTTTCGTGTTACTAATCTTAGCAACTGAACAAGTATCAAATACTCAGTGGTTACTATAAACACTAGTCAGGTACACATCAATAACATGTATATCAAATATACCCTTGTTCACTTTGCCATCCTTCTTATCCACCAAATATTCAGGGCATTTCCACTTCCAGTGACCATTTCCTTTGCAGTATAATCATTCAGTTTCAGGCTTTGGTCCAGCTTTGGGCTTCTTCACGGGAGTGACAACTTGCTTGTCATTTTACTTGAAGTTTCCCTTTCTTTCCCTTTGCCCTTTTCTTGAAACTAGTGATCTTGTCAACCATCAACACTTGATTCTCTTTCTTGATTTCTACCTTCGTCGATGTCAACATCACGAAGAGCTCGGGAATTGCTTTCGTCATCCCTCGCATATTATAGTTCATCACAAAGTTCTAATAACTTGGTGATGGTGACTAGAGAACTCTGTCAATCACTATCTTATCTGGAAGATTAACTCCCACTTGATTCAAGCGATTGTAGTACCCAGACAATCTGAGCACATGCTCACTAGTTGAGCGATTCTCCTCCATCTTTTAGCCATAGAACTTGTTGGAGACTTCATATCTCTCAACTCGGGTATTTGCTTGAAATATTAACTTCAACTCCTGGAACATCTCATATGGTCCATGACGTTCAAAACATCTTTGAAGTCCCGATTCTAAGCCGTTAAGCATGGTGCACTAAACTATCAAGTAGTCATCATGTTGAGCTAGCCAAACGTTCATAACGTCTGCATCTGCTCCTGCAATAGGTCTGTCACCTAGCGGTGCATTAAGGACATAATTCTTCTGTGCAGCAATGAGGATAAACCTCAGATCACGGATCCAATCCGCATCATTGCTACTAACATCTTTCAACACAATTTTCTCTAGGAACATATCAAAATAAACATATGAAAGCAACAACGCAAGCTATTGATCTACAACATAATTTGCAAAATACTACCAGGACTAAGTTCATGATAAATTTAAGTTCAATTAATCATATTACTTAAGAACTCCCACTTAGACAGACATCTCTCTAGTCATCTAAGTGATCACGTGATCCAAATCAACTAAACCATGTCCGATCATCACGTGAGATGGAGTAGTTTCAATGGTGAACATCACTATGTTGATCATATCTACTATATGATTCACGCTCGACCTTTCGGTCTCCGTGTTCCGAGGCCATATCTGCATATGCTAGGCTCGTCAAGTTTAACCTGAGTATTCTGCGTGTGCAAAACTGGCTTGCACCCGTTGTAGATGGACGTAGAGCTTATCACACCCGATCATCACGTGGTGTCTGGGCACGACGAACTTTGGCAACGGTGCATACTCAGGGAGAACACTTCTAGATAATTTTAGAGAGAGATCATCTTAAAATGCTACCGTCAATCAAAGCAAGATAAGATGCATAAAGGATAAACATCACATGCAATCAATATAAGTGATATGATATGGCCATCATCATCTTGTGCTTGTGATCTCCATCTTCGAAGCATCATCATGATCACCATCGTCACCGGCGCGACACCTTGATCTCCATCGTAGCATCGTTGTCGTCTCGCCAACTATTGCTTCTACGACTATCGCTACCGCTTAGTGATAAAGTAAAGCAATTACAGGGCATTTGCATTTCATACAATAAAGCGATAACCATATGGCTCCTGCCAGTTGCCGATAACTTCGGTTACAAAACATGATCATCTCATACAATAAAATATAGCATCACGTCTTGACCATATCACATCACAACATGCCCTGCAAAAACAAGTTAGACGTCCTCTACTTTGTTGTTGCAAATTTTACGTGGCTGCTACGGGCTTTTAGCAAGAACCGTTCTTACCTACACATAAAAACCACAACGATAGTTTGTCAAGTTGGTGCTGTTTTAACCTTCGCAAGGACCGGGCGTAGCCACACTCGATTCAGCTAAAGTGAGAGAGACAGACACCCGCCAGCCACCTTTAAGCATGAGTGCTCGTAACGGTGAAACCAGTCTCGCGTAAGCGTATGCGTAATGTCGGTCCGGGCCGCTTCATCTCACAATACCACCGAAGCAAAGTATGACATGCTGGTAAGCAGTATGACTTGTATCGCCCACAACTCACTTGTGTTCTACTCGTGCATATAACATCAACGCATAAAACCTAGGCTCTGATACCACTGTTGGGGAACATAGTAATTTCAAAAATTTCTCCTACGCACACGCAAGATCATGGTGATGGCATAGCAACGAGAGGGGAGAGTGTTGTCCATGTACCCTCGTAGACCGTAAGCAGAAGCGTTAGCACAACGCGATTGATGTAGTCGTACGTCTTCATCATCCGACCGATCCAAACACCGAACGTACGGCACCTCCGAGTTCAGCACACGTTCAGCTTGATGACGACCCCCGGGCTTCGATCCAACAAAGCTTCGGGGATAAGTTCCGTCAGCATGACGGCGTGGTGACGATGATGATGCTCTACCGGCGCAGGGCTTCGCCTAAACTCCGCGATGATATGACCGAGGTGGAATATGGTGGAGGGGGGCACCGCACACGGCTAAGGAACGATCCGTAGATCAACTTGTGTGTCTATGGGGTGCCCCCTGCCCCCGTATATAAAGGAGGGAGGGGGGAGGCCGGCCGGCCCTTGTTGGGTGCGCCAGGAGGAGGAGTCCTCCTCCTAGTAGGAGTAGGACTCCTCCTTTCCTACTCCTACTAGGAGGGGAAGGAAGGGGGAGAGGAGGGGAAGGAAAGAGGGGGGCGCCGCCCCCCTCCTAGTCCAATTCGGACCAGAGGGAGAGGGGGCGCGTGGCCCTTCCCGGCCACCCCTCTCTCTTCCCACCAAGGCCCATGTGGCCCATTAACTCTCCGGGAGGGGTTCGGTAACCCTTCGGCACTCCGGTTTTCTCCGAAATCACCCGGAACACTTCCGGTGTCCGAATATAGTCGTCCAATATATCAATCTTTATGTCTCGACCATTTCGAGACTCCTTGTCATGTCCGTGATCACATCCGAGACTCCGAACAAACTTCGGTACATCAAAACTTGTAAACTCATAATAAAACTTTCATCGTAACGTTAAGCGTGCGGACCCTACGGGTTCGAGAACTATGTAGACATGACCTAGAACTATTCTCGGTCAATAACCAATAGCGGAACCTGGATGCCCATATTGGTTCCTACATATTCTACGAAGATCTTTTTCGGTCAAACCGCATAACAACATACGGTGTTCCCTTTGTCATCGGTACGTTACTTGCCCGAGATTTGATCGTCGGTATCCAATACCTAGTTCAATCTCGTTACCGGCAAGTCTCTTTACTCGTTCTGTAACACATCATCTTATAACTAACTCATTAGTTACAATGCTTGCAAGGCTTAGGTGATGAGTATTACCGAGAGGGCCTAGAGATACCTCTCCGACAATCGGAGTGACAAAACCTAATCTCGAATTATGCCAACCCAACATGTACCTTCGGAAACACCTGTAGAGCACCTTTATAATAACCCAGTTACATTGTGACGTTTGGTAGCACACAAAGTGTTCTTCCGGTAAACGGGAGTTGCACAATCTCATAGTTGCAGGAACTTTGTATAAGTCATGAAGAAAGCAATAGCAACATACTAAACGATCAAGTGCTAGGCTAACGGAATGGGTCATGTCAATCACATCATTCTCCTAATGATGTGATCCCATTAATCAAATGACAACTCTTTTGTCCATGGCTAGGAAACATAACCATCTTTGATAAACGAGCTAGTCAAGTAGAGGCATACTAGTGACACTATGTTTGTCTATGTATTCACACATGTATTATGTTTCCGGTTAATACAATTCTAGCATGAATAATAAACATTTATCATGATATAAGGAAATAAATAATAACTTTATTATTGCCTCTAGGGCATATTTCCTTCACGCCATTCTCTTGGCAGACGGAGGGGAGTTGCTCCACGATTCCTCCACCATTGCCCTCCTGGCCAGCGATGGTGGAGGCAGAAGGGAGTTGCTTGATGCTGGAGGCAGAGGGAGGTAGAGGGAGGAAGATGGAGCGGCAATGGAATGAGGAGGGAGGCAGAGGGAGGAAGATGGAGCGGCAATGGAATAGGAGGGGAGTTACCTGGACGTGGGAAGAAAACCCCCTCTACGTCGTGGGGAGGTGCCAGTGGAGGGGAGAAGTGGGGAGTTGCCTCGAAAACTCAAACGTCCTGCCCTTTCGAGGGGAGACGTGGGCCCTCGAAAACTCTGGAGGGGAGACGTGGGCCCTCCGGTTTCTGAAACGTCCAGGAGGGGTTGGCCCTCCTGTTTCTGAAAACTACACCTATATCTGACAAAACTGAAGGTGTTCTTCAGCAGCTGATTAAAATTCAGTTAACAACAACATCAGTAAAATTCAGTGAATTAACTGAAGAAGAGAAGAGAGAAAGTAGAGAGCAAGAGGAGTACTTGCATTAACTGAAACGTTTTACTTTAAACTTGCATGCATTCTTTGCTTGTTTATATTCATTCTTGTAAACTGAACATGCTCATCTATCTATCTATGTATCTATCTATCTACCTGCTTAAGTATGTATGTATGCATTGTATTTTTATTTCCTTTGGAAATTAAAGTTTATTTCATGGCTGGCTGGCATGATGGCTCATGGATCCCTCAGCTGCAGCTACAGTTGGAGCTCAATCTGATCTCATCTAAAATGAATATATAAATACAGAGTGTAGTTAGTTACAGAGTAGCAGAAATAGTTGCTGGATGCAGTTACTTGCATGGGCCTGGCTGATGAAGAAAAACTTTATATATATTCATACTGATGTTGACTCTATAAATCATACTTATTGGACATGTTTTATGTGTTGATCCATCAATTGATCACATTGAGAAAGACCATCATGTCGTGATGAATTTGCAGGTACCCCGAGAGGCCCTTGAGTTTGTCGGAATGTTGATTAACTTCCGTTCCGGCAAATTCGGGTACTCCATATGTCCTATTTTCAGCAAAGGTCACGCTGAAATTTTCCGTGAATTTTAGCATGACTTTGCTAAAAATAGGACATATGGGGTACTTGCGACTAATGTATGGGCCGGGGTATCTTAGTACTTGGTTAAGTAGGATCAATTGCCCCGCCATTCTTGCTGCATTAAACCATAGGTGGCAATAGAGCCAAGTGATTAGGCCCAACTTAGAATTCTCCTTAGCATCGATAAACCCTAGATGATAAACCCAACATAGGTGGCAATAGGGCCAAGTGATTAGTGCCAAGTGATTAGGCCCAACCTAGGGTGCCTCGGCATCGATAAACCCTAAATGATGAAAACTTAACTTGGCTGCCCCGGATGCCTCGGTGTCGATGAGAACCTAAATGATGTACGCTTAGGCTTTTAGGATGCCTCGGCATCGACAAACCCTAAATGATGAAAGCTTAGGCTTTTAGGGTGCCTCGATGTCGACAAACCCTAAATGATGAGACCATGATCTTGTTCCTTGACAATAACCAACTTTTTGACCAAATTTTTTCCTATTTAGAGCGAAACATGGCCCACAACGATGAGGCCGGTGGTTCGGGCGGCAAGCAATTCTGGGAGCTGTCCCAGGAGATGGAGGAACAACCTCACCGCTATGAGGACGCCACGGAAGACACTGATCCTGATTACACAACCCCTAGTGGCGTCGGGGATGACACCACTGATGGTGCCGCCGAGGATGCCACCACTGATGATGGCGGCACACACACAAATGGCAGCCAATCAAAGAAGCAAAGGAAGGACCGGCGTCCGAATGTGCTCCGCACCGTCAAGGAGGAATTCACTCAAGTACAAGGGTACGGTTCCTGGAGTCTACGACAACTGGGAGGAGTGTCGGAGACAGGTTCACCGTTTCAGCGGTAACAGTTACAAAGGGTACACCACTAGGGCGGAGGCCGAATCTAGATATGCCCGCTATCTAGCGGCAGAGAGGAGGGAGCGTTGGAGGAACCGTATGAGGACCAGTTTGGTCGTGATGATGCTCATCGTGATGACCACAACTCTCTTTTATGTGATGGTAGTTTAGATGATCGATATCGACTTGTAATGTGAAGACAAACTCGATACTCGCGGTCTTGAGACTTGTAATGTTTTATCTTTGTTTGGTCTTTTGAATTCGGAGACTAATATGATGAATTGTATTCGGAGACTAATCTTCTATTGTATTCGATGAATCTGATGTTGCTGTGTGCTACTGTCTATATTCTGTCCAATAATATATTTTGTAACCTGTGCAAAAATCAGAAAAGAAAAAAAAATCAAATATTCATACTAATGGCACATCAAGGCAGAGTGCGCCATTAGTATGCCAAAGGATACTAATGGCGCATCAAGGCAGAGTGGGCCATTAGTGTGACAAAGCACATGGTTACATATGGCCCCCCGGGAGGCATACTAATGGCGCATGGAGTTACACAGTAATGGCGCACTGCCAGGTGCGCCATTAGTATACCAGATACTAATGGCGCACCAGTGGTGCGCCATTAGTAAAAAATTCTAATGGCGTGCTACTAATGGCGCACCGGTAGTGCGCCATTAGTAGGCAAAACTGGTGCGCCATTAGTAGGCCTTTTCCTAGCAGTGTTCAATAGAATCAACGAGATCTTAACAATCATCATATCAATCATCCTTCGGTAAGCACGTAGGGGAATTAAATAATGTATGAGTTGGAGGGTTACTCACATTAGAAGGTGGGCACGGGTAGCTAATCCGCTCTTCCTCCTTTTGTTCTTCGCTCTCCTCATTATCTTGTTCATCCAATGAGCTCACAGTTTCATCAATTTCTTCTTCCAAAGCTTCCTGCAAAATATTAGTCTCTTCTTGGACAGCAGGGTAGGCCTCAATATATAGTTTGACATAGGAATTAGAAGCATAATTATCATAGCAATATTCAAGTATGGCTAAATTTTTCAGATTTGTAGAGAGTAGCATCATACTTTTCAGTCAAAGAAACAATTTCAAAAGCACCCTTAAAAGCAACAAATTCTTCAATTTGTTGAACATCATAGTAATTATAAACACCCTTAGCATATGAAGATACGATTCCATTATCGCTAAACAAGCATTGGTAGGGAAGGTGTTTCTTAGGGTTTTCAGAACAACAAGTAACATCATATAATTCACATAAAGTCCAAGCATAGCATTGCAAACGTTGAATTTGATCCCATAATAGTTTCCCTTTTTCAGATATATGGTGTCGCACATAACAAGCATGCTCATCTAAATATTTGCCCTCAACTAAGCTAGTTGGGGTTTCAGCACGAGCACAAAGGGATCGAAGATGATCCAAGTAAAAAGCTTCAGTAGTGCGATAGATTTTGAGTGGTTCTTCAACCATTGGTGCAGTAGGTACAACTAATTTTTTTGGTATTTTGCGTTTCCTACCCATAACTAAAGATAGAAAACAACTAAGAACAGCAAATAAAAATTACTTAGTGTTAAAGCAAACAAGCACACATGAGAATATTCACTGCACGCTATGACTCCCAGGCAACGGCGCCAGAAAAAGGTCTTGATAACCCATAAGTGTAGGGGATCGCAACAGTTTTCGATAAGTAAGAGTGTCGAACCCAATGAGGAGCTAAAGGTAGAATAAATATTCCCTCAAGTTCTATCGACCACCGATACAACTCTACACACGCTTGACATTCGCTTTACCTAGAACAACTATGAAACTAGAAGTACTTTGTAGGAGTGATAGGAAAGGTTTGCAAGATAATAAAGAACATGTAAATAAAAAGTTGGGGCTGTTTAGATAAAGATGCAAATAAAGTAAATATAGCGATTATGGAAAAGTGGTGGTAGGAGTTGTGAAATTGTCCCTAAGCAATTGACTATGTTACTAGACCGGTAATCACTATTGCAATTCTATTTGAGGGAGAGGCATAAGCTAACATACTTTCTCTTCTTGGATCATATGCACTTATGATTGGAACTCTAGCAAGCATCCGCAACTACTAAAGATTCATTAAGGTAAAACCCAACCATAGCATTAAAGTATCAAGTCCTCTTTATCCCATACGCAACAGCCTACTTACTCGGGTTTGTGTTTCAGTCACTCACGCAACCCACTATAAGAAAATCATGAACGCATTGCAACACCCTAAAGCGGTAATCCCTCACGCTTGCGCGACATGGATGGCACCATAGGACAGCACCAATAATAAAACATGCAACTCAAAGCAATCATAGCAATTCATCAATCACCGATAGGACAATAGAAATCTACTCAGACATCATAGGATGGCAACACATCATTGGAAAATAATATGAAGCATAAAGCACCATGTTCAAGTAGAGGGTACAGCGGGTTGCGGGAGAGTGGACCGCTGGATATAGAAGGGGGAAGGTGATGGAGATGTTGGTGAAGATTACGCCGGTGTTGGTGAAGATCGCGATGATGATGATGGCCCCCGGCGGCGTTCCGGCGCCACCGCAAGCAAGGGGGAGAGAGCCCCCTTCTTCTAATTCTTCCTTGACCTCCTCCCTAGATGGGATAAGGGTTTCCCCTCTGGTCCTTAGCTCCCATGGCGTGGGAGGGGCTAGAGACCCTCCAAGATTGGATCTATCTCTCTGTTTCTGCGTTCTCTGATTCTACCCCTTCACCGTTTCTTAAATAGCCGGAGATCTGTAACTCCGATTGGGGTGAATCTGTCGCCCAGATTTTTCTCATAAAATTATCTTTCTTGCGACAAAATAAGAGCATCAACCGCCTTACGGGTGGCCCACGAGAGGCCAGGGCGTGCCTGCCTCCCTGGGGCGCCCCCCTATCTCGTGGCCACCTCGGACACTGTTTTGCGTTGATTCTTCCTCCAAAAAATCCTAAATATTCCAAAATAATTCTCCGTCCATTTTTATCCCGTTTGGATTCCGTTTGATATTGGTTTTCTGCGAAACATAAAACATGCAACAAACAGGAACTGGCACTGGGCACTGGATCAATATGTTAGTCCCAAAAATAGTATAAAAAGTTGCCAAAAGTATATGAAAGTTGAAGAATATTTTCATGGAACAATCAAAAATTATAGATACGACGGAGACGTATCACCCCCCACCCTCGTGGGCCCCTCGTGGCTCCACCGACCTACTTCTTTCTCCTAAATATATCTACGTACCCCGAAACCATCCAGGAGCACCACGAAAAACTATTTCCACCGCCGCAACCTTCTGTATCTGCGAGATCCCATCTTGGAGCCTTCGTCGGCGCTCCGCTAGAGGGGGAATCAACCATGGAGGGCCTCTCCATCATCACCAAGGCCTCTCCGATGAGTTGTGAGTAGTTTACCACAGACCTTCGGGGTCCATAGTAATTAGCTAGATGGCTTCTTCTCTCTCTTTGAATGTCAATACAAAGTTCTCCTCGATCTTCTTGGAGATCTATTTGATGTAACTCTTTTTGCAATGTGTTTATCGAGATCCGATGAATTGTGGGCTTATGATCAAGTTTATCTATGAGAAGTATTTCAATCTCCTCTGAATTCTTTTATGTATTATTGGTTATCTTTGCAAGTCTCTTCGAATTATCAGTTTGGTTTGGCCTACTAGATTGATCTTTCTTGCAATGGGAGAAGTGCTTAGCTTTGGGTTCAATCTTGCGGTGTCCTTTCCCAGTGACAGCAGGGGCAGCAAGGCACATATTGTATTGTCGCCATCGAGGATAAAAAGATGGGGTTTATATCATATTGCTTGAGTTTATCCCTCTACATCATGTCATCTTGCTTAATGCATTACTCATTTCTTCATGAACTTAATACTCTAGATGCAGGCAGGAGTCGATCGATGTGTGGAGTAATAGTAGTAGATGCAGAATCATTTTGATCTACTTGTTGCGGACGTGATGCCTATATACATGATCATGCCTAGATATTCTCATAACTATGCACTTTTCTATCAATTGCTCAACAGTAATTTGTTCACCCACCGTACTACTTATGCTATCTTGAGAGAAGCCACTAGTGAAACCTATGGCCCCCGGGTCTATTCTTTATCACATAAGTTTCCAATCTACTTTATTTTGCAATCTTTACTTTTCAATCTATATCATAAAAATACCAAAAATATTTATCTTATCATATTATCTCTATCAGATCTCACTTTCGCAAGTGGCCGTGAAGGGATTGACAACCCCTTTATCGCGTTAGTTGCGAGGTTCTTGTTTGTTTGTGTAGGCGTGTGGGACTTGGGAGGAGCCTCCTACTGGATTGATACCTTGGTTCTCAAAACTGAGGGAAATACTTACGCTACTTTGCTGCATCACCCTTTTCTCTTAAAGGGAAAAACCAACACATGCTCAAGAGGTAGCAAGAAGGATTTCTCGCGCTGTTGCCGGGGAGGTCTTCGCTCAAGTCAAGACATACCAAGTACCCATCACAAACTCATCTCCCTCGCATTACATTATTTGCCATTTGCCTCTCGTTTTCCTCTCCCCCACTTCACCTTTGTCGTTTTATTCGCCCTCTCTTTTCCGTTCGGCTCTCTTCCGTTTGTTCCCTTTTCCTTTCTTCCGCTATGTCTGAAATTGGGGAGGTTATCGTTGATAAGGACAATAATAATAACATGGGAAAATTTGATGCTTTTGTTGATCCTGTTGAAGAACCACACGTTTTACATACTAAAATATTTTGAATCGGTAGTGGTAATATTATTGGAAAAGGGGTCATTAAAGATTTTTTTACTTGTGCCGGTGCTTTACCTGTTATGGGTGGATCTATTCCACATAGAACCAATAGCCTTGCGGATGCTATTTCCTTGCTTATAGTTGAACTTGAAAGACAGTTTATGCATATGCATCCCTGCATTCAAAGAATTTTTCTAGAATTTTCCAATATTGAGCATTCTTCTGTTAAGCGCGCAACTACTATCTTTTTGGCCCATGAGTTTGAATTTATAATAAAAGAGGCCAAAATTTTTTGCTCACTATAAGGTAGATGTCGGCCGCCCTCCCATAGAGGCCATCCTCTTCAATCAAGAGGACATAATGCGTTTACAATCTCTAGATTATGTTGCTTTTAATGAAAACCTTAGAAAAAAGGTTCCTACCAATGTTCTAGTTGATAGAATTTATGAACTTAATAATGATTTTGCATTCAAAACAATGAGTTGGGATATTCTCTTGAGTATAGGCTCATGACTTTTTCCCAAAAGAATGCTTACAATGATAAATTGGTTGTGCAATATGAGGGGCCAAGGAAGGATCCTATACCTCCCGAGCTTGATCTTGGGGATGCCTGCCCCATTAAATTTAGCCCTTTTGATTACTTTTGCTTTCCACAAAGAAAACTTGCTGCTGAACGTAGGGAATATGAGATGAGATTTCATGATTTATCTTATCATTATGGCAATACTTAGATCTATTCTCTCTTTTATGCCTAGCTAGGGGCGTTAAACAATAGCGCTTGTTGGGAGACAACCCAATTTTATTTTCGTTCCTTGCTTTTTTTCCTGTTTAGTAATAAATAATTCATCTAGCCTCTGGTTAGATATGGTTTTATGTTTTAGTTAGTGTTTGTGCCAAGTAGAACCTATAGGACCATCTTGGGTGAAAGTTAATTTGATTCCGCTGAAAAACAGAAACTTTGCGCTCATGAGAAAAAAATCAATAAATCACAGAAACATGCTTTTGAGTTGATTCTTTTTGAAGTAGATCAATAGACAAATTACCTAGGACTTCAAATTTTGGTAGGATTTTTTGAGTTCCAGAAGTATTCAAAAGTTACAGATTTCTTCAGACTATTCTGTTTTTGTCAGATTCTGTTTTTCGTGTGTTGTTTGCTTATTTTGATGCATCTATGGCTAGTATCGGGGGCTATGAACCATAGAGAAGTTGGAATACAGTAGGTTTAACACCAATATAAATAAAGAATTTGTTCATTACAGTACCTTAAGTGGTGGTTTTTCTTTCTTGCACTAACGGAGCTCATAAGATTTCCTGTTGAGTTTTGTGTTGTGAAATTTTCAAGTTTTGGGTAAAGATTTGATGGACTATGGAATAAGGAGTGGCAAGAGCCTAAGCTTGTGGGTCCCATGGAACCCCAAGATATTCAAGGATAACCAAAATCCTCAGCTTGGGGATGCCCCGGAAGGCATCCCCTCTTTCGTCTTCGTCTATCGGTAACTTTACTTGGAGCTATATTTTTATTTACCACATGATATGTGGTTTGCTTGGAGCGTCTTGTATGATATGAGTCTTTTATTTTTAGTTTACCACACTCATCCTTGCTGTACACACCTTTTGTGGGAGACTCACATGATTCGGAATTTATTAGACTACTGTATGTGCTTCACTTATATCTTTTGAGCTATGCAGTTTTGCTCTAGTGCGTCACTTATATCTTTTTAGAGCACGGTGGTGATTTTATTTTGTAGAAATTATTGATCTCTCATGCTTCACTTATATTATTTTGAGAGTCTTTTCGAACAGCATGGTATTTGCTATGGTTATAAATTTGGTCCTAGAATGGTGGGCATCCAAGTTGGGTATAATAAAAACTATCATGAGAAGTGAATTGAATACTATGATCAACTTGATGCTTAATAATTGTTTTGAGATATGAAGGTGGTAATATTATAGTCATACTAGTGGATGTAATTGTGAATTTAAGAAATACTTGTGTTGAGGTTTGCAAGTCCCGTAGCATGCACGTATGGTAACCGTTGTATGACAAATTTATTGCATAGGGTGCTCTTTTGATTGCCTTCCTTATGTGTGGAGGTTGGGGGCGCGCGATGGTTAACTCCTACCAACATCCCCCCTAGGGGCATGCGTAGTAGTACTTTGCTTCAAGGGCTAATAAAACTTTTGCAATAAGTATATGAGTTCTTTATGACTAATGTTGAGTCCATGGATTATACGCACTTTTACCTTACCATCATTGCTAGCCTCTACGGTATCGTGCATTGCCCTTTCTCACCTTGAGAGTTGGTGCAAACTTCGCCGGTGCATCCAAACCCCGTGATACGATACGCTCTATCACACATAAACCTCTTTATATCTTCCTCAAAACAGCCACCATACCTACCTATTATGGCATTTCCATAGCCATTCCGAGATATATTGCCATGCAACTTTCCACCGTTCTGTTTATTATGACGCGCTTCATCATTGTCATTTTGCTTTTTACATGATCATGTAGTTGACATTGTATTTGTGGCAAAGCCACCATGCATAATTTTTATACATGTCACTCTTCAGTCATCGCATATCCCGGTAAACCACCGGAGGCATTCATATAGAGTCATATTTTGTTCTAGTATCGAGTTGTAATTCATGAGTTGTAAGTACACAAAAGTGTGATGATCATCATTTTTAGAGCATTGTCCCTAATTAAAAAAGGAGAAAGGCCAAAAAAAAAGAAAGGCCAAATAAAAAGAAAAAGAAAAAAGAAAGGCCCAAAAAAGGGGGACAATGCTACTATCTTTTACCATACTTGTGCTCAAAGTAGCACCATGGTCTTTATGATAGAAAGTCTTCTATGTTGTCACTTTTATTTACTAAGTGGGAATATTTCATTATAGAACTTGGCTTGTATATTCCAACGATGGGCTTCCTCAAAATGCCCTAGGTCTTCATGAGCAAGCAAGTTGGATGCACAACCACTTAGTTTCTTTTGTTGAGCTTTCATACATTTATAGCTCTAGTGCATCCGTTGCATGGCAATCCCTACTCCTCATGTTGACATCAATTGATGGGCATCTCCATAGCCCGTTGATTAGCCGCGTCAATGTGAGACTCTCTCCTTTTTTTATCTTCTCCACACAACCTCCATCATCATATTCTATTCCACCCATAGTGCTATATCCATGGCTCACGCTCATGTATTGCATGAGAGTTGAAAAAGGCTAAAGCGCGTTAAAAAGTATGAACCAATTGCTTGGCTGAAACCAGGGTTGTTCTTAACGGGAGTATTTTGTGTAATGAAAATGACACATAGCCAAACTATATGATTTTTTAGGGATGAACTTTCCTTTGCCATGTTATTTTGAGAAACACGATTGCTTAGTTACTATGCTTGAAGTATTATTATTCTTTTATCAATATGAACTTTTATTTTGAATCATTTGGATCTGAACATTCATGCCAAAATAAAGAGAAATACATTAAGAAATATGCTAGGTAGCATTCCACGTCAAAAATTCCGTTTTTATCATTTACCTACTCAAGGACGAGTAGGAATTAAGCTTGGGGATGCTTGATACGTCTCCAACATATCTATAATTTTTGATTGTTCCGTGCTATTATATTACCTGTTTTCGATGTTTATGGGCTTTACTTTACACTTTTATATCATTTTTTGGACTAACCTACTAACCGGAGGCCCAGCCCGAATTGCTATTTTTTTTTGCCTATTTTAGTGTTTCGCAGAAAAGTAATATCAAACGGAATCCAAACGGAATGAAACCAGCGGGAGCGATCTTTTTGGAACAAACACAATCCAGGAGACTTGGAGTGGACGTCAAGCAACAAACGAGGTGGCCACGAGGGTTCCCGGAGCGCCCTAAGCGGGTGGGCGTGCCCCCCACCCTCGTGGGCCCCTCGTGGCTCCACCGACCTACTTCTTCCTCCTATATATATCTACGTACCCCGAAACCATCCAGGAGCACCACGAAAAACTATTTTCACCGCCGTAACCTTATGTATTCGCGAGATCCCATCTTGGAGCCTTCGCTGGCGCTCCACCAGAGGGGGAATCGACCACGGAGGGCCTCTCCATCATCACCAAGGCCTTTCCGATGAGTTGTGAGTAGTTTACCACACACCTTCGGGTCCATAGTTATTATCTAGATGGCTTCTTCTCTCTCTTTGAATCTCAATACAAAGTTCTCCTCGATCTTCTTGGAGATCTATTTGATGTAACTCTTTTTGCGGTGTGTTTGTCGAGATCCGATGAATTGTGGGTTTATGATCAAGTTTATCTATGAGAAGTATTTGAATCTCTCTGAATTCTTTTATGTATGATTGGTTATCTTTGCAAGTCTCTTCGAATTATCAGTTTGGTTTGGCCTACTAGATTGTTCTTTCTTCCAATGGGAGAAGTGCTTAGCTTTGGGTTCAATCTTGCGGTGTCCTTTCCCAGTGATAGCAGGGGCAGCAAGGGACATATTGTATAGTTGCCATCGAGGATAAAAAGATGGGGTTTATATCATATTGCTTGAGTTTATCCCTCTACATCATGTCATCTTGCTTAATGCGTTACTCTGTTCTTCATGAACTAAATACTCTAGATGCAGGCAGGAGTCGGTCGATGTGTGGATTAATAGTAGTAGATACAGAATCGTTTCGATCTACTTGTTGCGGACGTGATGCCTATATACATGATCATGCCTAGATATTCTCATAACTATGGACTTTTCTATCAATTGCTCGACAGTAATTTGTTCACCCACCGTAATACTTATGCTATCTTGAGAGAAGCCACTAGTGAAACCTATGCCCCCCAGGTCTATTATTTATCATATAAGGTTCCAATCTACTTTATTTTGCAATCTTTACTTTTCAATCTATATCATAAAAATACCAAAAATATTTATATTATCATATTATCTCTATCAGATCTCACTTTCGCAAGTGGTCGTGAAGGGATTGACAACCCCTTTATCGCGTTGGTTGCGAGGTTCTTGTTTGTTTGTGTAGGCGCGTGGGATTTGGGAGGAGCCTCCTACTAGATTGATACCTTGGTTCTCAAAACTGAGGGAAATACTTACGCTACTTTGCTGCATCACCCTTTCCTCTTCAAGCGAAAAACCAACACATGCTCAAGAGGTAGCAAGAAGGATTTCTGGCGCCGTTGACGGGGAGGTCTTCGCTCAAGTCAAGACATACCAAGTACCCATCACAAACTCATCTCCCTCGCACTACATTATTTGCCATTTGCCTCCCGTTGTCCTCTTCCCCACTTCATCTTTGCCGTTTTATTCGCCGTCTCTTTTCCGTTCATCTCTCTTCTGTTTGTTCCCTTTTCCTTTCGTTCTCTATGCTAGAATTGCTAGACCCGATTCTAAGAATAAACATAGACCTGTTGTAGGCATGCCTGTTATTTCTTTTTAAATAAGAGATCATTGTTATCACGGCTTATGTGATATGGGTGCTAGTGCTAGTGCAATACCTCATTCCTTATACAAAGAAATTATGCATGATATTGCACCTGCTGAGATAGAAGAAATTGATGTTATAATTAAGCTTGCCAATAGAGATACTATTTCACCAGTTGGGATTGTTAGAGATGTTGAAGTCTTGTGTGGGAAAGTTAAATATCCTGCTGATTTTCTTGTTCTTAGTTCCCCACAAGATAGCTTTTGTCCCATCATATTTGGTAGACCCTTCTTGAATACTATTAATGCTAGGATAGATTGCGAAAAGGATGTTGTTACTATTGGTTTGGGGGATATGTCTCATGAGTTTAATTTTGCTAAATTTCGTAGACAACCCCATGATAAAGAATTGCCTAGTAAAGATGAAATTATTGGTCTTGCTTCTATTGCCGTTCCTCCTAATGATCATTTAGAACAATATTTGCTAGACCATGAAAATAATATGTTTGTGAATGAAAGAAAGGAGATAGATGAAGTATTCTTTACATAGGGACCAATTTTGAAACACAACTTGCCTGTTGAAATTTTAGGGGATCCTCCACCACCAAAGGGTGATCCCGTGTTTGAGCTTAAACCACTACATGATACTCTTAAATATGCTTATCTTGATGAAAAGAAGATATATCATGTTATCATTAGTGCTAACCTTTCAGAGCAGTAAGAGGAGAAATTATTGAAAACTCTGAAGAAGCTCCGTGCTGCTATTGGATATACTCTTGATGATCTTAAGGGCATTACTCCCACTCTATGCCAACACAAAATAAAATTGGAGAAATACGCCAAACTAGTTATTGATCACCAACGCCGGTTAAATCCTAAGATGAAAGAAGTGGTAAGAAAAGAAATACTAAAGCTCCTGTAAGCAGGTATAATTTATCCTGTTGCTGATAGTCAGTGGGTAAGTCTTGTTCATTGTGTCCCTAAGAAGGGAGGTATTACTGTCGTTCTTAATGATAAAGATGAATTGATCCCACAAAGAATTGTTACAGGTTATAGGATGGTAATTGATTTTCTTAAATTAAATAAAGCTACTAAAAAGGATCATTACCCTTTGACATTTATTGATCAAATGCTAGAAAGATTATCCAAACATACACATTTTTGCTTTCTAGATGGTTACTCTGGTTTGTCTCAAATACTTGTGTCTGCAGAGGACCAAGAAAAGACCACTTTTACTTGCCCTTTTGGTACTTTTGCTTATAGACTTATGCCTTTCGGTTTATGTAATGCACCTGCTACCTTTCAAAGATGCATGATGGCTAAATTCTCCGACTTTTGTGAAAAGATTGTTGAGGTTTTCATGGATGATTTCTCCGTTTATGGATCTTCTTTTGATGATTGCTTGAGCAACCTTGAACGAGTTTTGCAGAGATGAGAAGATACTAGTCTTGTCTTGAATTGGGAAAAGGGCCACTTTGTGGTTAATGAAGGTATTGTCTTGGGGCATAAATTTTTTGAAAGAGCTATTGAAGTTGATAAAGCTAAAGTTGATCCTATTGAAAAGATGTCATGTCCCAAGGACATTAAAGGTATAAGAAGTTTCCTTGGTCATGCCAGTTTTTATAGGAGGTTCATTAAGGACTTCTCTAAAATTTCTAGCCCTCTGACTAATCTCTTACAAAAAGATATTCCTTTTGTCTTCGATGATGATTGTGTAGAAGCATTTGAAATACTTAAGAAAGCTTTGATTTCTGCACCTATTGTTCAGCCACTTGATTGGAATTTACCCTTTGAAATTATGTGCGATGCTAGTGATTATGCTCTAGGTGCTATTCTAGGACAAAGAGTTGATAAGAAACTAAATGTTATTCAATATGCTAGTAAAACTCTAGACAATGCTCAGAGGAATTATGCTACTACTGAAAACGAATTCTTAGCAGTTGTATTTGCTTGTGATAAGTTTAGACCTTATATTGTTGATTCTAAAGTAACTGTTCACACTGATCATGCTGCTATTAAATATCTTATGGAAAAGAAAGATGCTAAACCTAGACTTATTAGATGGGTTCTCCTACTACAAGAATTTGATTTGCATATTATTGATAGAAAGGGAGCTGAGAACCACGTTGCAGACAACTTGTCTAGGTTAGAGAATATTCTTGATGACCCACTACCTATTGATGATAGCGTTCCTGATGAACAATTAGCTGTCATAAATGCTTCTCGTACTGCTCCATGGTATGCTGATTATGCTAATTACATTGTTGCCAAATTTATACCACCTAGTTTCACATAGCAGCAAAAGAAAAAGGTTTTCTATGATTTAAGACATTACTTCTGGGATGACCCACACCTTTATAAAGGAGTACATGGTGTTATTAGACGTTGTGTACCTGAGCATGAATAGGAACAGATCCTACGCAAGTGTCACTCCGAGGCATATGGAGGACACCACGCTGGAGACAGAACTGCACATAAGGTATTGCAATCTGGTTTTTATTGGCCTACTCTCTTCAAAGATGCCCGTAAGTTTGTTTTGTCTTGTGATGAATGTCAAAGAATTGGTAATATTAGTAGACGTCAAGAAATGCCTATGAATATTCTCTTGTTATTGAAACATTTGATGTTTGGGGCTTTGATTATATGGGACCGTTTCCTTCCTCTAATGGGTATACACATATTTTAGTTGCCGTTGATTACGTTACTAAGTGGGTAGAAGCTATTCCAACTAGTGGTGCCGATCATAACACCTCTATTAAGATGCTTAAAGAAGTTATTTTTTCGAGGTTTGGAGTCCCTAGATACCTAATGACTGATGGTGGTTCACATTTTATTCATGGTGCTTTTCGAAAAATGCTTGCTAAGTATGATGTTAATAATAGAATTGCATCTCCTTATCACGCACAGTCTAGTGATCAAGTAGAACTGAATAACAGAGAGCTGAAATTAATTTTGCAAAAGATTGTTAATAGATCTAGGAAGAATTGGTCCAAGAAACTTGATGATGCATTGTGGGCTTATAGAACTGCATATAAAAATCCTATGGGTATGTCTCCATATAAAATGATTTATGGAAAAGCATGTCACTTACCTCTCGAGCTAGAACATAAGTCATATTGGGCAATTAAAGAGCTCAATTATGATTTCAAAGTTGCCGGTGAGAAGAGGTTATTTGACATTAGCTCACTTGATGAATGGAGAACTCAAGCTATGAGAATGCCAAACTGTTTAAAGAAAAAGTTAAAAGATGGCATGACAAAAGGATACAAAAGCATGATTTTAATGTAGGTGATTATGTGTTGCTATACAACTCTCGTTTAAGATATTTTGCAGGAAAACTCCTCTCTAAATGGGAAGGTCCTTACGTTATCGAGGAGGTCTATCGTTCTGGTGCCATAAAAATCAACAACTTCGAAGGCACAAGTCCAAAGGTGGTGAACGGCCATAAAATTGAACATTATATCTTAGGTAATCCAATAAATGTTGAAACCAATGTTATTGAAACTGTAACCTCGGAGGAATACATAAGGGACACTTTCCAGAATATTTCAGACTCCGAAAAGGAATAGGTATGTGGTACGGTAAGCAACCCAACTCCAAAACAGTTCTAATAGCAGTTTTTCTCCGTTTTGGAATATTTCAGAAAATAGGAAAATAAGAAGTAGTCCGGGAAGGACACGAGGTGTCCACGAGGGTGGAGGGCGCGCCCTACCCCCTGTGCGCGCCCCCTGCCTCGTGGGCACCTCATGTGCTCTCTGGACTCCGTTTTCTTGCACGATAATTCTTTTGGTCGGTAAAAATTCATTATATAACCTCCTGAAGGTTTTGACTGCCGTATCACGCAAAAATCTTCTGTCTTTGTTTCGAGCTATTTTTCTAACAGATCTAGACTACCATGACGTCTTCAAGCGCACCCGAGGACAAGTTCTTCGATAAGGTCATCAACCCCTACCTCGCGGAGGTGCTGCAACACCCTCAAACCATTGAGATGCATGAGGGGGTGCTGCACATCCACGATGTAGAGGGACCGAGGAGAACTGGAAGCATGGAGACAAGATTCGAAGCAATGGAGCAGCAGGTCTTCAAGTGCCAAGAGATGGTGGAACGTGGACCCGATGCCAACTACATGATGATCGCGGAGTTCACCAACAACCACAAGATGGATGCCAAGAGCATCGAGGAGACCATCTTCAAACTTCATCAGAAAATCGAGCACCTCCAAGCCCAGATCTATGACCTGCAAAATCAAAACTATGAGTATGAAAATAGATTCAAGAGGATGAGTTTGGCTGTAGATTTGAGGACCCCGGAGACTCGATCATCCTTCTATGATGGTGATCCTATGCCTTGGAAGATGGACGACAAGCCTTCATCGTCAACAACTCCATCATCATCACTCCCGAAGAAGGAGACATAATCACATGGGTATGGGCACTCCCCTTGGCAACTGCCAAGCTTGGGGGAGGTGCCCCGGTATCGTATCATCATCACACCCCTATCTTTACTGATTTTTCTTAGTTCTATCCTTTTAGTAATATCTTGATCTAGTAGAATAAAGTTTTAGAATGATCTAGTTTTGAGTTTTGCTTTATGATCCCTCTATGTAATCGAGTCTGTGAGCTATATATAATAAAGATTAGTGTCGAGTCAATGGCCTTGCTTTCTTGTTATGATCTTGCGGGAATAAAAGAAAAAGAAATAATAAAAATAAATAAAGAGATGATATGAACCTTATGGAGAGGAATGACTTCACATATAGAAAGTATGATGAATAAAAGTTGTTGAGAGTTGGCAAACATAGTTTTGGTCATCGTTGCAATTAATAGGAAGTAAAAAAGAAAGAGAGGTTTTCACATATAAATATACTATCTTGGACATCTTTTATGATTGTGAGCACTCATTAAAATATGACATTGCTAAAGAGTTGATGTTGGACAAGGAAGACAACGTAATGGGTTATGTTTTCTTATATCCGAAATATAGTATATTGTCATGGATCATCCAACATGTTGAGCTTGCCTTGCCCCCTCATGCTAGCCAAATTCCTTGCACCAAGTAGAGATATTACTTGTGCTTCCAAAATACCCTTAAACCTGGTTTTGCCATGATAGTCCACCATATCTACCTATGGATTGAGTAAGATCCTTCAAGTAAGTTGTCATTGTTGTATGCAATAAAAATTGCTTTCTAAATATGTATGACTTATTAGTGTGGAGAAAATAAGCTTTATACGATCTTGTGATATGGATGTAATAAAAGCGACAGACTGCATAATAAATGTCTCTATCACAAGTGGCAATATAAACTGACATTTTTTGCATTAAGATTTCGTGCATCCAACCATAAAAGCACATGACAACCTCTGCTTCCCTTTGCGAAGGGCCTACCTTTTATTTTTGTCTTATACATTATGCAAGAGTCATGGTGATCTTCACCTTTCCTTTTTATATTTTATCCTTTGGCAAGCACCTTGTGTTGGAAAGATCATGATATATATATATATATATATATATATATATATCCAATTGGATGTAAGTTAGCATTACCTATTATTGTTGACATTACCCTTGAGGTAAAAGGTTGGGAGGCAACACTATAAACCCCTATCTTTCTCTGTGTCACGATTAAAACTTCATACCCATAAGTATTGCATGTGTGTTAGCAATTGTGAAAGACTACATGATAGTTGAGTATGTGGACCTGTTGAAAAGTTCTTATATTGACTCTTTCCGATGTTATGATAAATTGCAATTGCTTCAATGACCAAGATTATAGTTTGTTAGTTTACAATGAAGTTTCTGATTCATACTTGACATTGTGAATAAATTGTTACTTTAGCATAAGTAATCGCATGACAAGGTATGTATATATGTTGCTGTTATAAGAATGATCATGATGCCCTCATGTCCATATTTTATTTTATTGACACCTCTATCTCTAAACATGTGGACATATTTTTCGATTTCGGCTTCCGCTTGAGGACAAGCGAGGTCTAATCTTGAGGGAGTTGGTACGTCCATTTTGCATCATGCTTTTATATCGACATTTATTGCATTATGGGCTGTTGTTACACGTTATGTCACAAGACTTATGCCTATTCTCTCTTATTTTACAAGGTTTACATGAAGAGGGAGAATGCCGGCAACTGGGATTCTGGGCTGGAAAAGGAGCAAATATTAGAGACCTATCCTGCACAACTCCAAAAGTCCTTAAACTCCAGGAAAGTTGTTTTTGGAATTAATAAAAAATATTGGGCGAAGAAAGTACCAGAGGGGGCCCACACCCTATCCACGAGGGTGGGGGCGCGCCCCCTGCCTCGTGGGCCCCTTGGCAGCTCTCCGGTGGCCATCTTCTGCTATATGAAGGCTTTTACCCTGGAAAAAATCATAAGCAAGCTTTCGGGAAGAAACTCCGCCGCCACGAGGCGGAACCTTGAAGGAACCAATCTAGGGCCCTGGCAGAGCTGTTCTGCCGGGGAAACATCCCTCCAGGAGGGGGAAATCATCACCATCGTCATCACCATCGATCCTCTCAGTGGGAGGGGGTCAATCTCCATCAACATCTTCACCAACACCATCTCCTCTCAAACCCTAGTTCATCTCTTGTATTCAATCTTTGTCTCAAAACCTCGGATTGGTACCTATGGGTTGCTAGTAGTGTTGATTACTCCTTGTAGTTGATGCTAGTTGGTTTATTCGGTGGAAGATCATATGTTCAGATCCTTAATGCATATTAATACCCCTCTGATTATGAACATGAATATGATTTATGAGTAGTTACCTTTGTTCCTGAGGGCATGAGAGAAGTCTTGCTATAAGTAGCCATGTGAATTTGGTATTCGCTCGATATTTTGGTGAGATGTATGTTGTCTCTCCTCTAGTGGTGTTATTTGAACGTCGACTACATGACACTTCATCATTGTTTGGGCCTAGAGGAAGGCATTGGGAAGTAATAAGTAGATGATGGGTTGCTAGAGTGATAGAAGCTTAAACCCTAGTTTATGCGTTGCTTCGTAAGGGGCTGATTTGGATCCATATGTTTCATGCTACGGTTAGGTTTACCTTAATACTTCTTTTGTAGTTGCGGACGCTTGCAATAGGGGTTAATCATAAGTGGGATGGTTGTCCAACGAAGGGCAGTACCCAAGCACCAGTCCACCCACATACCAAATTATCAAAGTAACGAACGTGAATCATATGAGCGTGATGAAAACTAGCTTGACGATAATTCCCATGTGTCCTCGGGAGCGCTTTTCTCATATAAGAATTTGTCCAAGCTTGTCCTTTGCTACAAAAAGGATTGGGCCACCTTGGTGCACTTTATTTACTTTTATTACTTGTTACCCGTTATGAATTACCTTATCACAAAACTATCTGTTACCGATAATTTCAGTGCTTGCAGAGAAAACCTTACTGAAAACCGCTTGTCATTTCCTTCTGCTCCTCGTTGGGTTCGACACTCTACGATAGATCCCCTATACTTCTGGGTCATCAGGGGGGTTACAAAGGGCCACCGAAATGTATGGGTTGGCCGTGATGGATCCTAGCAATTCATCCATAGTGGATCGATGTCTAGCACAAAATCAAACCAGACTCTAGCAGACTTCCCATTTTGCATGTGAAATTTTGCGCCCAAGCAAAGCCCAGCTTGAGCAACTGGATCCCATTCCAGAAGGCGGATCCATGCGAATTGGCTTCAAAAATTGATTCTTTCAGGAAGTATTTGGCTTTCAGAAGGTCAACCAAAAGGCCCTTGGCGTTTTCTGCCAACTTCCAAATCCACTTGGTAAAAAAAGCTACATTCGTAAGCTTAGAATTGGTGACCTCCAAGCCACCTTGCGTTTTAGGGCGGCTGACGGCAGCTCATTTAACAAAGTGGTACTTACATTTGATGCCGCCTCCTTCCAAAAAGAACCGGTATCACGGGGTGTCAAACAGGCGTGAATCCCACCAGCCAAGAGAAACATGACCACGTTGAACATGAGCAATGAGGAGAGGCTAGAGTTAGCAAGGACCAATCAAGCCCTCGAGGACATAAATTTTCCTCGTTAAGGGCATATGATTAAGCAAGCCAGCAACCCTTTGTCCTTGCCACACATCCATCCCCATGGAAACAACCTCGCACTTAAGGAAGTTGATCTTTAAACCAACCAAATAATGCCTCAAAGCAGAGCAACAACTTGACTGTTGCCATGATGTGCAGGTATGGTTCAAAGAGTATCATTGTGTCGTCAGTGTACTGGAGCTGCGATACCCCCTCCCCCCCCCCCCCCCCCCAAGGAAAAGTTGGTCCATTGCCCCTTAATGTGGCCCACCGCTCTAGCCTTGTTAAGCATAACTGATAGAACATCAACCACGGAGTAGAACAAAAGTGGCAAGAGCGGTTCACCCTGCTGCAGGCCACACTTGTTTCTGGAGAAGTTCCATACTTCTCTGTTGATAGAGATTGCAGTTTTTTCTCTCGAGACCTACTGCAAAATACGGTGTACCCACCCTTCCTCGAATTCCTTTTTGAGCAAGACCTCGTATAGGAACTCCTAGTTCACACGATCGTATGACTTCTTGAAGTCGACTTCAAGAGAATCGCTTGTTTTTTAGCACATTTAAGATCGTGAGCGATCTCTTGGAGAGCTATCAGCTTTCGAGGATATAATGCCCCTTGATAAAGGCGGATTTGCACCAGTGGATAACGCACTGAGCTACCAGAGTTAGTCTGGCCGCTAATTCTTTAGCGCAGATCTTGAAAAGAACATTGATTAGTGCGATAAGGAGGATGACCTGGATGGAATTTGCACCTTTGACTTTTGGGATAAGGGAAATCATCCTAAGGTTGAGACGAGAGATATCCACCATAACTAGCACAAAACGATTGAAAATAACAAACAACAGAACCAACATTAGCAAAATATAAACCAAGGATGGGCAGCATGATGCGCCCATAGATCGCCTCTCCTTGGGTTTATAGGGAGAAACGGTCGAGGGAAACAGAAAGCGATAGTATCTCTACTACTATTAAACAATCAAATATATTTATCGCTAAGTGCATCCAGGCTAAATTACACAAAACAACACGGATCAATTACAGCCTCACGATTGGAATCACTTAGTTTCATCTAACTAATAAGATTAAGATTGCACTAACCCTCGGCCAAAACAGCGTTTAGGAATTTTCCTGGGCGGACGAGAACTCTGCCATCCTACGATCCGCAAAAGTAGTAGCGATCCCACGCCCGCACTAGTTGGAAACAAACATCTCCCCGCAACCAACCTCCAGCCGCCGCCACCGCCCAATCATCGCATGAAAATCGCGCCGCACCCTGCCCCTTATCCTCACTCAGGGACGTCACCGACGCAGGATGGCAGAAGCTACCAATCTGCCCGCGAGATCGGCGTCGACTGCTACTGCACCAGACGAGGATGGGGCATGGACACACATGATGATGGACGTCTGCACCGGGCCGGACCTATCGACTGGGTCCGCCTCCGCCACGGCGCGCCCGTCTCGGAGCCGGATGCCGCAGTTGTGGTCCCGCTGCTCACCGAGGCCCTCGAGATCTTCCACCGCCATAGCGTCGCACGTACCGCTGTTAGAGATATATTTGGGATACATGTGTTTGGTAGTCTAGGAAGTGATCTGTCTCCTGCCTTATCTTCAGGAGAGGAATCTTGCCCTCCAAGTCTTGTACTCAATATATACTCGCTCTCGAGGCTCAATAATATATTCATCATATTTCGCCAATCCCTCTATCCCTTCAACACGGTATCAGCCTTATCTCGATCCTAAACCCTAGTTGCCGCCGCTTTCGCACCCGCGCGCCACTCCTGGGCGGTCAGCCTCCATGACCGCCGCTGGGGGCCATGCCGCCCGTAGCTATGGTTTGTCCATCGTTCATGTTGACTGGCTGCCCTAGAGAGTCTTTTTCCCAAGCCCTTGCTCCGTGTTTTTTTCTTTCTCTCGCCGGTCACCTTGATCGGTGTTTTTCTTTTTGATTTTCCAATCTACGCTTGATCAGTTTGCGTCGCCAGCCGCTGCCGTCGACCCCCGCACGCCTCTACTTTGACCCCGTCGCGACTAGCCAGCTTCTCCTCCAACCCGACGGGCACGCATGACGAGGCAACCCGTCAGGGCCAGCCGCCGTCTGTGCGTCTACTCGGCCGTCAACCTGCGCAGGCCGTCTCCTTCCTACTCCGATGGGGACTCCTGCATCGCCCCGACCCAGAGGCCTCGCGCCATGTGGCGACGCATCATAGCCGCCGTTCGCGCCAGCTACATCGATCCATGCCACCTGCCTCAGCCGCGTCCGCACGGCGGCCCTGTGGTCTGCCTCGCCAGCCTCGTTTCAGGCCGCGTCGGGGCGGCTGCGTCAGGCTCGTCGACTGCCACAGCTCGGGCGCCGCTGCTACATTGGTTGCTCAGGCCTCGCTGCCCGAGGCCGGCGCTGTTTTGGCAGCCCGGGTGTCGGCTTGACGCGATCGTCCTCACGTCATCCCATGCCGTCCGTCATCGTCGGTGTCATCTTGGACTCTGCCGCCAGCCCGCCACCACCGAGCGGTGTCCCCGACCTCGCACGCAATCGGCTTGATCACCCGCTTGTCGCCGTGATCTGCCTCATCTACGCCACGCGACCGACCTAGCCCGTCGGTTGAGCGCACCTCCGCAGGTCCCGTGAAGATCTTCCCCGAGTTCAGCGCGCCCCTCCAATGATCGAGCAACGGGATGCCATTGCGTCGCCTTGTCGGGCCGCAGCGCTGTCGCCCCATGGTTCTCCTCGCGGCTGCAGCAACTCGCGCGTCGCCCCATCGGGCTGTAGTGTCGCAATATGCGGTCCCCGCCACCGCTTCAAGGCCGTCCCCGCGGTTGCACCGACCCGCGCTCCACTGCTGCGCCACCTCTTCGTGTTGTAGCACCAGGGCCCGCGGTCCCTGCCGCCGCCCCGAGGTCTTCCCGCCGTCGCCCCACCCCGCCTGCTGCCACGTCGCCCCTTCCGGCCGTAGCACCGCGGCCCGTTGTCCACCGCCGTCCCCCGTGCATCGACCTCTCATGGTATGCGCCGCGCCGCCTCCCTTGGCATAGGAACGCTATCGTTCGCGCCGACTTCGTCACACTGTCGGGTTCCTCGCCTACTTCGAGCACCACTGCCGCGCTCCTAACTAGCCGCCGTCGCCGCCGTCAGGCCGCCGCCGTAGCACTTCATTGGCCGGCGCCGCTACCCCATAGCCGCAGCCGCCGCCGGTCCACCCACTTTGTCTTCATCCAGCACCAGCCCGTCGCTTGCGTCGCCGTCATCTTCCTCGACCACTTCGTCTACTCCGACCACCGTTGGTGACATCGGCCTCACACCAATTGAGCCACAACCGTCATCGAGTCTCCTTCTCTGCTGGCCCCTCCGACTCCTCGACATGGCGTACAACACGTGCATGTCCCTCGTCTACGCATGCCCGATGCTGGCAACACCGATGTATGCCTTCATCCATGATGTGTCCCAGGCCTGGCAAGCCTGGTGTGGCACTTGGTCAACTTCGTATTCATCCATCTCGCATGCCCGGTGCTGGCAACATGATGCGTGGCTTTGTCCACGACGTGTCCTCGGGCTTGGAAAACCCGGCACGATGCCTCATCAACACCGTCCTCTACCCGATGCACCACTACTTCGACACCACTGCGCCCACAACTAACTCGGCACCTCCTTGCGCCCGCGGCTCCAGGGTGACCCCCTCGACACCGGCTACCCCGACTCGACATCGACCACGGCATTCTTCGCACGGCTACCTCGACCACGGCTACACCATCCTACGCTCTCGGCCAACTCGACATCGACACAAAGGGTTATCATCCACTTGAGCAACTCGTCGGCTTCCTCTACAGTCAACGCATCCGCGATGCGACACCATCCACGATGCTCCCGCTACAACTGCGGGGGGATGTAAGCCCGTCGGCTGCTATTCTCTCTAGTCTGTCCGTCCGCGACGCTCCTGTTGTTCGCAAAGCTACCGCTACGACTACGGGGGATGTTAGAGATATATTTAGGATACATGTATTTGGTAGTCTAGGATTTGTAATATGTCGCCTACCTTATCTCCAGAAAAGGTGTCTTGCTCTCCAAGTCTTGTACTCAATATATGCTCGCCCTCGAGGCTCAATAATACATCCATCATGTTCCGCCAATCCCTCTATCCCTTCTAACAACTACGACGGCGACGGGCCCGTGCGCGTCCGTGTGCTGCCGCCGCTGCTGCCTGGGGTCGCTCGCTACTGTGTGGAATCCAATCACCGCAAGCATGGAGCCAAATCGACACCGCAGTCACCAGAAAGGTAACCTCTTTCCTTAATCCCTGGTGTCCTCCGCTCCTCCGGTTTTGATCCTCTGGTGTGGTGGGCGCTAGGCACTTGCTGCTGCATGCCTGCGTGAGTGCGAGCTGCAGTGTGCTTGCTGCTCGTCGCTGGTGCTGCGCTGGCTTGCTGCCGCTCAATAGCTTTGCTGCTTTGCGATTCTGCATAGTGTTGTTGCTTGCTGCCGCTGGTCTACTGATGTTGTTGTTCTTCACGCTAAGACATGGCATCTCTGACAGCGTACCACAAGGACATGAAAATAAGCATGGATGCTACAAACAGGGCAGTGTTTTTTTATCCCATCTCACCCAATCAATTATTCTTTGTGTTTAGTGTATGCCATTTTATTAATTATTTATATATACTGTCGTAGCGCTATATTGATGTTTTAGAAATTGCCCAGTTTCCCGTATCGACGTGTCTCCGTCCATGTATCAGTGCTTCACATTGAGCTGAGTTCGCACTCTACTTGCTTGGATTGGTTGTAGATGGAGGCTAGCCTATTGGTTTAGATAAATGATAGGTTTCAGCGTGTCCGAAAGGAGTATGGAGTTGAATTCTAATTTTTATTACCGTGGATCGCAAGTGCAAGAGGTATGGTATTACTTGACTACACATTTATACTATGATTATCTTGAACATCATGTTTCAAAATATGGTAGACAATCATGCTTGATGCCAAGAGGTATGTTTTTACTTGTCTACACCAGCATGTTCCAACATAGATTGATATAGTAATGCACTATCTCGCCCTTCTCACTAATTCTATAGGCATAGGTTGCAACTATTTTGCCAGTCAGCATGTTGCAGCTATTTCAAGGCATGGTGTTCTATGCTTCATTTTTTGTTAAACTCTTTGCAGTACATCAAGATGACAATTCATGATGTGCGGATTAAACATCTTATATTTACTAAGTTTATGACTAGGGCAACATGTTATATGTGCCACATAAAGTATTTGTTTTGTGGTTTAACCATGGGTGAAGTCAGTTCTAGATCTGTTCACCCACGTGCTGGAATCACTACAAGAAAAAAAGACTAAGGTTCTTATTAGTAGAAATGATATTATGGGAATGAGGGTCTACAGTAGCAAAACTCAAACTAGTTCTTTAATACTAATACAAATTGTTCATGTAGAACATTTTGAATCCAAATCTTTTTAGAGGAAGTGGTTGGCTAATTTAACCATCATGCAACCATTATTCAGGTATGTCTATATGCATTTTTTCATTAGACTTGGAACTTTAGACCTGAAAATTGAGCTTGGTCAAAGTTACTTTAATAGAATGGAGCAAATATGTGATTTAAATATACTGGAAGAACAATTCACTTATTTTCCAGGGGTTAACAACCTTTTTTTGGCTGGTTGGTGCCAACATGGCTGAATATGTTCTTGAGTTGTTGCACTAGGATTTTATTTCAACTGAGATTTATAATTTTGGGTTGCTAGCTAACGGAAGTAATTTGTAAAGTATGGTACCATGTTTTATTATATATGAATGTATTCTTGCCTGTTTTTTGTCGTTACACTGGCAGTAAATACTAAAAGTATATGGTAATATGAGTCATGCTTGCGAAGCGTCTTCTATTTTTGTGAACAACTATGTAAGTATTGGTCTCCAATGTTGCATGTGGACCTATGAGCAGCTTAATAAGCGTCTTCTATTTTTGTGAATAACTATGAAAGTATTGGTCTCCAATGTTGCATGTGGACCTATGAGCAGCTTAATAAGCGTCTTCTATTTTTGTGAACAACTATGAAAGTATTAGTCTCCAATGTTGCATGTGGACCTATGAGCAGCTCAATACCTTTTCAGTAATGAATAGGGATAATAGGAAGCACAAAACAAAATCTTAGTGAAGACATTTCAACAGAGATGTGATAGTGTTGTACAAGTGGATTTATTGTTTGGTTTCCATATGCCCTTTCCGGGTTTTTTTTGCGGGAATTCTAGTTTATTATTATGCATTAGCGCCTTGTAATAGAAGATATCTAACAATCAGACTTGAAGTGAATCTACACAAGTCACAAGATGGTTGGCCATTGTTGTCCAAAATGTTATGCGCGATTTTCTCCACCACAATTTGCCCTTTGTTTGTGGTCATATGTCTTTTTTTACCAATTGCTTATTTATTTTATATTACATATATTTCATGCTCATAGCCTTTTTCACGGGCAATACATGGACGTTGTGGGCACTATTGATCTAATCTTGGGTACTTTTTTGTGCGGAACCTAATCTTGGGTACTTTTAAATGCATGTTTGTCGTGGTTTATTAAGGCATTTGCAAATCAAGACGTGCGTTGCACGTACAACCTTACTAGTAGTTGTTAATAGTTGGTATTAATTTTTGTCTTCTACGTCATAAAGCCTAAAAGTTAATTAAGGAGGATTATAAAAGGACAAAACAAAACAAATGTTAATAAGATACTGATGGAAAGAGGGAAACAGAGTCCACGTACATTCCGGTGACAACCGACAAGACGGTCGTAGATTTCTTTACCTGAAAGCGACCCACCGCCCATGCTTTTGATTCACGGATCAGCCATCCTATGGCGTGAAATCAGCATGGGGAACTGTGCGCGTGCGGCGCAAATTCACGTTACCACGTACTCCGTATGCACTATGGACCTCACCTCTGGTCTCATCGATGGAACCAAACACAAGCACATGCACGCCAACATGTACTTCCGGATAACCGAACCGGGACGACGACGACCCGAGGTCGCCCTTAGCTGCAGTTTCCTTCCATGGATTGGCCTTTAGCAGTAGCAACCGGACGCCCAGATGGGTTCACGTGTACAGCTCCGTAGCAATTGCCACCCGTGACCGAGTGATTTAGCACTGAGAACCTTCAACTCTTGAACTGCCTTACACGATAGTGCATATGGTCCGTGTGCTCCATTTATTTGCCAAACAGTGAAATGGATAACTGAAACAATCAAGAACTGTGTCCCGTGGCCCCAGCAGCTTCAAGCATTGAACAAGGAGGCGATCGACTAGCTGGCGGCCACGAGCGAGCTACGGGGCCCGGACGGAGTGCATGCACGTTCATCTGATGGGGGACGAGGGGGTCGGCAAGTCGGCATGCGGCGCGATCAGGCGGTGATGAGCGAGACCGCTACCGACACAAGCCGTCGCCGTCACAATGTTTTCTTGGAAAGAATAGTACTAAGAGATTAACCAAGTAAGATTAGTTCACTTGAGTGCATAGTTGTTTCTAAAGAAACTGATTCTAGTACAAAGCGGCATGAAAACAAAGGGGTAGGGCTGGAAAAAAAAGCTCGAATCTCGTGAGCTAAACGAGTAACTCGTGACTCGGCTCGAATCGACTCGAACTTGAAGAATAATGAGTCGAGCCGAGCTTTAGTCTAAGATCGTTTATAGACCAAGTATGCATCGTACTGATGCAGAGGCCGGGGTATCCCCTTTTCGAAAAAAAAACGAGCCAATCTCACGAGTACTCGTGTAACTCGTTAGCCTCGTTACAAGAGATCGGCTAAACACCATGCGTCCTAGGCACACAATACAAGGCCCAGCTACGCTGCAAATATGAAAAAAATGATTACTTGTGAATGTAAAATGTACATGTTAAACATGTACAATGTTCACAGACAATGTTCATTTTTATCTTATTCGTAAGGTTTTATGTTCATATCCTTAACGAGCTTAACAAGCTAAATAAGCCAGCTCGCGAGTTATACGAGTCGAGCCAATCTTGAATTTGAACTCGTTATAGTAACGAGTCGAGGCGAGCTAGCTCGTTAATGAAACGAGCTTTAGCGAGTCGAGCCGAGCTGGCTTGACTCGGCTCGAATTCTATCCCTACAAAGGGGTGTATTTGTTGCTAGTTATTCGGTGGATGGCTCGACGAATGCTCAGTTGCCTGATTCAACAGCACGTGAAGAAAGACACTTGTCCAGGACGTGGATTAACTGAGCTCAAGTTCGTATGAGATTGGATCAACAATAAAATCCAAAAAAATGTTTTTTCCGGAAAAAAATCAGCATTTTTTTATGCCAAACTTTGCCAAATGTTCTCAATGCTTAAAAAAGTTTCATCATAGGATAACATTCGTGGAAGTTGTGAAAAAAAATCGATTCCACAAACGTCATTCTATGATGAAACTTTGCAAGCATTAAGAACATTTATCAAAGTTTGTCAAAAAAAAAGAATTTTTTGAATTTGTTTCAAATTGCACTGTTCTCCGAGCTCACATGAGCTTGAGTTGAGAAGGACACTTTTGACTTCTCCATCTTATTATAACCTAAAATGATTTGGAAAGGGATTTTTCTCCATCCAAACGTCACAGTATACAGTGAAAGTGCTGTTGCGAGCACAAGCTCACATGCATAGTTTGCTACAGTAAAATCTAAAAAAATATTAACAAAATATTGGTGATGGAGTGACTTTCATGGAGGACTCAGCATCGATTTTGCTTTTTTTGTCCAAATCACCGCGAATGTCTGAGCATCGATTTGCTTTTTTGTCCTGTCCTCCATGAAAGTTATTCCATGCATCGCAAAAAAAACAGAGGAGCCGAAAAGAAGGGTCTCACGTCATTATCCTTCCCCTCTCCAACAACTCGCTCCTACCACGCCGCCGCCGCGCCGCCCTGTCGCGTTTGTAGGTATCTCCCTCGTCGGCCATGGGGAAACAACAAGACGGCAACGGAGAGACCAAAGGTGAGTACACTGTCCTTCATCCTCCCTCATTGGCTCCTCCCACATCTTCACGGCGACCGCTGGCCCCTTCCTCCGCCCGTGATGGAATAGGCCAGGGCACTAGATCTATTTGGTTCTTGCTATCTCCAAAGGATGAATCCTTGTTTGAGCCAAAATCTATATGTTCGATTCATGTGCCTTCTCCTTTATAAAGTCTGGTATGATGCACATGGATAACCCGAGGGAGCGAGCTGCTATTGCGTTTGAGATCAGTGAAGGCGCCGCTACGAAGGTTTTTATACCTCAGATTGCTCAGAGGTCGTCTGCCTAATTACTCCGCCGCCGTTGCTGCCGCTAATCATAATTAGTCTAATTGATCCATATATTATATTCTAGTACTACAGTACGGTGCTACTTCCATGCACCATATTTTTCAGCTAGCTACCACATGTCGTCAAGAATAATTCAGAGGTCATCCCCTTACATGTGTGATGAACAAAAGCATGGATGAGAGTGATTGTATTATTGTCAATTTTCCTGATGTTTGTGTTGATTTGAACGCTTTATTTGATGCATTTTGTTTCCCAATTGCAGAAAAGAAAAACAGAGCATCATGGACCACTGCTCAATTGGACCTTCTAGTTTCTGTGATGAAAGAGTATGCAGATGCTGCTAAATTTCGTGGTCAGAATGGATGGACCAAAGAAGGATGGAAAAGCATGGCTACACGCTTGAACAATCGGTTTTTGAGAGCTAATTTTATTGTTGATCAACTAAAATTTAGGGAGCAGCGGTTGAAGAAAGAATATTTTATTGTCAAATCTATTATAGAGAAGAGTGACTTCAGTTTTGATCCTATTACAAAAATGCCAACAACCATGGGATGAATTGAGCAAAGAACAACAGAAGTGGAGATAGAAAGCTTTCCCTTACTATGATGATTTGCATGCAATTTATGATGGTACGTCGGTTTCACATCACATGTAATGAATTTAGCATATGTTCTTCCATGGAGACGAGCCTCTCATCTTGTAGAAGTTGTCTCTCTCTGAAGCACTTAACCAAATTATGAGATACATATTTTTCCATCCGAAAATCTCTTTTACATCTCAATTCATGACCCTCTAAAATTTCTCTCACGTACTTATGCCCTGTAAGGATGGAAGCGTGAATGCGTTGGCGATTGCTTGAACCTCTCTCGCCTTTGTATACGACTTCGCTGATGGCCAACTCATCATCTTCTCGGTGTTTACCCTTCAAAAAATTCCCCCACATTGATGGAGCAACTAGGAGGACTTACAAAGGATAGAGACGATGCAAATATCAAGTGAATGCGCCGAGCGTGGCCGCGCGATTCCAATCCTGGTGCAACTCTTCGTGCCCCTCGGCAGTGACACAGATGACTGGCCAACTATGCGATGTGTTGGGTCGTCACCTCCACGCGTAGCTCCGCTGCGCCTCGATGGTGATGCGAAGAACGGTCAGCAGCTCCGTCTATGTGTAGCTTCACCACCAGTTAATTCGCAGGAGACGCCGAGCCATGGATGATCTTTGTTGTATACACAAGCCATCCGTTGGGTTGTTATGCATGCTGATGGTTAGGATATCCAGCTAGCTAGCTACAAAAGCTCAACAAAATTAGTATTCAAACGGCCGGCCAGCTGCCTGTCCTTCCACTGCTAACGGCTAGGTAGCTGACTATTTGTACGCAACGACTAGGCAACAATACTGTGTTTTGCAACAACAATCAAATAGGTCACAATAATCTCATTACTTCAAGATACTTTGGTATTATCAAAACTGTGGTATCTTGTACCCATTGACAAAAATACTGTGGTTTTTAATACTTCAATTTTTCTAATATTTTGCTACTGGTTTTCGCAACCCTGCAGGCAAGAACGCAAAGTTGGCACTTACAAAGGTCTTTGTCGCCAAGTGCACGCATGCGAGCAATACGGGGACGAACAAGAACCTGCAACATATCATGGCGGTGAGGAGAGCCTCTGCTCCGGCATCGACCCACCTCTTGCCACGAACTACTACAGTTGCGCCAGCGACTGGAAGGGTAAAGGGTCGGCGAGGAAGTAGTGAAAATCCGTCTTTACTTAGTGAAAATCCGTCGTCTTATGTGTATTATGTAAACTTTGACTATCTTTTGATGATTCAGCTATGATTTTTTTATAAATCGATTGTGTATTTGTATGTCCGTTTGTGATCTACGTACTTTTTAATCAACGTTGCATGGTTTAATATAAAAATATGGGACGAAATATGAAATACGTTGGTGTGGAGACGCGGATATAGAGAGTCATCGGTCAGTGCCCGCGGACACGCCCAGGCGCGTCCGCGCGCGTTTGAGGGGCTGGATTTGCTGAGTCCGGCTGTAGATGCTCTTAGAGCAACTCTAGCAGACCCCGCATCATGCCGACCCGCAAAACTCGTTTGCAGTTCGCGCAAAACCATTTTTATGGGCCGGCGCGGGCTGACACAGATGCAGACCCCCATAATGGACCTGTAAAAAAGCATATTCGCAGAATATACTTTTTTACGGGTCGGCTTCTGCGGGTTCTGATCTGGCGCAACTCATCCCGGCCCGTTAAACTTAGATTGATCTAACATAATGCTTTTCTTTGCTTTTGCAACAACATTAGATACAAAATATATCGCCAAATCTTGGCTAGAATAGCAAAACCAAAAAAACAAGAACGTATGCATTTCAAAAGATTTCCAACTTCCATAACTGCTCCCACTAGTTGAAGCAATGTCTTCTCCATGCATTCATTGTTGATCTGCGGATTCTTGATCTTGCTTTGTTCATTCTTGATGCTTTCTTCATTCTCCATCTTTGCTTTCAAAGAAGTAGCCGTTGCTTCTCCTCTAGTTGCACATGCAGCCGCATCAATGCCTTCGATTGTACTAAGGAGTGCACTAACATCTATTAAGTTTCTTTCTATCAACAAATCAATATATTGGCCTTCCCAAAACCAAAATGAGCATCCATCGTCCTACACAAAAGATTGAGCAAGCTCGAAGTGAGCTACCGTACTTGAACTAAAGAATGAGCTATGGAATGAGCTACCGCAAGTGCATGTACCCCGTCATTTTCGCATTTATAGAACACCCATCCGGGGTGCTTCGGCGTGTCCGAAGTGAGCCGCAACACTTGACGCGGGCAGTCGTCGCACTGTATGAGCGGCACCGGCAGGCCACAAAGACGTTGCGCGAGCACCGAGTCCGGTGGACGTCCGGACGAGTCCATGCCCGCAAACCTTCGGCGGCGGTAGGCGGACGAAGCCGCGCCTGCATGCGGCGATGCGCCCTTGCCTGGGCTGCGGGAGAGGCTCCCCGACCACTCCATCACCAGGGGCAGCAACCGGCGGCCGGAAAAAGACAAATCCGGCGGCCCGCGATGAAGTGCCGCAGATCTGCAAATCCGGCGGCCCGCCGACGCAGGGGGAAAGGGAAGGGAGGCCTCGTGCGCGTGGAGGCCTTCCGGCGTGCTCCTGCCGGCTGCTGTCACCGGAATCTTGTGCGGCGGCCGGCGGCGGCGCGAGGGGGAGGAGGGGTGGTTGGTGGAAGAAAGCGCGGGATGAAATATCCCTCCCACCAACCGCTTCCGCTTATATGCAGGGCACCGCAGCCGCGGGGGAAACCCGCGTTTTCCCGGGCTGGGGTCGGGATTTTGCCGCGCCTCCTAAATTTTTTTGCGGGCTGGGACGGGATGCGGCGTCTGATCGGACTGCTTTTTCGGCCCCGATCTGTATTTTGGCGGTTATTTTACGGGTCGAGGCGGGATGCGGGGTCCGCTAGAGTTGCTCTTACACCGAACAGAGAGAAGCTGTTGTTCCTGCTGGCCACGTATATCTCTCTCGCTACCAACCCGCTTCCTTCCCCTTCTTCCTCTCGCAGCCGCTAGGTAGATCGGGTACGTTACACCGGAGCGCCGCCCCTGCCGTCACCCCCGGTTCGTCCGAGAGTCACTGGCCGAGCGCCGCCTCTCCCTGCACCCTCGCTGCCGAGCCGCTTATCCTCCAGCTCGCAGGGTCGGCGCCTACAGATCTAGGGAGGCAGCAGCGCAAGACCAAATCCCCTCCATGTGTCCTCGTCGCTGACAGCCCCGCATGGCACTCTCTCCCCATCCTCTGTTCAGGGTAACTGAAACGTACTACAGGGCTAAATCCCAACGAGGTAAGCATTTCAGTTTTCACACCTACGAATTCCTACAATCCTGTATGTATGTATGTATGTATGTATGTATATCACTAAAAAAATAGCGCGCTATAGCGTCGCTAATAGCACGCTATAGCGTATTGAGAATTGTATCGCTAAATATATCTGTGTACAATGTCTCGCTAATAGCACGTTATAGCGTGATATAGTATGCTAATAGCATATTTTAAGATCGCCGCTATTTTGCTGTAGCACGCTATTTTTTTCATTGATGTATATCTGTCTCATGCTAACTAATTCTTCCGTGTGCCTAGAATGGGGGATGCAAATGTGCTGGAGCGTATACTCGACGGAGCCGCGGACCCGACGAATCTGTCATTACAACTCTTAAAGGACATCACGGGAAATTTCTCTCAAGACAGAAAAATTGGCCAGGGAGGATTTGGAGAGGTTTACAAGGTACAATTTACTAGTATTTTACTTTTACTGATTTTGAGTCCAGCAAAATCTCAATTTAATACTGTATGTACCACCGGTAGGACTCTGGTTTGGTATTTTAGAGCTAAGCATCATTTTAAACGCTGACCAACAGGGTGTACTCGGAGAAAAGATTGTTGCTGTGAAGAGGATCCATATAAACGAAAACACAGTTGACGACGGTCTATTTCGTCGTGAGTTTGGTAGCCTGTCGAAAACTAATCATCGGAATGTAGTACGGTTTCTTGGCGTCTGCTCTAACACACTTCAGAAAACGATAGAGGATGCTTGGTCAGGAGAGATTAGGTTGGCCAGCGTATTAGAGAGATTGCTCTGCTTCGAGTACATCAGCAATGGAAGCCTTGATAAGCATATTACGGGTACGATCTTATTGCATTTGATGCTGCTCTTTTTTTTTACTTCTTTAACTTGTTGCCTTGACTACTGCTCTCACCTTTCAAGTCAGGGTCAACAGTTAGGGACAGGCATGAATTAAAATGTTCTATCATTGCCCTGTATGTAATTTAACATAATCCCTTGCCCTTTTTATGTATGTATTCTTCCACAGATGAATTAAGAGGGCTTGAATGGGAAACGCGTTATGAAATAATCACCGGGATTTGCAAGGGCCTGCGTTATCTTCACAAAGAAAAAGATATTATTCATATGGACCTTAAACCGGCAAATATTTTACTACATCATCAAGATGGAAAATATATGATTCCAAAGATCACGGATTTTGGTCTGGCAAGACCAAATAAAAACTCGCATACTGTGGGTCAATGTTATGGAACACCGTAAGTTATGCATTAGAAGAACCACCAATTGAAATTTTTCTGTCATTACAACCTTACATATGCTTGTGTCGTAATGCATCACACTTATCATATTTTCTTGCAGAGGATATTGGGCTCCAGAATGCAGGGATGACAGCAAAACTACAACCGCATGTGATATATATAGTTTGGGTGCCATAATCATAGAATTAGTAACGGGGTGTAAGGACATCCCTGACAAAAACTACGTAAGAGTCATTTCTCTCACTTTTTAGCACAAGCATGCATCACTTTTATATGCATACTATCCTACTGAATGTCATGTCTAATATAAACATGTTTCTCAATTGACATAGTTTGCACCGTAAGATTCTGAGATTATCACAAATAATAATCAACATTTATTAAGTGTAGGTACTTCGAAGGTGGAGACACAGATGGAATAATCCACCGACGCAACTACAATACCAACAAGTAACTAGATGCATCGATATAGCGGTACGCTGCAGGGAAAAAAACCCGGAATCTAGACCTTCTATATCGGAGATAATCAACTTTCTGAGCGAATCTGAAGAAACATGTGGCCAGGTAAGCTAGCTAGTTTAAGATACCTTGTCATCAAACTGTGGACAGGGATGCATCATTCCAAGCCAAAAGGGGAACAATATTAACTACTAAGATCAGAGAGCTAATGAAGTGTGGAACAGTCAACTCTAAGGTTATGTCAATTTGGTTCCAGATTTAAATACATTGGTTAGCTAATCTTAACTCTGCTAGGTTAGCATAATCCCAAATTTATGCTTGACAACTGTACTAGTTAGCCTAATTAAATTACTGGGTGGCTGGTTAGTTGGGCTAGTAGTAGAAAAACGAATTTAGGAGACTTAGGTGTGTTTGGCAGAGCTGTGTCATTAAGAGAATTCTCTGGTCCTTCTCAACATTACTGTGGCCGATATTTTGCAAGATGTATGATTCTCGTTACTATTGGCGACATCAATTAACTAGCAAAATGGAGTCATCAGTTATACTCTCAGAGGCACCAAGCACGTTGTTGGCCCTTGTTCTCGAGTAGATTTGCAAGAGTAGGAACTACATGCGATGCTTGATGGGGTTTGCATGTAAAACTTTAGTTTAAATACATGTACACCTTTTTGCCCTTCGTACAAATGCAAGTTATATACATCATCATCTAAACACATCTAGCTCTTTCATCGCAGATAATCCCTTGTTTAGATGAAGATGACATGCTTCGGATTAATCCGCTCGAATTGCGGCTACCTTCTGAGCTGAAGAACGAGATATCATGCAAAGTTGAGCCAAGGAATGGTACACGTAATTGCATTGCCTTCAACATCCAACTGCCAAGCGCACAGTACAGCGCACAACCAGTCAAATGCATTGTGCAACCAAGATCCATGTATGTTGTGATGATAACCGTGCAAGCAAGAGATGTTCGTGAGCACGACCATGCCGACAAGCTCATCGTAGAAAGCATGAAATGGACTGAGGGCCTTGGACAAGAGGATATCATAGAATGTATGTCTGGTGCAGAGAAGCGCAAAGAAGTTGATGAGGTGGATCTGATTGTTGTATATGAGACTACGAAGCCCCAAGAAAATTGCAAGCGTAGAAGAGAGACCAACATGCCAGGTGATGAAGACCCCAAGGTGATCAATTGTGACCAGTCTTAATGTGTTTGATGGGCCTTCTGTCACTTTCTCCAGGACTGTTTATTGACAAATTAATTTCTATGCTCCCAGGCGAGGAAGATAAAGATTGTTGAGTCTGCTTCCTGTAGCGGCGAGAATAAAGAGGCACCTTCCATGGTAAGCTTAGTCAGATAATCTAACGACCACTATTGCTGAAATCAATTTATTCAATCTAAGTACATCATTTTTCTGCACACTAGGACATCAACTCCAGCACAAGAGGACAATGTACTGGGAAAACAGAGCAGTGCAAATTGTACCCACTACAAAGCTTTTCACGCCATTCTGCTACCAACGAGAAATACCTAGGGAAAAAGAGCCATCGAGCTGTGGATGTCTCAAGGGGGGCCATGGGTAGCCTGCTCGACAAGCTGGGAAAGCTCGTCACGGAGGACTATAGTCTGGATCCGAGCATCAAGAGTGATATCGAGTCTTTCTCATCAGAGCTGGAGATCATGCATCAAGACCTCCCGAAGCTGGAAAATATTGATAATGCCAAGATTTGGGTTGACAAAGTAAGGGAGCTGTCATATTACATAGAGGATATGGTCGATACCTTCTTGGTGCACGTCGAGCTTGACTCCAGTAGGTGTGGCTTCAGGGAGCTCACATGTAAGGGGCTAAAGCTTTTGGTGAATGGCATGACAACTCACGATCATACTGATGATGTGATCAAAGACATCAAGGTCAAAGTTAAGGCTGTGGCCGATGGGAAAGGGAAGTACAATATCGATGTGAACAATGTTGTAGCTAATGCAATTGAGAAAGCTGCCATTTACCCTCGGATGGCTGTGTACACAAATAAAGAACATCTCATTGGCATTGAAACGCCAAGAGATGACGTAATAGGGCTATTTGAGGAGGGTGGCGATGTAGATAAGCAAGAGCTCAGGATAGTCTCTATCGTTGGAATGGGAGGATTGGGCAAAACCACACTTGCCAAGGCGGTGTATGAAGAGTTTAAAGGCTACAGTCATAAAGCTTTTGTTTCGGTGGGCCAGAATCCTGATCTGGTAAATGTTTTGAAGAAGACTATCCGTGATTGTCAAGGTCGAGAATATAATGCAGCAAAACTGGAACAACTGGATGTGGAGCAGCTTTGCAACGAACTCCGCAATTTTCTCAAGGATAAGAGGTACACATCCCCCCCCCCCCCCCCCCCCCCAACCAAATCAGCCCATGGTGATGAGAGTACATATAAAATTGTAAATGACCCTCTGCAAACTTTACTAAAATTGTAAATGACATTCGTACTTACATGTTTCACTTTTTTGCAGATACTTCATAGTAATTGATGATTTATGGGGTTGCCCGTTATGGGATACTATTAATTCTGCTTTTCCAAGAGATAAATGTGGTAGTAGAGTGATAACAACAACAAGGATTCAAGAGGTTGTTGATCGTGAAAGTTGGAATGTTGAGAACAAAGTTTATAGAATCAAACCACTCAGTCATAAAGACTCAAGAAGTCTATTTTTTAGAAGAATATCTGATCCTAGAAAAGATTGCCCTGTTACACCTCGAAAAGAAGAGATTTTAGCAGATATTCTGAGAAGATGTGGTGGCATGCCGCTTGCTATTAACAGTATAGCAAGCCATCTAGCTCGTCATTCATCAGAATCGTCCTGGGAGCATGTAAGGAAATCTTTGGGTGCTACTCAATGTAATGATGTTGAACAGATGAAGAAAATATTGGATCTTAGCTACATACATCTTCCTGATCATCTGAAGACATGTCTTCTTTATGTCTGTATGTATTCAGAGGATCGAAAGATAAATAAAAATGATTTGTTGAGGCAGTGGGTAGCTGAAGGTTTCGTGAGTACAGACGGGGGGCAGGATGCAGAGGATGTTGCAGAAGAGTACTTCAAAGCGCTCATAGACATGTTTATGATCCAACCTTGGAAGATAGACTACTGCACCAATGAAGTGTTGTCTTGCAGAGTACACGATATAATTCTTGAGCTTATGAGATCCAAGTCAAGTGAAGAGAAATTTATTCATGTAATTGATGGTTTGAAAGATGTGTCAGGACAGATCCATCGAGTCTCAGTCCAGTACAATGATAAGGAGGATAGTAGAACTCTTAAAACAATCAAAGGGTCACTATCACATGCTCGGTCAGTGTTACTTTACCGAGCCTCGCTTTTGCCTGCCTTTCTGGAATTCAAGCATGTCCGAGTTTTGCACCTTGAAGATAAAGTATATTCAAGAGAGCCCCTAGACCTCACTGGTATCAGTAGTTTGTTTTTCCTAAGGTATTTAAAGATTGCACTCCACCCATTGTCTGGTGACCTTAAATTACCTGATCAACTTGGGCAGCTACAACAATTGGAGACAATACATCTAAAAGGAGGTGGACTAAAGAAGTATCCATCAGATCTTTGTACTTTGCCCCGGTTATCGTGTCTCATATATAGTAGATATGGGGGTATAATGTTGCCTTACGGGATTGAAAGGTTGAAATCTCTGCACATCCTGAAAGGTGTATGTCTGTATAAAAGCTCTGTAGAAACTATCAAGGGCCTTGGCGAGCTGACCAACTTGAGAAATCTTGGGATCAATTCGAATTTCCCTATTGGATGGGGATTTCATGAATCGGAGGAAGTGGCATATGCACGTATGAATGCCTTGCACTCTTCCATTTCGAGTCTTTCCACCAGCGTCAGGATCCTTACTTTGCATGCATATTTACCTGGGCATGATATGGAGTACTGGAACAGGACACTGTTTCCTCAAGGTTCTCATATTCGGAAGCTCCATCTGAGCGGCTGCAGTTTTTATACATGCCCCGAGTGGATTGGTCAGCTCCATGATCTATATAGTCTTACTATTACGGTGATGGAGGTGGCTGATAGCATCAGTATTGTTGAAGGGTTGACTTCACTTGCGTACTTTGAGCTCTCTACTGATACTGATAGGTATTGGAAAGAAAAGGAAAGTATAGTCATCTCTGGCGGCGGGGCATTCCAAGCACTCAAGCACCTGATTTTCCATTGTCCAAAGGTGTCACTGATCTTTGAAGTGGGGGCGTTGCCCAAACTTGAGAAGCTTGAAATACTGTTCTGTCACCTGACGCATCACATATCCTACCTGGCCGTTGGCATAGAGCACTTGCCAGCTCCAACCCTTGAACAAATCATTATAAAATTGACCAGAAACATCAAGTCAGGCTTCAGCATAACTATCAATGACTGGGATGATAACGATTGGGAGTGTGACTATGCTTCAGATCAGGAAACAGACAGTTTAATAAAACAACTAAGAAAGTTGAGGAGCGTATTGAAGAGAGCATTTAAGAAGCATCATCCTGGCGCTGACATCTACATTGAGTTTGAAGATTATAGCTATGATCCTTCGCAACAAAAAGAAAGATATAGGTCAGATGAAGAGGCGGAGTCTGTTGATGATGAAGACGATGAGGGTGCTCATCAAGTGAATGGATCTCAAACTGCAGCACAAGTCCAGACTAACACAAGGCAATTAATTGAGCTAATTGACGCGCAAGAAGATTCGGCTAGGATGAGCATTAACATTGATGCGCCTCTGATGGTGGGCACGTCCATAGATCTTGCGGTCGGTTTGGAGGGGTGGCAAGGTGGACGCGGCAGTCAAGATTTGGCCGTTCTGGAATCCTCGGAGCAGCCTTCTACAAGTCTGCTTGCCCCCTTGCCTTCCTCCATTCCCCTGTTTGCATGGGCAGACACAGCCGAGCCCATGGCCAACTTTTCTGTTGATATCAACATCAACAATGATCTCTTAGTTCAGCAGGGTAACGATGGCATGCTGGTTAATACAGTGGGACAATATCTTGATCTCAACCAGCAGGCTCATGCACGTGAACTTTTTGATCTCAATCATGCTTCTTCGGCAGATTCGGAATCCTTGCAGCTGCCCTTTAGAAGTCTGCTTGCCCCTTCTTCCTCCTCCCTTCACCACACACTAGAACTTTCCTTATGGCCGGACGCAGCCGAGACCGAAAGGGATTATCTCAATCCGGCCCCTAATGAGATTACTGATGAAGAATTTTTTGTGGATTGATGACGCTTTTATTGAACTGATGAAGCGACAGGCACCTGACAGTTGAAGTTGAAGATCCATATACGTCCTCTGTTTCTAGTTCAACAGCCGTTTTTCCATGTGATGTTCTCTCTGCAAGTTCCATCTATCATTGCTCTTGTATGTTATAAAGGATATGTATTTGTATTGTCCATGTTCTCTACTGTGTAGTGCTTAGACTAAGTCTTGGTTAAGTTATGTAGTACATGATGGATGGCGTCTCCGCTAGCTATATATAAACCTTCTACTGTCACTCTGAATCAATCAATGTAAAGGAAGGAATCAACCTCACTTTGCATTCCCCTGTTATATCTGTTTCTAGGTCTTGTATCATATAATTGTATTGAGTTGAATCCCAAGACCTCACGCTAAAATGGCAGCCAACAGAAACTAGCTAACTTTTAGTTGCAACACCAACTCCGTTGAAGCAGGCATTACAGGGCACACCGCACACCTTGATGCGTCAGGACAGGGGATGGGTCGAGCTTCAGAACCCTCCGCCGTGCCCTTTTTTCTTGATCTTGCCGCCCGCTCGCCATGGTGACGGAGCTGGGCTCAGGGCTCTCAGTTCGAGGCAAAGATCGTGTCGTGGAGTGATGCCTCGCAGTGGGGCAAACATGACAAAATGACCCATCACGCAACAAATTCACAAAGTGAACCGTCGGTGAAACTTTTTCACCCAGCTGACCCTTTTGTATAGCGTCCGGTAACTCTTGTAATTTTATTCATGAATTTAGGAGTTCGAACTTGAAGCTCACAATCTCGCAAAAATGCACTTGCATTGGGGGTTGGCCGCCATGCTTGGTTAGGCCAACCTGACAATCTTTTTTCCGTCCTTGTAAACATTTTGAGGGTTAAAGCTTGCGAGATTGCCTAAAAATAATTGTACACGACTGGCATGCCAAATTTTGCATCGAATGGTGCTTCTGATTTTGGGAAGCTTCTAAATGCTTCCGGTCTCATTTTTTTAGTTTTTTTTCCTTTTTCTGTTCGTTTTTTTGTTTTTTATTTTTCATTCATTTTAAAGTTCATGAACATTTTTCAAATTAGTGATCCTTTTATAAATTTTTGAACAGCTCTAAATTAACAAAGATGTTTTAAATTCCTATTTTTCAAATTTGTAATCTCTTTCTAAATTTCGTGATTTTTAAAAAAAATTCTAACAATTTTCAAATTCAGATTTTTTATTTCAATTTAATAAAAAAATCAAATTTGAAAACTTTTTTGAATTCAGAACCGTGATTTTTCTAAATGCATGAATTCTTTTTTGAATACATGAAATGTTTTCAAATTCACGAAAAAAAAATCAAATCTGAGATTTTTCTTTCAAAAGTCAACGGTCTACCATGTACCAAACCATTCAACCAGTAACTGAGCGAGCGAGATCGAACGGTTGGAGCAAGGGAGCGAGAAGCAGAGTGGGTCGCTACGGCGTCTCCAATCAGCACCTAGAGCGCCAATTAGGGCAATGGTTGATAAGATAGTCTTATCTTAAGTTTTGCATTTAATTAGAGATGACAAAAAAACATGTCTATAATGGGTCATCTCTTAGCTTTATCTTCAATAACTAGCTATTCCTAAAAACATGATGAAACATATTGTGTTAAGAGATCATCTGTTGTCTTCTCTTAAATAAGATAAGATAAGCCTTTTCTTATGAGTTCTCTCTCTTCCACCTTATCATTTATCGTACGTGACACTGCTAAAATAGAACCATTGTACAAGCCTTTAGGAACTTTCATTGCTAACTGCACGGATGGTAAACACGCACGCGGAGATGAGTTAGACTCGAAGCGCTACGTACATTGGTTGTAATAAGCTGATCACTGAGTCTGATAGTCCCTTTGGGCTTTGGGGTTGAAGCCATGAAAGGAGAGGACGAGTTTATTCCTCAACCTCCCTTTACTACATCAAAATCTTCTCATATTTATTACATAAATCTTCAAGTTCAACTACCGCCTATTTATTTACAAAACCACCATTCCCTTTCCAACGTCTTTTTAAGATGTCAATTTCCTAGCTGCTGGAAGAGAACCAGCGATGGTAGATGTGCTGTTCTTGTTTTTCAATTTTTCATTTGGCATCTCGTCAGCATAGCCACTGAATGGGAATGATAGGTATCAGGAAGGAGGTAGCTACCGAAACACATCATGTGCGTTCGTGTTTTGCTCTTACTGCACACTTCTTGGCAAAGTCGCGGCCACTCTCGTTGGACGACCCCGACGCAAAACACTGCTCCATCCTCCGGAGCTCCCGCCTCCTCCTTGTCATTCCTGACGACGACGAGGGCAAGGAGGAGATGGAGGCCGGCAAGGCGCCGGCAGACTACGCCCCGCCAGCAAGAGGTACCGAGGTCCCCATCGCCGAGTGCACGCATGCGGGCAATACGGGGGGCGAACAAGAACCTGCAACATATCATGGCGGTGAGCAGAGCCTCGATGGGTGGCAATGCACGACCGCCGCTGCCACTTATTCTTCATGCACTAGCAGCGGCGGAGCTATGTTGACCGCTGCAGCTGCAGGTGGTGAGGTGACCCTCTTACAAAGACAATCCTAGGATAGACGGATCAAGCACACAACACACTACCGAAAGTGAAAACACGGAAATCTGAGAACAACGCCACACCACGCCATACTACACATAAACTCCACGACAACGCCCTCAAGAGAGAAAACGGCGCAGCGCGTTGCCATTGCCGACTCCACAACGAATAAAGATCTTCATCCGCAGCCCAGACACAAAGAGGAGCACCATGAATACGTCTTCAAGAAGAGAGCGGCGCCCACGGGCATTGCCGTTGTCGACGCCAAAGCGTAAGGCTTTCGCCCGGTAGCTCCCGTGTGTCACTGCGAGGTTTTCAGGAGAGGGGCGATGCGTCTAGATCCCCAGATCCGGATTGGGGCGCCTCCACTGTGAGAGACAAATAGTGCACACGAGCCACTCACCGCTATTCCTCTTGCCGCCCACACGTCCAAGAGATATAGCCACCACCGCCACCATGTTGTCCGCCGGAGAGCCAACCATGCGGACGACCTTCCAGGGCCGGCCCTGGCATCCATGCCATGAGACACCGCCAACCGGCTGCTACTCCACGATGTCGGTGAACTGCCGGTCATCGCACCCGGGAAGGCGGACGCCGCCCCATCAGATCTGGGCATCCCAGATCGAGACGGGAAACTGCTCGCTGGCAACTCCACCACCCATTGACTGTTGTCGCAAGCCCCGCCGCCCCCGTCCGATGCAAGAGACACCACCCAACGGCCACATCCCTGCTTCCACCTGCCCGCAGTCAGGCCGCCGCCAGCAACCGCGGTCCGATGACACAGGGTCGCCAGGCCGTGCTGCTACCAGCCGTCGCCGCAGAGAGCCGCCACGCACCAGATCCGCGGCCACACCACGTCCCTGCGTGAACCACCACCTGCCGCGCCGACCGATGCGCCGCCACCGCGCCAGCGCCTCCGCACGCCACTACGACGCGGCGCCCGGCGCCCGCGCCGCATCATAGCCCGCCGAAGAACGAGAGAACCCCGCCATCGCCGTCTCCGGTCGAGCTTTGCTCGGCCGAGCCCTTGGCGGCGGCGGGGGAGGAGGAGCGGGGTTGACGGCGGTGAGGACGAGCCCTCCCCGTCGCCCCGCGGGTGGCGGCACGGGAGGGGATAGTCTTCGGGAGGAGCCAGTCCCTACGAAGGCCTTCCTACTCAGTGTCCCACCCCGAGCTAGCACTTCAACCCAGTACAGACCGACCTACCCAAAATTAGCTCAACCATTTGATAAAAATCCAGTACAACAGTACCGCAGAAAAAAAATCAGATGCCTAGCATCGATATAAGAACAAGCTACTTCCACTGTAACTGCTCCATGCTAGAAACAAGCAAAGTTAATGTCTCCAAGCTACACACCATCACAGTGTACGATATAACAATAGCTCCGGACACAACTGAATGTGTTCACGCATTTCTTCCCGGCAACGAAGAAACCTAATCCAAAACGAACTCAAATGCATCAAAACAAGACTGAACTAGAACTCGTAGACAAATATATGGCAGCTCAGATAGTGCAGAACAGTGGAATTACACACTATATTAAGGGCTCACTTATTCATTCATCACTGTTCATCCGAAGCTGCTCAACCACAACAGAAGTCTCTAGACACAACCAAACATAAGACTGAACCACGGTATGTAGAAACAAAGACACACCAAGATGGGCACATGCTCCAAACTTCAGTGGAGGACACCGAAGACACCAGACTTGTGACTCCAGAGGTAGAAGCAGCACAACGACCAGGGACTTACTGGCCATGTCGGAGGCGGAGGGCCAAGTGACATTAAAATGTATATGCTCTTCGTGCCATTAAAATGACATAATCTCTCACCTCTATTACAGAAATGTTCACAACCTGGCTTCCCTTCCCAACTCCTTTTTGAGATGTCAACTTTCCACCATTGGAAAAACTAGCGATGGTAGATTTGTTGTTTTTGTCTTCCACTTTTATCTAAGCAGTCTAGCCATTGAATGGGTATCAGGAGAGAGGGAGCAACAAGATTGAGGGGTGTTTGCTTGCTACTTGTACTGTGCATGTCCCAGTGGTAAGGTGGTAAGCACAGGAGCCGGGCAACCCAACTATAGACCAAAGACATGATTCGGAGTCAAGGCATATAATGCAATATTCGGGACGCCGAAGAGTTTCCTATAGGTGTTCGGACTTGAGGTTTGCAGGACCAAATACAACCCTCGGTGTTAAGGCCGGACTAAAGCACGTGTGGCAGTCTAAAGAAGGGAGGGAATACCGATGATAACATAAAAATAAAGTAAAGTCCAAACAAAAGTGGAGATCAACTGTTTTTCTTTATACCCTGATTAATACGTCGAGCCGTGTTATTACAGGTAATGCCATGAATATCGATGCCATCTTACATGCCGTGAGTTTACACAAGGGAAAGGTTTACACATGGCCTAAAAGTGATGGTTTGAAGATCCCGATGGTGCCCTGCCACACGCCTGCGCCATTTCTCCTTGGTAGGAGATCCTTTGAGAGGAGAAGCCGATGGTTGTCTGCAAGAAAGAGGGACCTGGAAAAGAGCCTCCATACAACCATAGATCAGGTAGGTTCTTTAACGAACCAACAGTGAAAGAAAAACAGTTGAGGTCCGAAATATGGTCAAGCCATACTATGGACCTTCTCCGCAGTGTGCCTCCGGCGCTGCCCAAGGTATTTCAAGTGCGTAATTATGTACGCTCGATACGTACGTTGCAACCTTATGGGGCGATCGCAGAGGCGAAACTACTATTCAAACTCTGGCTCCACTGGGCTATCACATTGTAATGATCGGACTCTCTTAGCAGTGTCTTGGGTCTTGATGACTGATGAGCTATTCGGCTTCATGAGGCCGCCCTGTACCTCGGCTGCTAGGGCCGCGGTGTGCTCCTCAGTACGGAGTGAGTGCTCCATATTTCCATTTACTTTGATGACGTCACGTGGTCCGGGCATTTTGAGCTTCAAAGAAGCATAGTGCGGGACTGCATTAAAGCCAGCGAAAGCAGTTCGTCCCAGCAGTGCATGATAACCACTGCGAAAAGGGACGATGTCGAAGATCAATTCTTCGCTTCGAAAGTTCTCTGGAGAGTCGAATACTACTTCGAGTGTTCAGGAGCCAGTGCGGCGAGCCTTGATGTCGATCTACTACGCAACTTTATTCTTGTATACACGTGTTGGGCCTCCAAGCGCAGAGTTTTGTAGGAAAATAGTAATTTTCCCTCAAGTGGATGACCTAAGGTTTATCAATCCGTGGGAGGCGTAGGATGAAGTTGATCTCTCTCGAACAACCCAACAATCAAATACAAGAAATCTCTTGTGTCCCCAACACACCCAATACAATGGCAAATTGTATAGGTGCACTAGTTCGGCGAAGAGATGGTGATAAAAGTGTAATATGGATAGTAGAAATATATTTTTTATAATCTGAATAAATAAAAACAGCAAGGCAGCAAATAGTAAACAGGCACAAAAACGGTATTGCAATGCTTAAAATTGAGGCCTAGGGTCCGTACTTTCGCTAGTGAAACCTCTCACACTAGTACAAAAGAGGGCTTTGGTCCAGGCCGGGTTAGCCCATTAGTCCCGGTTCAGTCCAGAACCGGGACCCATGGGGGCATTGGTCCCGGTTCGTGAGCCCAGGGGGCCGGCCGGGCCACGTGGGCCATTTGTCCCGGTTCGTCTGGACCTTTTAGTCCCGGTTGGTGCCACGAACCGGGACTAAAGGGTGCGATGCCCATTAGTACCGGTTCGTGGCACCAGCCGGTACTAAAGGTTAGACCTTTAGTCCCGGTTCGAGCCACCAACCGGTACTAATGGGGTTTGAGGCATTACTACCGGTTCAAGGCACGAACCGGTGTTGGAAATATGCCCTAGAGGCAATAATAAATTAGTTATTATTATTATATTTCCTTGTTCATGATAATCGTTTATTATCCATGCTATAATTGTATTGATAGGAAACTCAGATACATGTGTGGGTACATAGACAACACCAAGTCCCTAGTAAGCCTCTAGATGACTAGCTCGTTGATCAATAGATGGTTATGGTTTCCTGACCATGGATATTGGATGTAGTTGATAACGGGATCACGTCATTAGGAGAATGATGTGATGGACAAGACCCAATCCTAAGCCTAGCACAAAGATCGTGTAGTTCATATGCTAAAGCTTTTCTAATGTCAAGTATCATTTCCTTAGACCATGAAATTGTGCAACTCCCGGATACCATAGGAATGCTTTGGGTGTACCAAACGTCACAACGTAACTGGGTGGCTATAAAGGTGCACTAGAGGTATCTCCGAAAGTGTCTGTTGGGTTGGCACGAATCGAGACTGGGATTTGTCACTCCGGTTGACGGAAAGGTATCTCTGGGCCCACTCGGTAGGACATCATCATAATGTGCACAATGTGACCAAGGGGTTGATCACGGGATGATGTGTTACGGAACGAGTAAAGAGACTTGCCGGTAACGAGATTGAACAAGGTATCGGCATACCGACGATCGAATCTCGGGCAAGTACAATACCGCTAGACAAAGGGAATTGCATACGGGATTGGTTGAATCCTTGACATCGTGGTTCATCCGATAAGATCATCGTGGAACATGTGGGAGCCAACATGGGTATCCAGATCCTGCTGTTGGTTATTGGCCAGAGAGCTGTCTCGGTCATGTCTGCATGATTCCCGAACCCGTAGGGTCTACACACTTAAGGTTCGGTGACGCTAGAGTTGTTATGGGAATTAGTGTGCAGTTACCAAATGTTGTTTGGAGTCCCGGATGAGATCCCGGACGTCACGAGGAGTTCCGGAATGGTCCGGAGGTAAAGATTTATATGTGGGAAGTCCTATTTTGGCCACCGAAAAATGTTCGGGATTTTTCGGTATTGTACCGGGAAGGTTCTAGAAGGTTCCGGAGTGGGGCCCACCTGCATGGGGGGACCCACATGAACGTGGGTAGTGAGGGCAAGGCCCCACACCCCTGGTCAAGGCGCACCAAGATCCCCCCTTAGAAGGAATAAGATCATATCCCGAAGGGATAAGATCAAGATCCCTAAAAAGGGGGGATAACAATCGGTGGGGAAGGAAATGATGTGATTTCTTTCCTCCCACCTTTGCCAACGCCCCAATGGACTTGGAGGGCAAGAAACCAGCCCCTCCACACCTATATATAGTGGGGAGGCGCATGGGAGCTTCACCCTTGCCCCTGGCACAGCCCTCTCCCTCCCCAGCACCTCCTCCTCCGTAGTAGTGCTTGGCGAAGCCCTGCCGGAGAACTGCAAGCTCCACCACCACGCCATCGTGCTGCCGGAGCTCTCCCTCAACTTCTCCTCTCCCCTTGCTGGATCAAGAAGGAGGAGACGTCCCCGGGCTGTACGTGTGTTGAACGCGGAGGTGCCGTCCGTTCGGCACTAGGATCTCCGGTGATTTGGATCATGATGAGTACGACTCCTTCAACTCCGTTCTCTTGAATGCTTCCGCTTAGCGATCTACAAAGGTATGTAGATGCACTCCCCTCTCTCTCGTTGCTAGTTTCTCCATAGATAGATCTTGGTGACTCGTAGCAAAAATTTTGAATTTCTGCTATGTTCCCCAATAGTGGCATCATGAGCTAGGTCTATTGCGTAGATTCTTTGCACGAGTAGAACACAAAGTAGTTGTGGGCGTTGATTTTGTTCAATATGCTTACCGTTACTAGTCCAATCTTGTTTCTATGGTATTGTGGGATGAAGCGGCCCGGACCGACCTTAAACATACTCTTACGTGAGACAGGTTCCACCGACTGACATGCACTTGGTGCATAAGGTGGCTAGCGGGTGCCAGTCTCTCCCACTTTAGTCGGAACGGATTCGATGAAAAGGGTCCTTATGAAGGGTAAATATCAATTGGCATATCACGTTGTGGTTTTGCGTAGGTAAGAAACGTTCTTGCTAGAAACCCATAGCAGCCACGTAAAACATGCAAACAACAATTACAGGACGTCTAACTTGTTTTTGCAGGGTATGCTATGTGATGTGATATGGCCAAGAAGAATGTGATGAATATATGTGATGTATGAGATTGATTATGTTCTTGTAATAGGAATCACGACTTGCATGTCGATGAGTATGACAACCGGCAGGAGCCATAGGAGTTGTCTTTATTTATTGTATGACCTGCGTGTCATTATACAACGCCATGTGATTACTTTACTTTATTGCTAACCGGTAGCCATAGTAGTAGAAGTAATAGTTGGCGAGACAACTTCATGAAGACACGATGATGGAGATCATGATGATGGAGATCATGGTGTCATGCCGGTGACGATGATGATCATGGAGCCCCGAAGATGGAGATCAAAAGGAGCAAACTGATATTGGCCATATCATGTCACTATTTGATTGCATGTGATGTTTATCATGTTTATGCATCTTATTTTCTTAGAACGATGGTAGTAAATAAGATGATCCCTCATTAAAATTTCAAGAAAGTGTTCCCCCTAACTGTGCACCGTTGCGAAAGTTCGTCGTTTCGAAGCACCACGTGATGATCGGGTGTGATAGATTCTTACGTTCACATACAACGGGTGTAAGCCAGATTTACACACGCGAAACACTTAGGTTAACTTGACGAGCCTAGCATGTACAGACATGGCCTCGGAACACAAGAGACCGAAAGGTCGAGCATGAGTCGTATGGTGGATACGATCAACATGAAGATGTTCACCGATGATGACTAGTCTGTCTCACGTGATGATCGGACACGGCCTAGTTGACTCGGATCATGTAATCACTTAGATGACTGGAGGGATGTCTATCTGAGTGGGAGTTCATGAGATGAACTTAATTATCCTGAACATAGTCAAAAGATCTTTGCGAATTATGTCGTAAGCTCGCGCTTTAGTTCCACTATTTTAGATATGTTCCTAGAGAAAATATAGTTGAAAGTTGACAGTAGCAATTATGCGGACACTAGAAGGCTTATGTCCTTAATGCACCGCTCGGTGTGCTGAACCTCAAACGTCGTCTGTGGATGTTGCAAACATTGGACATACACGTTTTGATTACTACGTGATAGTTCAGTTAAACGGTTTAGGGTTGAGGCACCAAAGACGTTTTCGAAACGTCGCGGAACATATGAGATGTTTCGAGGGCTGAAATTGGGATTTCAGGCTCGTGCCCACGTCAAGAGGTATAAGACCTCCGACGATTTTCTTAGCCTGCAAACTAAGGGAGAAAAGCTCAATCGTTGAGCTTGTGCTCAGATTGTCTGAGTGCAACAATCACTTGAATCGAGTGGGAGTTGATCTTCCAGATGAGATAGTGATGTTTCTCCAAAGTCATTGCCACCAAGCTGCTAGAGCTTAGTGATGAACTATAACGAATCAGGGATAGATATGATGATCCTTGAGATATTCATGATGTTTGACACCGCGAAAGTAGAAATCAAGAAGGAGCATCAATTGTTGATGGTTAGTGAAACCACTAGTTTTAAGAAGGGCAAGGGCAGGAAGGGGCACTTCATGAAACGGCAAATCAGTTGCTGCTCCAGTGAAGAAACCCAAGGTTGAACCCAAACCCGAGACTAAGTGCTTCTGTAATAAGGGGAACAACCACTGGAGCCGACTTACCCTAGATACTTGGTAGATAAGAAGGCTGGCAAGGTCGATAGAAGTATATTGGATATACATTATGTTAATGTGTACTTTACTAGTACTCCTAGTAGCACCAGGGTATTAGATACCGGTTCGGTTGCTAAGTGTTAGCAACTCGAAATAAAAGCTACGGAACAAACGGAGACAAGCTAAAGGTGAGCTGACGATACGTGTTGGAAGTGTTTCCAAGGTTGATGTGATCAAACAAGGCACGCTCCCTCTACCATCAAGATTAGTATTAAACCTGAATAATTGTCATTTGGTGTTTGCGTTGAGCATAGACATGATTGGATTATGTCTATCGCAATACGGTTATTCGTTTAAGGAGAATAATGGTTACTCTGTTCATTTAAATAATACCTTCAATGGTCTAGCACCTAAAAGGAATGGTTTATTGAATCTCGATCGTAGTGATACACATTTTCATGCCAAAAGATATAAGATAGTAATGATAGTACCACTTACTTGTGGCACTGCCATGTAAGTCATAATGGTGTAAAACGCATGAAGAAGCTCCATATTGATGGATCTTTGGACTCACTCGTTTTTGAAAAGTTTGAGACATGCAAACCATGTCTATTGGTGTATACGCATGAAGAAACTCCATGCAGATGGATCGTTTGGACTCACTTGATTTTGAATCACTTGAGATATGCAAATCATACCACATGGGCAAGATGACTGAAAAGCCTCATTTTCAGTAAAATGGAACAAGATAGCAACTTGTTGGAAGTAACACACTTTGATGTGTGCAGTCCAATGAGTGCTGAGGCATGCAGTGAATATCGTTATGATCTTACTTCACAGATGATTTAAGTAGATACTGAGTATATTTACTTGATGAAACACAAGTCTGAATTATTGAATGGTTCAAGTAATTTCAGAGTGAAGTTGAAGATCATCGTGACAAGAGGATAAAATGTCTATGATATGATCATAGAGATGAGTATCTGAGTTATGAGCTTTGCACGCAATTAAGACATTGTGGAAATTGTTTCACAATTAATACCGTCTGGAACACCATAGTGTGATGGTGTGTCTGAACATCATAGTTGCACCCTATTGGATCTGGTGCGTACCATGATGTCTCTTATCGAATTACCACTATCGTTCATGGGTTAGGCATTAGAGACAACCGCACTCACTTTAAATAGGGCACCACGTAATTCCGTTGAGACGACACCGAACTATGGTTTGGAGAAACCTAAGTTGTTGTTCCTTAAAAGTTTGGGGCTGCGACGCTTATGTGAAAAAAGGTTTTAGGTTGATAAGCTCGAACCCAAAGCGGATAAAATGCATCTTCATAGGACACCCAAAACAGTTGGGTATACCTCCTAATTCAGACCCAGAAGCAAAAGTGATTGTTTCTTGAAACAGGTCCTTTCTCGAGGAAAAGTTTCTCTCGAAAGAATTGAGTGGGAGGATGGTGGAGACTTGATGAGGTTATTGAACTGTAACTTCAACTAGTGTGTAGCAGGGCATAGGAAGTTGTTCCTGTGGCACCTACACCAATTGAAGTAGAAGCTTATGATAGTGATCATGAAACTTTGGATCAAGTCACTACCAAACCTCGTAGGTCGACGAGGATGCGTACTGCTTCAGAGTAATACGTGATCCTGTCTTGGAGATCATGTTGCTAGACAACAATGAACCTACGAGCTATGGAGAAGCAATGATGGGCCCATATTCCAACAAATGGTTAGAAGCCATAAAATCCGAGAGAGGATCCATGACTTTGGAAGTAATACTTGATGGTCATAAGGCCGTTGGGTAAAGATGGATTTTAAAAGGAAGACATATAATGATGGTAAGTATCACCATTAAGAAGGCTCGACTTGTCGTTAAAGATGTTTTCCGACAAGTTCAAGGAGTTGACTATGGTGAGGCTTTCTCACTCATAGCGATGCTAAGAGTCTGTTGGAAATGGATTAGCAGTTACTGCATTATTTATGAAATCTTGCAGATAGAATGTCAAAACATTGTTTCCTCGACAATTTTCTTGAGGAAAGATTGTATGTGATACAACCAGAAGGTTTTGACAATCCTGAAGAACGCTAACAAATAGGGAAAACTCCAGCAATCCTTCTAAGGACTGGAGTAAGCATCTCAGAGTTGGAATGTACGCTTTGATGAGATGATCAAAGATTTTGGGTTTATGCAAAAGTTTATGAGAAACTTGTATTTCCAAAGAAGTGAGTGGGAGCACTATAGAATTTCTGATGAGTATATGTTGTTGACATATTGTTGATCAGAAATGATGTAGAATTTCTAGAAAGCATATAGGGTTGTTTGAAAAGTGTTTTTCAATGGAAAACCTGGATTAGGCTACTTTAACAATAAGCATCAAGATCTATAAGATAGATCAAAATGTTTAATAATACTTTCAAATTAGCACATACCTTAACATGATCTTGAAGGTGTTCAAGATGGATCAGTCAAAGGAGTTCTTGCCTGAGTTGTAAGGTATGAAGTTAAGAGTTAAAGCTCGACCACGGCAGAAGAGAGAGAAAGGACGAAGGTCGTACCCTATGCTTCAGACGTAGGCTCTATAGTATGCTATGCTGTGTACCGCACCGGAAGTGTGCCTTGCCATGAGTCAGTCAAGGGGTACAGGAATGATCCAGGAACGGATCATTGGACAACGGTCAAAATTATCCTTAGAGGAATAAGGAAATGTTTCTCGATTATGGAGGTGATAAAGGGTTCGGCGTAAAGGGTTACGTCGATGCAAGCTTTAACACCTATCCGAATGACTCTGAGTAGCAAACCGGATACGTATAGTGGAGCAACCATTTGGAATAGCTCCAAGTGGAGCGCGGAAGCAGCATTTACAATATGACATAGAGAATTTGCAAAATACATACGGATCTGAATGTTGCAGACCCGTTGACTAAAACTTCTCTCACAAGAAAACATGATCAAACCCCAGAACTCATTGAGTATTAATCACATGATGATGTGAACTAGTTTAATGACACTAGTAAACTCTTTGGATGTTGGTCACATGGCGATGTGACCTGTGAGTGTTAATCACATGGCGATGTGAACTAGATTATTGACTCTAGTGCAAGTGGGAGACTGTTGGAAATATGCCCTAGAGGCAATAATAAATTAGTTATTATTATTATATTTCCTTGTTCATGATAATCGTTTATTATCCATGCTATAATTGTATTGATAGGAAACTCAGATACATGTGTGGGTACATAGACAACACCAAGTCCCTAGTAAGCCTCTAGATGACTAGCTCGTTGATCAATAGATGGTTACGGTTTCCTGACCATGGACATTGGATGTCGTTGATAACGGGATCACGTCATTAGGAGAATGATGTGATGGACAAGACCCAATCCTAAGCCTAGCACAAAGATCGTGTAGTTCGTATGCTAAAGCTTTTCTAATGTCAAGTATCATTTCCTTAGACCATGAGATTGTGCAACTCCCGGATACCGTAGGAATGCTTTGGGTGTACCAAACGTCACAACGTAACTGGGTGGCTATAAAGGTGCACTACAGGTATCTCCGAAAGTGTCTGTTGGGTTGGCACGAATCGAGACTGGGATTTGTCACTCCGGTTGACGGAAAGGTATCTCTGGGCCCACTCGGTAGGACATCATCATAATGTGCACAATGTGACCAAGGGGTTGATCACGGGATGATGTGTTATGAAACGAGTAAAGAGACTTGCCGGTAACGAGATTGAACAAGGTATCGGCATACCGACGATCGAATCTCGGGCAAGTACAATACCTCTAGACAAAAGAAATTGCATACGGGATTGGTTGAATCCTTGACATCGTGGTTCATCCGATAAGATCATCGTGGAACATGTGGGAGCCAACATGGGTATCCAGATCCCGCTGTTGGTTATTGGCCAGAGAGCTGTCTCGGTCATGTCTGCATGATTCCCGAACCCGTAGGGTCTACACACTTAAGGTTCGGTGACGCTAGAGTTGTTATGGGAATTAGTGTGCAGTTACCGAATGTTGTTTGGAGTCCCGGATGAGATCCCGGACATCATGAGGAGTTCCGGAATGGTCCGGAGGTAAAGATTTATATGTGGGAAGTCCTATTTTGGCCACCGGAAAATGTTCAGGATTTTTCGGTATTGTACCGGGAAGGTTCTAGAAGGTTCCGGAGTGGGGCCCACCTGCATGGGGGGACCCACATGAACGTGGGTAGTGGGGGCAAGGCCCCACACCCCTGGTCAAGGCGCACCAAGATCCTCCCTTAGAAGGAATAAGATCATATCCCGAAGGGATAAGATCAAGATCCCTAAAAAGGGGGGATAACAATCGGTGGGGAAGGAAATGATGTGATTTCTTTCCTCCCACCTTTGCCAACGCCCCAATGGACTTGGAGGGCAAGAAACAAGCCCCTCCACCCCTATATATAGTGGGGAGGCGCATGGGAGCTTCACCCTTGCCCCTGGCGCAGCCCTCTCCCTCCTCAACACCTCCTCCTCCGTAGTAGTGCTTGGCGAAGCCCTGCCGGAGAACTGCAAGCTCCACCACCACGCCGTCGTGCTGCCGGAGCTCTCCCTCAACTTCTCCTCTCCCCTTGATGGATCAAGAAGGAGGAGACGTCCCCGGGCTGTACGTGTGTTGAACGCGGAGGTGCCGTCCGTTCGGCACTAGGATCTCCGGTGATTTGGATCATGATGAGTACGACTCCTTCAACTCCGTTCTCTTGAATGCTTCCGCTTAGCGATCTACAAAGGTATGTAGATGCACTCCCCTCTCTCTCGTTGCTAGTTTATCCATAGATAGATCTTGGTGACTCGTAGGAAAATTTGAATTTCTGCTACGTTCCCCAACAGTGGCATCATGAGCTAGGTCTATTGCGTAGATTCTTTGCACGAGTAGAACACAAAGTAGTTGTGGGCGTTGATTTTGTTCAATATGCTTACCGTTACTAGTCCAATCTTGTTTCGACGGTATTGTGGGATGAAGCGGCCCGGACCGACCTTACACGTACTCTTACGTGAGACAGGTTCCATCGACTGACATGCACTTGGTGCATAAGGTGGCTAGCGGGTGCCAGTCTCTCCCACTTTAGTCGGAACGGATTCGATGAAAAGGGTCCTTAAGAAGGGTAAATATCAATTGGCATATCACGTTGTGGTTTTGCGTAGGTAAGAAACGTTCTTGCTAGAAACCCATAGCAGCCACGTAAAACATGCAAACAACAATTAGAGGACGTCTAACTTGTTTTTGCAGGGTATGCTATGTGATGTGATATGGCCAAGAAGAATGTGATGAATGATATGTGATGTATGAGATTGATCATGTTCTTGTAATAGGAATCACGACTTGCATGTCGATGAGTATGACAACCGGCAGGAGCCATAGGAGTTGTCTTTATTTATTGTATGACCTGCGTGTCATTAACAACGCCATGTAATTACTTTACTTTATTGCTAACCGGTAGCCATAGTAGTAGAAGTAATAGTTGGCGAGACAACTTCATGAAGACACGATGATGGAGATCATGATGATGGAGATCATGGTGTCATGCCGGTGACGATGATGATCATGGAGCCCCGAAGATGGAGATCAAAAGGAGCAAAATGATATTGGCCATATCATGTCACTATTTGATTGCATGTGATGTTTATCATGTTTATGCATCTTATTTGCTTAGAACGACGGTAGTAAATAAGATGATCCCTCATTAAAATTTCAAGAAAGTGTTCCCCCTAACTGTGCACCGTTGCGAAAGTTCGTCGTTTCGAAGCACCACGTGATGATCGGGTGTGATAGATTCTTACGTTCACATACAACGGGTGTAAGCCAGATTTACACACGCGAAACACTTAGGTTAACTTGACGAGCCTAGCATGTACAGACATGGCCTCGGAACACAAGAGACCGAAAGGTCGAGCATGAGTCGTATGGTGGATACGATCAACATGAAGATGTTCACCGATGATGACTAGTCTGTCTCACATGATGATCGGACACGGCCTAGTTGACTCAGATCATGTAATCACTTAGATGACTGGAGGGATGTCTATCTGAGTGGGAGTTCATGAGATGAACTTAATTATCCTGAACATAGTCAAAAGATCTTTGCAAATTATGTCGTAAGCTCGCGCTTTAGTTCCACTATTTTAGATATGTTCCTAGAGAAAATATAGTTGAAAGTTGACAATAGCAATTATGCGGACACTAGAAGGCTTATGTCCTTAATGCACCGCTCGGTGTGCTGAACCTCAAACGTCGTCTGTGGATGTTGCAAACATCGGACATACACGTTTTGATTACTACGTGATAGTTCAGTTAAACGGTTTAGAGTTGAGGCACCAAAGACGTTTTCGAAACGTCGCGGAACATATGAGATGTTTCGAGGGCTGAAATTGGGATTTCAGGCTCATGCCCACGTCAAGAGGTATAAGACCTCCGACGATTTTCTTAGCCTGCAAACTAAGGGAGAAAAGCTCAATCGTTGAGCTTGTGCTCAGATTGTCTGAGTGCAACAATCACTTGAATCGAGTGGGAGTTGATCTTCCAGATGAGATAGTGATGTTTCTCCAAAGTCATTGCCACCAAGCTGCTAGAGCTTCGTGATGAACTATAACGAATCAGGGATAGATATGATGATCCTTGAGATATTCACGATGTTTGACACCGCGAAAGTAGAAATCAAGAAGGAGCATCAATTGTTGATGGTTAGTGAAACCACTAGTTTCAAGAAGGGCAAGGGCAAGAAGGGGCACTTCATGAAACGGCAAATCAGTTGCTGCTCCAGTGAAGAAACCCAAGGTTGAACCCAAACCCGAGACTAAGTGCTTCTGTAATAAGGGGAACAACCACTGGAGCCGACTTACCCTAGATACTTGGTAGATAAGAAGGCTGGCAAGGTCGATAGAAGTATATTGGATATACATTATGTTAATGTGTACTTTACTAGTACTCCTAGTAGCACCAGGGTATTAGATACCGGTTCGGTTGCTAAGTGTTAGTAACTCGAAATAAAAGCTACGGAACAAACGGAGACTAGCTAAAGGTGAGCTGACGATATGTGTTGGAAGTGTTTCCAAGGTTGATGTGATCAAACATCGCACGCTCCCTCTACCATCAAGATTAGTATTAAACCTGAATAATTGTCATTTGGTGTTTGCGTTGAGCATAGACATGATTGGATTATGTCTATCGCAATACGGTTATTCGTTTAAGGAGAATAATGGTTACTCTGTTCATTTGAATAATACCTTCAATGGTCTAGCACCTAAAAGGAATGGTTTATTGAATCTCGATCGTAGTGATACACATTTTCATGCCAAAAGATATAAGATAGTAATGATAGTACCACTTACTTGTGGCACTGCCATGTAAGTCATAATGGTGTAAAACGCATGAAGAAGCTCCATATTGATGGATCTTTGGACTCACTCGTTTTGAAAAGTTTGAGACATGCAAACCATGTCTATTGGTGTATACGCATGAAGAAACTCCATGCAGATGGATCGTTTGGACTCACTTGATCTTGAATCACTTGAGATATGCAAATCATACCACATGGGCAAGATGACTGAAAAGCCTCATTTTCAGTAAAATGGAACAAGATAGCAACTTGTTGGAAGTAACACACTTTGATGTGTGCAATCCTATGAGTGATGAGGCATGAAGTGAATATCGCTATGATCTTACTTCACAGATGATTTAAGTAGATACTGAGTATATCTACTTGATGAAACACAAGTCTGAATTATTGAATGGTTCAAGTAATTTCAGAGTGAAGTTGAAGATCATCGTGACAAGAGGATAAAATGTCTATGATATGATCATAGAGATGAGTATCTGAGTTACGAGCTTTGGCACGCAATTAAGACATTGTGGAAATTGTTTCACAATTAATACCGTCTGGAACACCATAGTGTGATGGTGTGTCTGAACATCATAGTTGCACCCTATTGGATCCGGTGCGTACCATGATGTCTCTTATCGAATTACCACTATCGTTCATGGGTTAGGCATTAGAGACAACCGCACTCACTTTAATAGGGCACCATGTAATTCCGTTGAGACGACACCGAACTATGGTTTGGAGAAACCTAAGTTGTTGTTCCTTAAAAGTTTGGGGCTGCGACGCTTATGTGAAAAAAGGTTTTAGGTTGATAAGCTCGAACCCAAAGCGGATAAAATGCATCTTCATAGGACACCCAAAACAGTTGGGTATACCTCCTAATTCAGACCCAGAAGCAAAAGTGATTGTTTCTTGAAACAGGTCCTTTCTCGAGGAAAAGTTTCTCTCGAAAGAATTGAGTGGGAGGATGGTGGAGACTTGATGAGGTTATTGAACTGTAACTTCAACTAGTGTGTAGCAGGGCACAGGAAGTTGTTCCTGTGGCACCTACACCAATTGAAGTAGAAGCTTATGATAGTGATCATGAAACTTCGGATCAAGTCACTACCAAACCTCGTAGGTCGACGAGGATGCGTACTGCTTCAGAGTAATACGTGATCCTGTCTTGGAGATCATGTTGCTAGACAACAATGAACCTACGAGCTATGGAGAAGCAATGGTGGGCCCATATTCCAACAAATGGTTAGAAGCCATAAAATCCGAGAGAGGATCCATGACTTTGGAAGTAATACTTGATGGTCATAAGGACGTTGGGTAAAGATGGATTTTAAAAGGAAGACAGACAATGATGGTAAGTATCACCATTAAGAAGGCTCGACTTGTCGTTAAAGATGTTTTCCGACAAGTTCAAGGAGTTGACTACGGTGAGGCTTTCTCACTCGTAGCGATGCTAAGAGTCTGTTGGAAATGGATTAGCAGTTACTGCATTATTTATGAAATCTTGCAGATAGAATGTCAAAACATTGTTTCCTCGACAATTTTCTTGAGGAAAGATTGTATGTGATACAACCAGAAGGTTTTGACAATCCTGAAGAACGCTAACAAATAGGGAAAACTCCAGCAATCCTTCTAAGGACTGGAGTAAGCATCTCAGAGTTGGAATGTACGCTTTGATGAGATGATCAAAGATTTTGGGTTTATGCAAAAGATTATGAGAAACTTGTATTTCCAAAGAAGTGAGCGGGAGCACTATAGAATTTCTGATGAGTATATGTTGTTGACATATTGTTGATCAGAAATGATGTAGAATTTCTAGAAAGCATATAGGGTTGTTTGAAAAGTGTTTTTCAATGGAAAACCTGGATTAGGCTACTTTAACAATAAGCATCAAGATCTATAAGATAGATCAAAATGTTTAATAATACTTTCAAATTAGCACATACCTTAACATGATCTTGAAGGTGTTCAAGATGGATCAGTCAAAGGAGTTCTTGCCTGAGTTGTAAGGTATGAAGTTAAGAGTTAAAGCTCGACCACGGCAGAAGCGAAAGAAAGGACGAAGGTCGTCCCCTATGCTTCAGACGTAGGCTCTATAGTATGCTATGCTGTGTACCGCACCGGAAGTGTGCCTTGCCATGAGTCAGTCAAGGGGTACAGGAATGATCCAGGAACGGATCATTGGACAGCGGTCAAAATTATCCTTAGAGGAATAAGGAAATGTTTCTCGATTATGGAGGTGATAAAGGGTTCGGCGTAAAGGGTTACGTCGATGCAAGCTTTTTAACACCTATCCGAATGACTTTGAGTAGCAAACCGGATACGTATAGTGGAGCAACCATTTGGAATAGCTCCAAGTGGAGCGCGGAAGCAGCATTTACAATATGACATAGAGAATTTGCAAAATACATACGGATCTGAATGTTGCAGACCCGTTGACTAAAACTTCTCTCACAAGAAAACATGATCAAACCCCAGAACTCATTGAGTATTAATCACATGATGATGTGAACTAGTTTAATGACACTAGTAAACTCTTTGGATGTTGGTCACATGGCAATGTGACCTGTGAGTGTTAATCACATGGCGATGTGAACTAGATTATTGACTCTAGTGCAAGTGGGAGACTGTTGGAAATATGCCCTAGAGGCAATAATAAATTAGTTATTATTATTATATTTCCTTGTTCATGATAATCGTTTATTATCCATGCTATAATTGTATTGATAGGAAACTCAGATACATGTATGGGTACATAGACAACACCAAGTCCCTAGTAAGCCTCTAGATGACTAGCTCGTTGATCAATAGATGGTTACGGTTTCCTGACCATGGACATTGGATGTCGTTGATAACGGGATCACGTCATTAGGAGAATGATGTGATGGACAAGACCCAATCCTAAGCCTAGCACAAAGATCGTGTAGTTCGTATGCTAAAGCTTTTCTAATGTCAAGTATCATTTCCTTAGACCATGAGATTGTGCAACTCCCGGATACCGTAGGAATGCTTTGGGTGTACCAAACGTCCCAACATAACTGGGTGGCTATAAAGGTGCACTACAGGTATCTCCGAAAGTGTTTGTTGGGTTGGCACGAATGGAGACTGGGATTTGTCACTCCGGTTGACGGAAAGGTATCTCTGGGCCCACTCGGTAGGACATCATCATAATGTGCACAATGTGACCAAGGGGTTGATCACGGGATGATGTGTTACGGAACGAGTAAAGAGACTTGCCGGTAACGAGATTGAACAAGGTATCGGCATACCGACGATCGAATATCGGGCAAGTACAATACCGCTAGACAAAGGGAATTGCATACGGGATTGCTTGAATCCTTGACATCGTGGTTCATCCGATGAGATCATCGTGGAACATGTGGGAGCCAACATGGGTATCCAGATCCCGCTGTTGGTTATTGGCCAGAGAGCTGTCTCGGTCATGTCTGCATGATTCCCGAACCCGTAGGGTCTACACACTTAAGGTTCGGTGACGCTAGAGTTGTTATGGGAATTAGTGTGCAGTTACCGAATGTTGTTTGGAGTCCCGGATGAGATCCTGGACGTCACGAGGAGTTCCGGAATGGTCCGGAGGTAAAGATTTATATATGGGAAGTCCTATTTTGGCCACCTGAAAATGTTCGGGATTTTTCGGTATTGCACTGGGAAGGTTCTAGAAGGTTTCGGAGTGGGGCCCACCTGCATGGGGGGACCCACATGAACGTGGGTAGTGGGGGCAAGGCCTCACACCCCTGGTCAAGGCGCACCAAGACCCCCCCTTAGAAGGAATACGATCATATCCCGAAGGGATAAGATCAAGATCCCTAAAAAGGGGGCATAACAATCGGTGGGGAAGGAAATGATGTGATTTCTTTCCTCCCACCTTTGCCAACGCCCCAATGGACTTGGAGGGAAAGAAACCAGCCCCTCCACCCCTATATATAGTGGGGAGGCGCATGGGAGCTTCACCCTTGCCCCTGGCGCAGCCCTCTCCCTCCCCAACACCTCCTCCGTAGTAGTAGTGCTTGGCGAAGCCCTGCCGGAGAACTGCAAGCTCCACCACCACGCCGTCGTGCTGCCAGAGCTCTCCCTCAACTTCTCCTCTCCCCTTGCTGGATCAAGAAGGAGGAGACTTCCCCGGGCTGTACGTGTGTTGAACGCGGAGGTGCCGTCCGTTCGGCACTAGGATCTCCGGTGATTTGGATCACGATGAGTACGACGCCTTCAACTCCGTTCTCTTGAATGCTTCCGCTTAGCGATCTACAAGGGTATGTAGATGCACTCCCCTCTCTCTCGTTGCTAGTTTCTCCATAGATAGATCTTGGTGACTCGTAGGAAAATTTTGAATTTTTGCTACGTTCCCCAACAACCGGTACTAAAGGTCCCATTTTCAAACTCTACCCCCCTGGATCGCCTTTTCAGTTTTAAAAAAAGATAATGATGGAAATGTCAAAAAAAAAAAGAAAATAAGTTTCCCATGTGATATATGGTCTAGTTGTTGGGAAAATTTGCAAATGTGAATTTCGACTTTATTTGCAAAATCTCTCTGGAATTTAGTAAAATGGGCATAACTTTTGCATACTAACTCGGATGAAAAAGTTTTTTATATGAAAAATCATCTACGCAGGCATGGTGGGCTCTGGCTCTCATGGAACAGCGGCGGCTGACAGATCGGATATCGGGGCAGCGTCCTCGATTGGTGGCGCTCGGTGCGTCCTGCCCGGCGGGCGGCAGTAGTGGGTGCAGATGGGCGGACTTCCACGGCGGCATGGGCGGCATGGAGGCGACAGCGTTGCGGTGGCTCCTCGTTGGCCGGACGGTGTTACATGGGAAGCATCATCTCTGGCTTGATCCTGCTCCGGTTCATGCTGGCTCTGGTACCTAACAACTGTGGTCGACGTTTACCGTTGCTACCTAGACGGATCTAGCGGGTGGGCATGGATCGGGGGAAACTCCAGGCCGGCGTGGCAGCCGCACCAAAATCGATGCCCCTCGGCGCTGATTCCCTTCCTGGAGGCTTCGGTGCGGATCCTACAAAGGAGATATGCCCTAGAGGCAATAATAAATGTTATTATTTATCTCCATTTTCGTAATTATGTTTATATTCCATGCTATAACTGCTATGGTTTCGAGTCTACAATAACCATGAGGCTCCGAGGAAAACTCATATGCATGTGTGGAATAATAAATGGTAAAAAGTATTCCTAGTCAAGCCTCTAAGACTGGCTCAAGTGTTGCATGATGATCACGTTTTCTTGATCATGGGCATGTCTATGCCGGCAACTTTTGAGGGCATAATGTTAGGAGAACACTTGTGTTGAATAGACCCAAATTGATGTTATGCTATGAGATACATTGGTCGCAACTTAATGGTATATAAAACAGAGAAAGTTAATGTTTGCATAATTTCTTATACCATGAGACTATCAGTATTTTTTCATGCTTGCTTCATGAACTTTGGGGGTTTGTTAAACGTCATCCGTAAAAGGGTGGATATTACGGCGGCTTACGGGTTCATGGAAAAGTATGACAAATAACTTGATAGATCAATATTGGGATTGCTCCTCCGAAGATGGAGAGATGTTCTTTGGGCCCTCTTGGTGTTATGGTACCAATCATCGTCTGCCCAGACACATAATGATTTGATCACGGGATACCAGAACGCGAAAACAAGAAAAGAGAACAAAATCCGGTAACGAGGTAACTGGTATAGTAGACAAAGTTGTTGATCCATGGGGATGCCGATAAGTCTCACCTCGGGTGCTTGTAACATATCGCGAAGCAACAGGAATATCACACGGAAAACTACATGTTCACTCAAATATTCGTTCGAATGTCTATGGTTCCGCTATTGATCATTGATCGAAAAGTGTTCCAGTCATGTGTATACTTCACTGAACCTACATGGTCACACACTTAAGGGTCATCTATCTGCTGAGTACTAGACAGGGAGTCTGAGAGAAAGACACCAATTTTTTTTATAGATGTTCATCAAGGAAACTCGCCTATAGTCATTTCAAACAAAATGAAATAATAAAAAACACATGTGACACGGATCAAGACAAGGCAGATATGATGAAAGTATTTTCATATTGGTCGTCATATAAATAAATCACATTATAGTAGGATAGATCTTAGAAATTTGATCGTAGGGCATCCGAGTAAGCATCAAACAGTCACATTTTCTATTCCTCGCTCATAGTGGGGAATAAAAAGGCTCCACCTACAAATTTATTTTTGATGGTTTGCTTTTACAGTTCTTTGTATTATTATGTTCCTTATCCACCACCACCCCTACCCATTTTCAATTTTCATCTGTATTTGAATTTACTATTTTATTTCTCGTATAAATTATTCTGTAAAAGAACCGTTTGTAACTCCGTAGCTCCTCATTGTGGTTAGCCTAGCTCATTTAGGTGACCATCGATGCCAACTTATCATGGCCAATGTGGTGGGACATGTTTGGATGGTGGCATCTCAGATTGGAGTGTGTTTCGACCTGGCGGCCTTGGTAGTGGATCTGGTGAGGATGGTACGATTTCAACCTTGAGTGACCATTATTTGAAGACCTTATGATGGTGGCATGCATGTGCATCACTAAACTTCTTGGAGGACTTCTCTTCACGCTCTAGCATGTCTCTAACTTTGGGCTCCTTCTCTACTTAAAACATATGCATTGTATTTGGAGGTTCATGCATGTTAATTGTGTGCATTCTCGAGGTCTTGTCATCATGTTGTTCAAGAGGCGAAGTGTACTTATTTTGTCTTATCTTATGGCATTAATAAAATTTTCTTTAACCAAAAAGCGCCTCATCACTTTGAAAATGTTCTACTACGTACCTTCATCATGCAAGAGGACATGGATACGATTTTTATGTCACACTGAGAAGCACCCAAAAGTTTGCTTGAAGAACTAATCGTAGGAGAACATATACACACACAAGCATCTCATAACTAGACAAGATATGGGTATTTATAATGCATTGATGCTTGTCTATTTACTCCATCACTTGTAGGGGTAACCCTCTCCTTTATCACGACCCGCCATTTTGTGCATTCATGAGGATCTCTCTGCCTGGTCCATCCTATATATGCCTCATTTCCCTCCGTGGAAGAGATGAGGAAGTAATTGATGTTTAGGGGTTGTTGGTTACCCTTCTTCCCAATGTAGCAAAGTGCAACACAAAGAAAATTGCTCATAATGCTAGGCTTGAGAGATATTAGGACATGCGAAGGTGCATAATTATTGCATGCATGAAGTGCATAAATATTGCATGCATGAAGATGCTGCAAGGGTAGCCATTAGTTCATAGAGGCATGATGCTCTATTGCTCACGTTTTTCTACTTCTGCCTTGCTATCTTTTTTGTTACTTCATTTACCATACATGGCCTATCTCTTCAACTACTGCTGTAGTGGCGGTTTGAATGCGGGCGCCCGAAGTGGGCTTCTTAGCCATCACACATGTTCAATGCCGAGTAGGAGAATGAATGGGCAGCTAGCTTTAATGCAGTAGAAAGCCGTCCCATTGCCCCGTCCGGACGCATCGCTCTGAGCCAACATTGAACGAGGCATGGAGAGCCAGCGAGCAGATGCGTCGCTGGACGTGGCGTGGGCAAGCATCTCAACCGACGTGCCCCTTACGCCCGGCATGTTGTAGACCGGTCACGTCGGATCTGGACTGGCATGAATGTGACGCCTCTTTCCAGATGGTTGGAGCAGTCACACGAGGGTGGTTTTTGGGTGAGACTGTGTTGTCGGCCGCGTACGTGGCAGAGGTTTGGTTGCCCGCAAACCTCCCCTAGGTTTTGTGCCTGGTTGCAGGAAATTGGATGGATGGAGCCGTCCATGGATGTTTGCAACATTGTGTTGGATGGCAAGAAAACGTTCGGACGTGTCGGTTCGAACGTGGCACGACATTGGAGATGCCCCAATGTCATTTCCTATTCAGCACTCAAGGCGTCGTTTTCTGATGATTTTTTTTAATTTGGCGCACATCACCCTTCGAATAAGGGCTCGTCCCATTTAAAACCTTTCATCTTCTTGTTCGCGCCATGGGTTAACAATTGTACTTGGCTTGATGCAAGGTCGTGGTGGAAGCCATCACGACAGGAAGTTCTACTAGCTATGGTGCAATCATCCATGAAATCACAGATCATCCTAGGACCTTTATCTCTAGTAATTGTATTCATGAATTTAGGAGTTCGAACATCGAAGCTCACAATCTCACAAAGCATGCACTTTCGTTAGGGGCTGGTAGCCATATTTGGTTAGGCCAACCCGACAATATTTTTTTCATCCCTGAACACATTGTGGCGTGTTAATAAAGCTCGCGAGATTGCCTAAAAAATTCTGTACGCAGCTCGCATGCCAAGTGTCGCATCCAGTGGGACATCCAGTTTTGGGAAGCTTCTAGATGGCTCCATTCTAATTTTTCCTTTTTCTTTTTATTTTAATTTTTACTTTTTCATTCATTTTGAAATTGGTGAACATTTTTCAAAATTCACGAATAATTTTTAACTTCACGATTTTTTTAAAAAATTCATGAAAACTTTTTAAAATTCACTAATTTTTAAAATCCTTATTTTGTATTTTATAAACTTTTCCTAATTTTTATGAACTTTTCTGAAAATCGCTAACAATTTTCAAATTCAGAATCTTTTTTCAATTTAGTGATTCAAATTCACGAACTTTTTCTTGAATTCAGAACCGTGAATGTTTTCTCAAATGCATGAACTCTTTTTCAAATGGACGAACTCTTTCCAAAGTCGTGGAAGAAAAGGAAAACTGAGAGTATTTTTCAGAAGTCAACTGTCAACCATGAACCGAACCATTCAACCAGTCAACCGAGCGAGCGGGACCGAGCGGCTAGAGGGAGCAAGCGAGGAGTGGAGAGTGCTAATGGGCCGGCCTAGTTGAGACGCTCGTGAGCAACGGAGCTCCAGTCAGCGCATGAAGCGGTACTTAGGAACTTTCATTGCTAACCGCACAAAAAATAATTGTAGGTAAGCACCCACGTGGGCATGAGTAAGATTTAAAGCGCTGCGTAGATGGTTGTAACAAGCTGATCACTGAATCTGGTAGTTCCTCTGCGGTTGAAACCATTTTCGATAAAAGGTGGATTTTATTGACTTAAAATGAAGCATCAAGTGAATACAAACACAATGAGCACACAAACGGCCTCTGCATAACTAGGATACACACAGCCAACACCAACACACACACAAATAAACACGCCGGCAAATAGCAAAGTCATATAAGACCAAAGCTATGCCCGAGTGATGATTATGTAGGACCTTCGTGATTATGGAGAGCAAGCAGCTTATGAAAGAGTTTTGTCATGTTCAACATTGTTTCAGAGAGGCCAAGGAGGTGGCGAATGCCGTAGCTAAATCTGCTTTTAATTCTAGTTCCTCAGGTTTTTTGGGATGCTTCTATCCCTGACTTTATCTCATCAAGACATGTAAATGAATAAAGTCGTATTGCTGTAAAAAAAAGGGTGCTGCGTATGCTTGTGGACATAGATGGATCTCAGGCTGCAAGTGGATGCGGGCTGTCCGCGGCGCCCACATAAAAACCCACATAATCAACGTTTGCGGACACCCGCGGATAGAGCAGCCAGATATGTGAGATATGTGGGCTATCCCACGGCGTCCGCATCAAGCCCACGTTTCCGCGATGATGCAATGATGATTAGGGCGCCGCCGCCGTTCAGTTCCGCCATGGTCGCAAGACCGCCGTCGAGTACCGCCGCAGCGCTGCTGTTACACCGCATGGCCTTTTCCACCCCCCCCCCCCCCCCCGCCCGGCGCGTCGTACAGGCCGCCATGTCGTACGGACCTTTATCCGTACATGAGGTGAAAAACATCGACGCCATGGCTATGTCTGTAGCTAGCTACTGGCTGGCCTTGAACGGTTGAACAAGTGGGATTGTTTTCAGTTGTTTCGCAAGAAAATTACCCTGGTCATCAGCCATATTCACTGCGACCTAGCATGGTTCAGCACTACCTGCTGCCTCCCTTTGTTGGGCAAAGTGCATCTGCATATCTGCATTACTGGTATCCTCTACAAGTGTACATCTGTTCGTCAGATTCCGATGATCCAAATATGAATCCCTATGCCTTCTAATTCTTAACTGAATTTACTGCAAACCGGAGCATAACCTGCTTTTAGTAGCTCATGATCCTAGATACAAGGCACGTACAGAACGTTATAGTAGGAGTTGTATGTGAAGCCGTGACACACAGAGATACGTGGGAATACGACCTGAAATTACGTGGGACGAGCAGTAACCGCGAACAAAACTGCATGTTATGTGGCAAGCCCGCATAAGCCCACTTAATTACGCGGGCTGATGCGGCGTGATGCGGGCGTCCCACTTGCAGCCTGAGATGGATCTATACTCTCGGCGGGAGCTGGATAGCATGGGGCGGCACGCGACAGGCAAAGCTTCAAGGGAGAGGGTCGCACGCTGGAGCGTCACGAGGTCGAGAGCGGCGACACGTTCGAGATCTTCAACATGTTACATGTGCTTGCGCGACCTACAATTTGTTTCCTTTTGGTCTTGTGCTTTTGGGTGGCACGTTTTGATTTTCATCATGTCGGAAAGCTGAACGCTTCAGCTATAGATTAGCAAGCAAAGCTACACTTGGCTTATTTCACTCAATCAGGTGTTGTACTGCAAAAATGTAGGAGATTGCAGTTTGCTGGTTTTCGCAATCCTGCAAGCAAGAACGTAAAGTTGACACTTAATTACCACGCATGTACACAAGTATACCTGAAGAGTTAAACACCAAAACGGCAGTACAACAGCATGCAGAAGTTCCTAAAAGTAATGATTAAGGTGTAATATTCACAAGAACTGATCACATGTTCTAACTTGTACCACAAGTCCACAACACAAAAACAAAACCTCCCTTTATTACATCAAAATCTTCTCATCTTTATTACATAAATCTTCAAGTTCAACTACCGCCTATTTATTTACAAAACCACCCTTCCCTTTCCAACGTCTTTTTAAGATGTCAATTTCCTAGCTGCTGGAAGAGAACCAGCGATGGTAGATGTGCTGTTCTTGTTTTTCAATTTTTCATTTGGCATCTCGTCAGCATAGCCACTGAATGGGAATGATAGGTATCAGGAAGGACGTAGCTACCGAAACACATCATGTGCGTTCGTGTTTTGCTCTTACTGCACACTTTTTGGCAAAGTCGCGACCACTCTCGTTGGACGACCCCGACGCAAAACACTGCTCCATCCTCCGGGGCTCCCGCCTCCTCCTTGTCATTCCTGACGACGACGAGGGCAAGGAGGAGATGGAGGCCGGCAAGGCGCCGGCAGACTACGCCCCGCCAGCAAGAGGTACCGAGGTCCCCATCGCCGAGTGCACGCATGCGGGCAATACGGGGGGTGAACAAGAACATGCAACATATCATGGCGGTGAGCAGAGCCTCCTCGATGGGTGGCAATGCACAGCCCGGCGGATAGCCGCTGCCACTTATTCTTCATGCACCAGCAGCGGCGGACCTATGTTGACCGCTGCAGCTGCAGGTGGTGAGGTGACCCTCTTACAAAGACAATCCTAGGATAGACGGATCAAGCACACAACACGCTACTGAAAGTGAAAACACGGAAATCTGAGAACAACGCCACACCACGCCATACTACACATAAACTCCACGACAACGCCCTCAAGAGAGAAAACGGCGCAGCGCGTTGCTATTGCCGACTCCACAACGAATAAAGATCTTCACCCGGAGCCCAGACACAAAGAGGAGCACCATGAATACGTCTTCAAGAAGAGAGCGGCGCCCACGGGCATTGCCGTTGTCGAGTGTCGACGCCAAAGCGTAAGGCTTTCGCCCGGTAGCTCCCGCGTGTCACTGCGAGGTCTTCAGGAGAGGGGCGACGTGTCTAGATCCCCAGATCCGGATTGGGGCACCGCCACTGTGAGAGACAAATAGTGCACCCGAGCCACCCACCGCTATTCCTCTTGCCGCCCACACGTTCAAGAGATATAGCCACCACCGTCACCATGTTGTCCGCCGGAGAGCCAACCATGCGGACGACCTTCCAGGGCCGGCCCTGGCATCCATGCCCTGAGACACCGCCAACCGGCTGCTACTCCACGATGTCGGTGAACTGCCGGCCATCGCACCCGGGAAGGCGGACACCGCCCCATCAGATCTGGGCATCCCAGATCGAGACGGGAAACTGCTGGCTGGCAACTCCACCCCCCATTGACCGCTGTCGCAAGCCCCACCGCCCCCGTCCGATGCAAGAGACACCACCCAACGGCCACATCCCTGCTTCCACCTGCCCGCAGTAAGGCCGCCGCCAGCAACCGTGGTCCGATGACACAGGGTCGCTAGGCCGCGCCGCTACCAGCCGTCGCCGCAGAGAACCGCCACGCACCAGATCCGCGGCCACACCACGTCCCTGCGCGAACCACCACCTGCCGCGCCGCCCGATGCGCCGCCACCGCGCCAGCGCCTCCGCACGCCACAACGACGCGGCGCCCGGCGCCCGCGCCGCATCACAGCCCGCCGAAGAACGAGAGAACCCCGCCGTCGCCGTCTCCGGTCGAGCTTTGCTCGGCCGAGCCCCTGGCGGCGGCGGGGGAGGAGGAGCGGGGTTGACGGCGGTGAGGACGAGCCCTCCCCGTCGCCCCGTGGGTGGAGGCGCGGGAGGGGATAGTCTTCGGGAGGAGCCAGTCCCTACGAAGGCCTTCCTACTCAGTGTCCCACCCCGAGCTAGCACTTCAACCCAGTACAGACCGACCTACCCAAAATTAGCTCAACCATTTGATAAAAATCCAGTACAACAGTACTGCAGAAAAAATTCAGATGCCTACCATCAATATAAGAACAAGCTACTTCCACTGTAACTGCTCCATGCTAGAAACAAGCAAAGTTAATGTCTCCAAGCTACACACCATCACAGTGTACGATATAACAATAGCTCCGGACACAACTGAATGTGTTCACGCATTTCTTCCCGGCAACGAAGAAACCTAATCCATAACGAACTCAAATGCATCAAAACAAGACTGAACTAGAACTCGTAGACAAACATATGGCAGCTCAGATAGTGCAGAACAGTGGAATTACACACTATATTAAGGGCTCACTTATTCATTCATCACCGTTCATCCGAAGCTGCTCAACCACAACAGAAGTCTCTAGACACAACCAAACATAAGACTGAACCACGGTATGTAGAAACAAAGACACGCCAAGATGAGCACATGCTACAAACTTCAGTGGAGGACACCGAAGACACCAGACTTGTGACTCCAGAGGTAGAAACAACATCACGACCAGGGACTTACTGGCCATGTCGGAGGCGGAAGACCAAGTGACATTAAAATGTACATGCTCTCCGTGCCATTAAAATGACATAATCTCTCACCTCTATTACAGAACCCAACTCCTTTTTGAGATGTCAATTTTCCACCACTGGAAAAACTAGCGATGGTAGATTTGTTGTTTTTGCCTTCCACTTTTATCTCAGCAGTCTAGCCATTGAACGGGTATCAGGAGAGAGGGAGCAACAAGATTGAGGAGTGTTTGCTTGTTACTTGTATTGTGCATGTCCTGGTGGTAAGCTGGTAAGCACAGGAGCCGGACAACCCAACTATAGACCAAAGACATGATTCGGAGTCGATGCATATAATGCAATATTCGGGACGCCGAAGAGTTTCCTGTAGGTGTTCGGACTTGAGGTTTGCAGGATCGAATACAGCCCCCGGTGTTAAGGCTGGACTAAAGCACGTGTGGCAGTCTAAAGTAGGGAGGGAATATAGATGATAACATAAAAATAAAGTAAAGTCCAAACAAAAGTGGAGATCAACTATTTCCTTTATACCCTGATTAATACGTCGAGCCGTGTTATTACAGGTAATGCCATGAATATCGATGCCATTTTACATGCGGTGAGTTTACACAAGGGAAAGGTTTACACAGGGCCTAAAACTGATTGTTTGAAGATTCCGATGGTGCCCTGCCACACGCCTGCGCCATTTCTCCTTGGTAGGAGATCCTTTGAGAGGAGAAGCCGATGGTTGTCTGCAAGAAAGAGGGACCTAGAAAAGAGCCTCCATACAACCATAGATCAGGTAGGTTCTTTAACGAACCAACAGTGAAAGAAAAACAGTTAAGGTCCGAAATATGGTCAAGCCGTACTATGGACCTTCTCCGCAGTGTGCCTCCGGCGCTGCCCAAGGTATTTTAAGTGCGTAATTATGTACGCTCGATACATACGTCGCAACCTTATGGGGCGATCGCAGAGGCGAAACTACTATTCAAACTCTGGCTCCACTGGGCTATCGCATTGTAATGATCGGACTCTCTTAGCAGTGTCTTGGGTCTTGATGACTGATGAGCTATTCGACTTCATGAGGCCGCCTTGTACCTCGGCTGCTAGGGCCGCGGTGTGCTCCTCAGTACGGAGGGAGTGCTCCATATTTCTATTTACTGTGATGACGTCACGTGGTCCGGGTATTTTGAGCTTCAAAGAAGCATAGTGCGGGACTGCATTAAAGCCAGCGAAAGCAGTTCGTCCCAGCAGTGCATGATAACCACTGCGAAAAGGGACGATGTCGAAGATCAATTCTTCGCTTCGAAAGTTCTCTGGAGAGTCGAATACTACTTCCAGTGTTCAGGAGCCAGTGCGGCGAGCCTTGATGTCTACTACGCAACTTTATTCTTGTATACACGCGTTGGGCCTCCAAGCGCAGAGTTTTGTAGGACAATAGCAATTTTCCCTCAAGTGGATGACCTAAGGTTTATCAATCCGTGGGAGGCGTAGGATGAATATGATCTCTCTCGAACAACCCAACAATCAAATACAAGAAATCTCTTGTGTCCCCAACACACCCAATACAATGGCAAATTGTATAGGTGCACTAGTTCGGCGAAGAGATGGTGATAAAAGTGTAATATTGATGATAGAAATATATTTTTTATAATCTGAATAAATAAAAACAGCAAGGTAGCAAATAGTAAACAGGCACAAAAACGGTATTGCAATGCTTAAAAATGAGGCCTAGGGTCCGTACTCTCGCTAGTGAAACCTCTCACACTAGTAGAAAAGAGGGCTTTAGTTCAGGCCGGGTTAGCCCATTAGTCCCGGTTCAGTCCAGAACCGGAACCCATGGGGGCATTGATCCCGGTTCGTGAGCCCAGGGGGCCGGCCGGGCCACGTGGGCCTTTTGTCCCGGTTCATCTGGACCTTTTAGTCTCGGTTGGTGCCACGAACCGGGAGTAAAGGGTGCGATGCCCATTAGTACCGGTTCGTGGCACCAGCCGATACTAAAGGTTAGACCTTTAGTCCCGGTTCGTGCCACCAACCGGTACTAATGGGGTTTGAGGCATTACTACCGGTTCAAGGCACGAACCGGTAATAAAGATCCCATTTTCAAACTGTACCCCCCCCCCCCCCCGATCGCCTTTTCAGTTAAAAAAATAAAAGAAAATGATGGAAATGTCAAAAAATAAAAGAAAATAAGTTTTCCATGTGATATGTGGTCTAGTTGTTGGGAAAATTTGCACATGTGAATTTCGACTTTATTTGCAAAATCTCTCTGGAATTTAATAAAATGGGCATAACTTTTGCATACTAACTCGGATGAAAAAGTTTTTTATATGAAAAATCATCTACGCAGGCATGGTGGGCTCTGGCTCTCATGGCACAGCGGCGGCTGACAGATCGGATATCGGGGCAGCATCCTCGATTGGTGGCGCGCAGTGCGTCCTACCCGACGGGCGACACTAGTGGGTGCAGATGGGCGGACTTCCACGGCGGCATGGGCGGCATGGAGGCGACAGCGTTGCGGTGGCTCCTCGTTGGCCGGATGGTGTTACATGGGAAGCATCGTCTCTGACTCGATCCTGCTCCAGGTCATGCTGACTCTCGTACCTAACAACTGTGGTCAACGTTTACCGTTGCTAGCTAAACGGATCTGGCGGGTGGGCATGGATCGGGGAAACTCCAGGCCGGCATGGCAGCCGCACCAAAATCGATGCCCCTCAGCGCTGATTCCCTTCCTGGAGGCTTTGGTGCGGATCCTACAAAGGAGATATGCCCTAGAGGTAATAATAAATGTTATTATTTATCTCATTTTCGTAATTATGTTTATACCATGCTATTACTACTGTGGTTTCGAGTCTACAATAACCATGAGGCTCGGAGAAAAACTCATATGCATGTGTGGAATAATAAATGGTAAAAAGTATTTCTAGTCAAGCCTCTAACACTGGCTCAAGTGTTGCATGATGAGCACGTTTTCTTGATCATGGGCATGTCTATGCCGGCAACTTTTGAGGGCATAATGTTAGGAGAACACTTGTGTTGAATAGACCCAAATTGATGTTATGCTATGAGATACATTGGTCGCAACTTAATGGTATACAAAACAGAGAAAGTTAACGTTTGCATAATTTCTTATACCATGAGACTATCAGTGTTTTTTCATGCTTGCTTCATGAACTTTGGGGGTTTGTTAAACGTCATCCGTAAAAGGGTGGATATTACGGCGGCTTACGGGTTTATGGAAAAGTATGACAAATAACTTGATAGATCAATATTGGGATTGCTCCTCCGAAGATGGAGAGATGTTCTTTGGGCCCTCTTGGTGTTATGGTACCAATCATCGTCTGCCGAGACACATAATGATTTGATCACGGGATACCTGAACGCGAAAACAAGAAAAGACAACAAAATCCGGTAACGAGGTAACTGGCATAGTAGACAAAGTTGTTGATCCATGGGGATGCCGATAAGTCTCACCTCGGGTGCTTGTAACATATCGCGAAGCAACATGAATAGCACACTGCAAACTACATGTTCACTCAAATATTCGTTCGAATGTCTATGGTTCCGCTATTGATCATTGATCGGAAAGTGTTCCGATCATGTCTATACTTCACTGAACCTACATGGTCACACACTTAAGGGTCATCTATCTGCTGAGTACTAGACAGGGAGTCTGAGAGAAAGACACCAATTTTTGTTATAGATGTTCATCAAGGAAACTCGCCTATACTCATTTCAAAAAAAGTGAAATAATAAAAAGCAGATGTGACATGAATCAAGACAAGGCAGATATGATGAAAGTATTTTCATATTGGTGGTCGTATAAATAAATCACATTATAGTAGGATAGATCTTAGAAATTTGATCGTAGGGCATCCGAGTAAGCATCAAACAGTCACATTTTCTATTCCTCGCTCATAGTGGGGAATAAAAAGGCTCCACCTACAAATTTATTTTTGATGGTTTGCTTTTACAGTTCTTTGTATTATTATGTTCCTTATCCACCACCACCCCTACCCATTTTCAGTTTTCATCTGTATTTGAATTTACTATTTTATTTCTCGTATAAATTATTCTGTAAAAAACCCGTTTGTAACTCCGTAGCTCCTCATTGTGGTTAGCCTAGCTCATTTAGGTGACCATCGATGCCAACTTATCATGGCCAATGTGGTGGGACATGTTTGGATGGTGGCATCTCAGATTGGAGTGAGTTTCGACCTGGTGGCCTTGGTAGTGGATCTGGTGAGGATGGTACGATTTCAACCTTAAGTGACCATTATTTGAAGACCCTATGATGGTGGCATGCATGTGCATCACTAAACTTCTTGGAGGACTTCTCTTCACGCTCTAGCATGTCTCTAACTTTGGGCTCCTTCTCTACTTAAAACATATGCATTGTATTTGGAGGTTCATGCATGTTAATTGTGTGTATTCTCGAGGTCTTGTCATCATGTTGTTCAAGAGGCGAAGTGTACTTATTTTGTCTTATCTTATGGCATTAATAAAATTTTCTTTAACCGAAAAGCGCCTCATCACTTTGAAAATGTTCTACTACGTACCTTCATCATGCAAGAGGACATGGATACGATTTTTTTGTCACACTGAGAAGCACCCAAAAGTTTGCTTGAAGAACTAATCGTAGGAGAACATATATACACACAAGCATCTCATAACTAGACAAGATATGGGTATTTATAATGCATTGATGCTTGTCTATTTACTCCATCACTTGTAGGGGTAACCCTCTCCTTTATCACGACCCGCCATTTTGTGCATTCATGAGGATCTCTCTGCCTGGTCCATCCTATATATGCCTCATTTCCCTCCGTGGAAGAGATGAGCAAGTAATTGAGGTTTAGGGGTTGTTGGTTACCCTTCTTCCCCATGTAGCAAAGTGCAACACACAAAGAAAATTGCTCATAATGCTAGGGTTGAGAGGTATTAGGACATGCGAAGGTGCATAATTATTGCATGCATGAAGTGCATAAATATTGCATGCATGAAGATGCTGCAAGGGTAGCTATTAGTTCATAGAGGCATGATGCTCTCTTACTCACGTTTTTCTACTCTTGCCTTGCTATCTTTTTTGTTACTTCATTTACCATACATGGCCTATCTCTTCAACTACTGCTGTAGTGGCGGTTTGAATGTGGGCGCCCGAAGTGGGCTTCTCAGCCATCACACATGTTCAATGCCGAGTAGGAGAATGAATGGGCAGCTAGCTTTAATGCAGTAGAAAGCCGTCCCATTGCCCCGTCCGGACGCATCGCTCTGAGCCAACATTGAACGAGGCATGGAGAGCCAGCGAGCAGATGCGTCGCGGGACGTGGCGTGGGCAAGCATCTCAACCGACGTGCCCCTTATGTCCGGCATGTTGTAGACTGGTCATGTCGGATCTGGACTGGCATGAATGTGACACCTCTTCCCAGATGGTTGGAGCAGTCACACGAGGGTGGTTTTTGAGTGAGACTGTGTTGTCAGCCGCGTACGTGGCAGAGGTTTGGTTGCCCGCAAACCTCCCTTAGGTTTTATGCCTGTTTGCGGGAAATCGGACGGATGGAGCTGTCCACGGATGTTTGCAACATTGTGTTGGATGGCAAGAAAACGTCCGAACGTGTCGGTTTGAACGCGGCACGACATTGGAGATGACCCAATGTCATTTCCTATTCAGCACTCAAGGCGTCGTTTTCTGATGATTTTTTTAATTTGGCGCACATCACCCTTCGAATAAGGGCTCGTCCCATTTAAAACCTTTCATCTTCTTGTTCGCGCCATGGGTTAACAATTGTACGTGGCTTGATGAAAGGTCGTGGTGGAAGCCATCGCGACAGGAAGTTCTACTAGCTATGGTGCAATCATCCATGAAATCACAGATCATCCTAGGACCTTTATCTCTAGTAGTTTTATTCATGAATTTGGGAGTTCGAACATCGAAGCTCACAATCTCACAAGCATGCACTTTCATTAGGGGCTGGTAGCCATATTTGGTTAGGCCAACCCGACAATATTTTTTTCATCCCTGAAAACATTGTGGCGGGTTAATAAAGCTCGCGAGATTGCCTAAAAACTTATGTACGCAGCTCACATGCCAAGTGTCGCATCCAGTGGGACATCCAGTTTTGGGAAGCTTCTAGATGGTTCCATTCTAATTTTTCCTTTTTATTTTTATTTTAAATTTTACCTTTTCATTCATTTTGAAATTGGTGAACATTTTTCAAAATTTAAGAATAATTTTTAACTTCACGATTTTTTTTAATTCATGAAAACTTTTTAAATTCACTAATTTTTAAAATCTTTATTTTGTATTTTATAAACTTTTTCTAATTTTTGTGAACTTTTCTGAAAATCGCTAACAATTTTCAAATTCAGAATCTTTTTTCAATTTAGTGATAATTTTTCCAATTCACGAACTTTTTTTTGAATTCAGAACCGTGAATGTTTTCTCAAATGCATGAACTCTTTTTCAAATGGGCGAACTCTTTCCAAAGTCGTGGAAAAAAAGGAAAACTGAGAGTATTTTTCAGAAGTCAACTGTCAACCATGAACCGAACCATTCAACCAGTCAACCGAGCGAGCGGGACCGAGCGGCTAGAGGGAGCAAGCGAGGAGTGGAGAGTGCTAATGGGCCGGCCTAGTTGAGACGCTCGTGAGCAACGGAGCTCCAGTCAGCGCATGAAGCGGCACTTAGGAACTTTCATTGCTAACCGCACGAAAAATGATTGTAGGTAAGCACCCACGTGGGCATGAGTAAGATTTGAAGCGCTGCGTACATGGTTTTAACAAGCTGATCATTGAATCGGGTAGTTCCTCTGCGGCTGAAACCATGAAAGGAGAGGATGACCATGCAGGACCTTCGTGATTATGGAGAGCAAGCAGCTTATGAAGAACTTTTGCCATGTTGACTTTCAACATTGTTTTAGAGAGGCCAAGGAGGTGGCGAATGCCATAGCTAAATCTGGTTTTAATTCTAGTTCCTCAGGTTTTTGGGATGCTTCTATCCCTAACTTCATCTCATCAAGTCTTGTAAATGATCTCTCCATTTCTTTGATGAATAAGGTCGTATTGTTGTAAAAAAAAGGTGTTGCGTATGCTTGAACACATGGATGTGTCTATACTCTCCACGAGAGCTGGAGAGGATGACGCGGCACGCGACAGGTAGAGCGTTAGGGAAGGGAGCGGCGACACGCTCGAGATCTTCAGTGTGTGCTCGCACAACCTACATTTTGTTTTGTTTTGCTCTTGCACTCTTGGGTGTCACGTCTTGATTTGCATCATGTCCGAAATAAAATTAAGGGGAAGACAGAAAGCTGAACGCCTGAGCTATAGATTAGCAGGCAAAGCTACACTTGGCTTATTTCACTCAATCAGGTGTTGTACTGCAAAAATCTGGGAGATTGCAGTTTAGCTGGTTTTCGCAATCCTGCAAGCAAGAACGTAAAGTTGACACTTAATTACCACGCATGTACACAAGTATAGCTGAAGAGTTAAACACCAAGACGGCAGTACAACAGCATGCAGAAGTTCCTAAAGTAATGATTCAGGTGTAATATTCACAAGAACTAATCACATGTTGTAACTTGTACCACAATTCCACAACACAAAAACACAACCTCCCTTTATTACATCAAAATCTTCTCATCTTTATTACATAAATCTTCAAGTTCAACTACCGCCTACTTATTTACACAACAACCCTTCCCTTTCCAACGTCTTTTTAAGATGTCAATTTCCTAGCACTGGAAAAGAACGAGCGATGGTAGATGTGTTGTTCTTGTCTTTCATTTTCATTTGTCATCTCGTCAGCCTACCCTCTGAATGGGAATGATAGGTATCAGGAAGGAGGTAGCAACCAGAATACACCATGTATGTTCATGTTTTGCTCCTAATACACACTTCTCGGCAAAGTCACAGCCACTCTCGTTGGACAAACCCGACGCAAAACACTTCTCCATCCTCCGGGGCTCCCGCCTCCTCCTTGTCATTCCCGATGACGGTGAGGCCAGGGCAGAGATGGAGGACAGCAAGCCGCCGGCAGACTACGACCGGCCGGCCAGCGGGACCGAGGTCCCCATCACCGAGTGCATGCATGCGGGAAATACGGGGGGCGAGCAAGAACCTGCAACATACCATGGCGGTGAGCAGAGCTTCTATGGGTGGCAATGCACGACCCGGCGGATAGCCGCTGCTACTTATTCTTCATGCACTAGCAGAACCACTCGATATTGTAGCACGAGTCGAAAGTAGTGTCACCCGCAGAAACTAATAATTAACGAGTTTGCGTGCAGTGTCCGACTATGTCCCACATTTTGTTTGTTTTGGTCTTGAGCTGAACTGCTTTGCATTCAAAGCAGGATCAATATGACTATTTTCCAACCAAATTGCGACGCCAAATCAAGGGAAAATGATAGCACTTCCAAATTTTAAGCATCCAAAAATAGAGGTAGCACTTCAACCCAGTACAGACCGACCTACCCAAAATTAGCTCAACCATCTTTCCCTAATAGTAAAGCACGGATCGAGTCTCCGGGTTCACCGTCACGCTGTTTTTACAGAAAAGTCTTTTTGTTTTTTGAAAATAGGACCCGCAGTCCCTTTTTAAGTTAAATTAAAATTAAAATTGAAAAACCGTTTCGGTTTTACAAAAAAAATCTCTAATCCCGCCCGGGCCCGAACCAGACCGCGCCGCCGCCCGCAGCTCCCTTCTGCCCGAGCTCCCCTCGCGCCCGCAAGCCGCCTCGCCGGCGACCCCATACCTCCGCCACACCCCGCCGCCAGCGAACTTCCACGCTGGACTTCCGGCTGCTCCTTCACCTCGCCCCTCTCCCTTCTCCTTCTTCTTCTCGATCTCCTCTCACCTCTCTCACTCTTGCTGGACAGGGACCTCCATGGCGCCGCCGGCCCACAATCTCGCCGGAACCGGCCGCCTCCACGCCAAATCCGCCGGAAATGGGTCCACCCCGGCCAGATCCGCCCGGGCCCCGCCGTCGTCGCCACCGGAGTGCCGCCCCGCTCGACCTGGAACGCTACCTTCCACCGGCAGCCCTCTGTCACGCCTGGCCACTTGGCCACCACTTGTCCGGCGTGACAGCTAGGATCGGTCCCACTTGTAAGTGTGAGAGTGAGGAAGAGAGGAGAGGCGAAAGGAGAGTTTAAAAAGGCACCAGCCGGCTGTGGTTGAGGCATGTGATGTGACTAGCTGTAATCCTCATCCCCAATCATTCCTCTGAAACGAAGCTTCTCCTCTTCCTCTCCAAGTCTCTCTATTCTCTCTTCCCCTCTCTGTCGATCCCCTTCCCCTTGGTGTGTTACAGTTGGTAATCAGAGCCAATTTCGCCAAAAAAAATTCTCCCCGTCGCGCTGGTTGCAGATCGGTAACATCCACCGCGCCGGTGTGTGCTGCTCCGGCAAGCACACCCAAAATCCGTCGCGGGGTTCGATCTCCTCCGAGCAAGGCGACGGCGCCCTCCAAAGCGTCGGCGGCCACGCGCCGGGTGTTGGCGGCCATGGACGAGAGCACTAGCAACATCACCAAGATGATCGAGTCCCTCCTTGCCAAGATGGACGAGCAGAAGGCGATCCACGACAAGAAGACCGAGATCCAGGCGGCCTTCAACGCGCAGATCTCGCAGGATGTGCGTGGACTCGCCCGGCAGATCGACCTCACGCAGACCGACGTCGACGCGACCCGCAAGACGGTGGAGGGCTCTGCGTTGCCGTCGGGTTCGGTCACCACCGTGCTCCACCAGCCTGCCGTGCCGCAACAACCACCACCACCGCCCCCGCCGCCTCCACACTCTCCACATGTGGCGAACGAACCAGGTCGCGCGGCGCCCAACCACGCGCGCCTGGGCGATCACCGTCCCCCGCTGATTCCCGTGGCGCCTCAGGGTGGATTCGCCGCTTCCGCCGCCATTCCATCTCCTACATCAGGCTACCACGGCAACGACTACCACAAGCCACCGAAGCATGATTTTCCTCGTTTCGACGGCGCCGCGCCGTACCTCTGGCTGGATCGATGCCTGGCGTACTTCGAGCTCTACAAGGTCGAGCCGCACAAGTGGGTGACCACGGCGGCCCTGTACATCGAAGGCCAGGCCGCGCACTGGCTGCAAGCATTTCGTCAAACACGCCGCGGTCTTACTTGGGATTCGTTCACAGCAGCAGTACTAGAGGAGTTCGGTGCCGATGAGTTTGAGGTGGTCATGCACAAGGTGTTGCAGCTCCGGCAGACCGCCACCGTCGCCGAATACCGCGCGGCGTTCGATGAACAGATGTACCACTTGCTCGCACTCGACCCGTCCATCAACACCAAATTCTTCGTCAGCCAGTTCATCCTGGGCCTGAAGGATGAACTGCGCGCCCCAGTTCGACTCCAGGCGCCCTCGAGCATCACCAGGGCATCCGTGCTGGCGTGCATCCAGGAGGAGGAACTGGGCATGACGCGCGCACGCCCACGCATCACGCCAGCAGGGTGACCTTCACCGGCGACGACGCAACTTCAGCCACGGGCGGCCGCGCCCAACGCGCGCCCACTGATGAGTACGCACGCGAGCGACAGCTGCGCGACTACCATCGCGCCAATAACCTGTGCTTCAAGTGTGGCGACCGTTATTCGCGGGAGCACCGGTGCGCTCAGCCCGCCCAGCTGCTCACGATCAGCATCGGGGACCACGGTGAGGTCCTCTCCGACGACACCATCCATGCCCTGCAATTGCTCGATGATCCCGTACCGGCAGCACCACCACTCGCTCCTGCTGGGGACGCACCAGAGTGCTGCCTGCTCTCATCGCACGCCCTGGACGGCACGGATTCGGCAACCACGATCCATCTGCGGGCGTTGGTTGGCAATTAGGTCATGTTGCTCCTCCTCGATTCGGGCAGTTCGCACAGCTTCATCAACAAATCATTCGTCGATCGCCTCGGGCTGAAGACGGAAGAGATGCCACGGGTGGACGTGCGGGTTGCCAATGGTGATCGCCTCTCGTGCAATCGTATTGTGCCAGAGCTCAGGTGGTGGATGCAGGGGCACACCTTCGCAACACCGATGCGGGAGTTGGACATTGGCGCCTACGACGGCATCCTGGGGATGGACTGGCTAGCCCAGCACAGCCCCATGACATGCCACTGGCAAGACAAATGGGTTAAGTTCACCCACGACGGCGACGAGGTCACGCTCCGGGGCATGCCCACCAAGGCGGCAACAACTCTCAAAGCCATCAACCCCGACGAGTTGCACAAGATGATCGCGGGAAATGATGTGTGGGCGATGGCCATGGTGGATTCGTCCGGGCACGCGCCGCCACCATGACGGAAGTGCGCCAGCCAGACGCCGCTGGCTGATCTCCTGGAGGAGTTCTCCGACGTGCTCGCGGCACCACAAGGGCTTCCTCCACACCACCAATACGATCACGCCGTCACTCTGGTCGAAGGCGCGACTCCGGCGAACACGCGCCCATACCGTTACTCGCCGCTCCAGAAGGATGAGATCAAGCGCCAGGTACGGGAAATGCTGGACGCCGGCGTGATCACACACAGCGTGAGCCCGTACACCGCACCGGTCCTCTTAGTCAAGAAGAAGGACGGGACCTGGCGGTTCTGCGTCGACTACCGTCGCCTCAATGACACCACCATCAAAAATAGGTTCCCTCTGCCCATCATCGACGAGCTGCTCGATGAATTGGCCGACACTGCGGTCTTCTCCAAGTTGGACTTGCGCGCTGGCTACCACCAGATCCGGATGTGCGAGCAGGGCGAGTACAAGACGGCGTTCAAAACGCACCACGGCCACCTTCAGTTCAGGGTCATGCCGTTCGGCGCCTCACGAACGCGCCGGCCACATTTCAATGCCTGATGAACACCATTTTCGGTAAGTACGTGCGCAAGTTTGTGATCATCTTTCTGGATGACATCCTTGTTTTCAGTGAGACCATGGAGGAGCATTTGGAGCACTTGCGCATCGTCTTCGAGCTCCTTCGCGCGCACCAGCTCTATGTCAAGGAGTCAAAATGCATGTTCTCCGCCGATCACATCGATTACCTCGGCCACGTGATCTCTAAGGAGGGGGTGGAGATGAGCGCCCTGGAACAGTGGCCGACGCCGACGAATGCCACCGAGCTGCGCGGGTTTCTCGGCCTCACCGGCTACTACAGGAAATTCGTGCCGCACTACGGCATCATCGCCAAGCCATTGACGCAGCTGCTCACCAAGAAGGGTTTCTCCTGGACAGAACAAGCTCAAGTGGCGTTCGACAGGCTCAAGACGGCGATGGTCACCACGCCAGTACTCGCCCTCCCCAACTTCGACAGGCCGTTCTCGATCGAGCCCGACGCGTGCGACACCGGAGTGGGCGCAGTGCTCGTGCAGGATGGCCACCTGGTGGCTTACTTCAGCAAGGCGCTGGGAGTGCGCAATCAACAACTCTCGACATATGAGAAGGAGTTTCTAGCGGTGATGATGGCCGTCGACAAATGGTGCCGGTACCTGCAGCGTGGTCCATTCGACATTCTCACGGACCACAAATCCCTCTGCAATCTGGGCGAACAGCATCTGGAGACGGAGCTGCAGCGCAAGGCCATGGCGAAGCTGGTCGGGCTGCAATTCCATTTCTAGTACAAGCGCGGCTTGGACAACAGTGCTACGGACGCCTTGTCCCGCGTGGGCAAGCAGCTGGACCTGGCCGCGCTCTCGGCCTGCCAGCCGGCATGGATCCAGGAGGTGCTCAACTCCTACTCCACCGATCCGGATGCTCAAGATCGCCTGCAGAAGCTCGCCATCACCATCCCTGACGACGACGGCTATGAGCTGCACCACGGCGTCATTCGTCGAGGCGGCCGGCTCTGGATTGGAGCCAACACCGCGCTCCGCACCAAGCTCATTGCCGCGCTTCACAACAGCGCGGTCGGCGGCCACTCTGGCGCCACTGCCACGTACCAGCGGCTGCGCAAGCACTTCGAGTGGCGTGGCCTCAAGCGTGACATGGAGGAATTCGTGCAACAATGCGCCACCTGCCAGCAAGCCAAACACGAGCTCTTCAAGCCGGCCGGACTGTTGGCGCCTCTGCCTGTTCCGACGGCACCCTGGGAAGATCTCACCATGGACTTCGTCGAGGGATTGCCACCTTCCGAAGGATTCGACACCATCATGGTCGTGGTCAATCGCTTCAACAAATTCGCCCACTTCATTCCGCTACGCCACCCCTTCCACGCGTCGCAGGTGGCGCGCACGTTCTAGGACAATGTGGTCAAGCTTCACGGCGTGCCGGCTTCGATCGTCTCTGACAGGGACAAGGTGTTCACGAGCACTCTGTGGCGGGAGCTGCTGGCCGGCGCAGGCACGAAACTCCTCTACTCCACAGCCTACCACCCCCAGACGGACGGCCAGAGCGAGCGCGTGAACCAGTGCATGGAGATGTACCTCCGATGCGCGGTGCACGACACTCCCGGCAAGTGGCGTCGCTGGCTGCCCATGGCAGAATTCTGGTACAACTCCACCTTCCACTCGTCGCTCAACTGCACCCCATTCAAGGCATTGTACGACAAGGAAGCCAACTTGGGGGCGACTACGGCATGGCCTGGCGAGGCCACGACCAACGGCGACGTGGACTGGGCGGCGCACACCGCGCACATTCGCGCCCAGCTAGAGCGCGCCCAGCAGCGCTTCAAGAAGCAGGCCGACCGCAATCGCACAGAGCGCCAATTTCAGGTGGGAGAGCAGGTGCTTCTGAAGCTCCAACCGTACGTGCAGCAGTCCGTTGTCAGCCGTCCCTGCGCCAAGCTTGCCTTCAAGTTCTTTGGGCCATACACCGTCGTCGAGAAGATCGGGCTCATGGCGTACAAGCTCGACCTGCCCGCGTCCAGTCGGGTGCACCCAGTCTTCCACGTCTTCCAGCTGAAGCCGTTCACACCAGACTATACGCCGGTGTACGCGGAACTGCCGCGGGTGCCTGACCTGTCCTTGGCCGGCACGGCACCGACGCGCATCCTGGAGCGACGGATGATGAAGAGGGGCAACGCACCGGTGGTGCAGATCAAGGTGCAGTGGGGCGACAGTTCACCGCACGCAGTCACCTGGGAGGATTTCGACGTGCTGCGCAAACGCTTTCCTGCCGCTGCAATCTGGGAGGTTGACGACGCAAGCTCACAGGAGGAGGCTGGATCGCAAGGAGGGGAGAATGTCACGCCTGGCCACTTGGCCACCACTTGTCCAGCGTGACAGCTAGGATCGGTCCCACTTGTAAGTGTGAGAGTGAGGAAGAGAGGAGAGGCGAGAGGAGAGTTTAAAAAGGCACCAGCCGGCTGTGGTTGAGGCATGTGATGTGACTAGCTGTAATCCTCATCCCCAATCATTCCTCTGAAACGAAGCTTCTCCTCTTCCTCTCCAAGTCTCTCTGTTCTCTCTTCCCCTCTCTGCTGATCCCCTTCCCCTTCGTGTGTTACACCCTCGTACAGGTTAGAGTAGTAGTACTAAGATTTTTCCCAACCCTCCTTAATAATTGTACAAGGATCAGCCGGTAGATTCTTGGTATACGTACATACAGGCAACAAGAACTGGCTGAAGGAGATCAATCGATGGGGGCGGATGGCCGCGACGACGACGGGCCTCTTCCTGCCCCATATATACGTATTAGTTTTTTAGGGGTAAATATACGTACAAGTGAAGAGCCAAATAGGATATGAAAGATTGAGCTTCTGTGTGTACTGAGAGCTAAGTTGCAACTCACATATATATACTGTGAATTTCCCAACTGAGGGTTCCATTTATCATGTTGGTAGAATGTTACTGCTCTTCTTTTATCTAGCTATGTTGCCCTGAAGCAGGTTCATATTTAGTGAAAGAAAATCCCAGGCTTCAGACAGATTAGAGTTGTAGGCTCCGTATTATTTTTCCGGTTTTAAAAACAGAAAGCATATGGAATTTTGCTCTATCAGGTAGCCATTTGGTTGTTCAATCCATCCATAGCTACATTTTAAGATATATTATCGAATTTCCTTATTGTGTGAATACAAGTCTGAACTTTTAGGACATCCGACACATGAGTTTGAACCAACCAGTGCTACCAATTTTGGGTCACTACATCATGCAATACTACGGATTCTGTTCAACATGGCAAAGTTGGATTTTTTATTCTTTTTTCCGATTAGAATCACTTTAGCAATGCCATATAGATAATACAAGATGTGGCAAAGTGTTGTATTCAATAGAGATTACAGTGATAAATTGGTGAAATTAGTTTCCTCTCTGATCTCTGTTAGCTTTAACTCGCTAGGAAGCCATGTAGTCCTATTTTTAGTACTAGGAGGAGAACGTATATTAAGGGCCCGTTCGGATCCTCTCCACGAGCCAGCTTCCTAGAATTCCTACGTGAATCGATCCTGAACGCTCCAGCTTCGAGGAGCCAGCTTCGCGGAGACGAGGATCCACCCGTGCAATTTTTGCAGAGACGAGAAGCGGCGGTTGGCCAGCTTCGCTAAAACGAGAAGCGGGAGTTCGATGTAATTACAGGGAATGCCACCGCTAAGTTGCATACCGGTTCGGCGAGCCTCCCGATTTCTTTTCTTCTGAGCTCTCGTAGGAACCAGCCAGTAGACGTGGGCGCATCAGGGTCATCCACATCCTTCACTCCGAATTGGGCCTGCAGCCCATGCCATCATCTGTGTTCCCTAATAGCCCATGTACACGCCTTTCGCTCTAAACACCCCTGTAGCCCAGCGCCAGCGCACGAGAAGCTAGCTAGAGCCTCCCGAACGCATGTAGCTCCTCACGGAAGCTGGACGCTGGTGCACGAAGCTGGAATCGTGGATTTCCTGAACCTGGAGAGCTTCAGAACGGGGCCTAAATTTATGCCATCCGCTGAATTGATCTCTGTTATGCTGGGGCAAACTAAACCAGAGCAAGCACTTACTCAAGGCAAGGAGCAGTGCTCGTACTTGCTCATGGTTGAGGTAGATTCAGGTTAAGTTTTATGTGTTGATTCCCTTCTCTTGCACATGTCTAGGTCTTTGTGCCTGATCAAGCTGTTCTTTGACAAGTATTATCTTTGAGTGATGCCATGTTGGTAATAAAATACTATATAACTCACATTTCTTATATGTTCCTTTTTCATTTTTGTTCTTTCATTTGAAAGCTCATATGGTCAATTTTGGAGGCAACTACATGTATATACTGTTGATGTTACATGTAAACAAATTCGATGCTTTCATGCATATGACCGTGCACATCATCAAACTCTTTCGATTCTATTGCAAGGTCAAATAGTTTTTCGTGTTCTAACTCTCTGGGATAATCTGCAGTTATTTGGTTCATCGTCGTGCCTCAAGTCAAGTTTCCAATAGCGCTGTGGCTGTACACCGTTGACTTCGCCGGAAATCCGTCTGCACATACTCTACTGTCCGCCGAAACTTCGTCTGACCTGAGGTACATACTACAGTGTCATCGATTTGTATCTGTCATCAACTACTTACTTCTTAAGTATGTATGTCGTCAACTATACTACTTATTAAAAGGGAGAAAGAGAGGATATGTTAGAGCTAGATGAAACAATAGCCCTGTGAAAGAGAGGATTCTGCTTTATATGTGAGTATCTTGGGGCATGCTTGTTTCTGTATAAAATGCAGAGGTCATGAACGGCAACTGATCTTGGATTTGAGTTTCTTTTAATCTTTAAATGATGTACTGGGCCAGCAAATTCAGTTATTTGGTTTTGTAACTTGTGGAGAAAAAAGAGATAGGTGAGGTAGAGAGAGAGCAGAGAGAGATGTGCACATCGCCGAACCCTTTCGATTCTATTGCAAGGTCAAATAGTTTTCCGTGTTCTAACTCTTTGGGATAATCTGTAGTTATTTTGCTCATCGTCGCGCCTCAAGTTTCCGACAGCGCCATGGCTGTACACCGTCGACTTCGCCAGAAATCTGTCTGCACATACTCTACTATCTGCTGAAACTTCGTCTGACCTGAGGTACATACTAAAGTGTCATCGATTTGTACCTATCATCAACTACTTCTTAAGTCTGTATGTCATCAACTATACTACTTATTAAAAGGGATAAAGAGAGGATATGTCAGAGCTAGATGAAACAATAGCCCTGTGAAAGAGAGGTTTCTGCTTTCTATGTGAGTATCTTGGTGCATGCTTGTTTCTGAATAAAATGCAGAGGTCGTGAACAAATTAAAACATGCTCTCTGATGGGCAAGGGTAGGTTTATTTTGAGTCAAAGTAGTATTAGTTGTATACTTATATATACGCCATTTGAAAAATAGTATGTATATGCTCCTTGCAAACTACTACGTATTATTTAAATGTTTTACATAAGACTGTCCATCCAGATACAATAACTAATTAGTATTTTAATAACTTGAATTGCACGGCTTGATCGCTCTGCTTGGGTCTTCTCTTATGTATGAGTGCACCATGTGCGGGTTAAATAAGTCTTCTAACTGTCTTGGCTAATTTGCCTTCTGTTTTGATTTGAGCTGATGGGGATGAGATGTGACCCCGCTGGGCGTCGCAAATGCCACTGCTCCAATGTGTGCCCCAGCTTCGGTGATGCACAGGCGAGGCAACACGATTTGGTACAGTGGCCCTCCTTCCAAGAAATCAAGTTTTTCGTTCAGATTTTAGAGCTCTTGAGTTTCAGCTTAGTTCAAGGATAGAAAAGCATACTCCTTATGGATTCAATGAGGAAGACCATTAGCCGCCACCTTTTCAGAATTGGATGGTGTGGTGCACCTTCATCCTGCTGTCTAATTTCTTTGCTTATTTGCTTTAACTGTACTACAGTATATAGCAGGATAAGGATCCAATCTTGTGACGCCTCTCCATTTGCACCATCGTCAAAAGTTGCACATGAGTTGATTCAGACTTTCAGAGTTCATAGAACACCTAGAGTTAATCAGCCTGAAGGTATATCAGATCCTATGGAAAGGGGACCCGGTTCAGATTTGTCACTACTCTGTGTTGTTGGATAGCCATGGTATGTATTAGTTTTGTTTTACCACAGTTTGATTCTTGGTAGTTAGGATATCAGGTGTATACATTACTTTTCTTATGAATTTTTTCTCTTTTAGTGCACTATCTATCTATCTAATCTATCTATCAAAGTTTTCAAAGAAATTGATGGCGGTGGCTCAGAGGCGTCATGGTGAATGGCGAAGCTTCTAAAATGGACGGAAGAGAGGTGGTGACTCGCGGCTGGGAGACGTACATATTTGAGGAAATACGATTCATAAGGTTTCATATTAACAAAAAATGATGATCTTTGTAAAGTAATATGAACATTTTGTTGATTCCGGGACAATTTTATTCTCCAATATGAATCCGTAAGAAAAGATATGACAATACATTTGTGCAAACTGATAATGTAAGCTCATCTCGAAACTTTATTCTTTTTCTAAGATTGATTTACTTGGTGGTGCTAACTTCCATTCTATCAAAACAGGACATGCGTGCTATTTCTGAAAAAAGAAGCTTCTCTGTTGGCTGGCATCCCTGATGGTGCCTTTAGATATGTAGGAAAAGAAATGGTATCTCATAATTCACTGGATGTAGACCAGTAGGGTCAATCACAAATTGTTGGCTGTAAATGAATTTCAGTTTCTAGCTTTCATAAAATTTAGACATGTACTGTTTAGCAGTTGTAGTGCTCTTATTATTATTTTCCACAAATATCATCATGTTTTGCTATTGATGTAATGCTATATTCCTTGACTGAAATCAAATCCTTTAGTTGCTACTGTGGTGCTTTTATTATTGTGTGCATATATTCGATAATGGCTTCAGTTTCAATTAAAATCGTTAACTGGACTCCCATGATTGAGGTGGTGTATTATTCGGCAAAAAGTAGTTTTGTCGCCTTTTAGTGTTTTCATTTACATTCATGGTCATATATGCTGCTTTGGACGAAACAAAAACTCCGACCACAGCTGGTGGGGGTTGTGATGGACAGGGCGAACACACCGGACAGGGCACCAAACGGTGACTACTCGCACCCCCCACCCCCCTAACCCCATGGGGAACCCTCCATTACGGCACCATGGGAGGAAGGGATAGGTCCATGTCGACAAAGGAGGTAGACATGATGCGGGCGGCGGCGGCGCAGATCACTTCAACAAGGGACACTTGAAATGGGGAATGATAAGGAAGATGAGTTCGTGCGTCCTTATTTCAATAAAAGTTAACGTCAAGTGCTTTGTTTGGGCTAAACCCAAATAGTTAAAGAAAAGAATAAACTGTTCCCACCAAATAACCATCTGTAAAAATTACCTAACAAAAATGCTACAAAAAATATCTGTAAAAAAATTAACACGGTAAAAATAGCTTTAAAATGTTCACAGTTTTACATATATTCACACTATCTTTGTTTAACAAAATATGGTCGCATTTTTTAGAGAACTAAAAAATTCCCAAAAAAAAGTTCCATCTTTTACTAAAACAAAGTCCATCTAGAAATGTACAACTAAAAAAAAACATTCTTTTCATTAAAAACATCTGTTCAAAATAGATTTTTTTCCATAAAAAATGTTCTTTTCAAGAGAAATGTTTCAATTTTCATGAAAACATTAACTGTTCTTAAAAAGTGTTCCATTTTTATGAAAATGTTAACTTTTATTAAAAATAAGATTTTTTCATGTTTAACCTTGTTATGGACATTTATTAAAACTAGGTATAAAAATGATGCCCAATGGCATATGAAGTTGGTTGTGCCTTTTTTTCACCCGGTGCAACGCACGGGCATTTGTACTAGTTTGATAAAAATCCAATACAGCAGTACCGCAGAAAAAATTCAGATGCCTACCATCCATATAAGAACAAGCTACTTCCACTATAACTGCTCCATGCTAGAAACAAGCAAAATTCATGTCTCTAAGCTACACGCCATCAAAGTGTACGAGATAACAACAGCTCGGGAGCAACTGAATGTGTTCACGCATTTCTTCCCGGCAACGAAGAAACCTAATCCAAAACGAACTTAAATGCATCAGGAACAAGACTGAAACTAGAACTGGTAGACAAACATATGGCAGCTCAGATAGTGCAGAACAGTGGAATTACATACTATATTAAGGGCACCACAACAGAAGTTTCTGGACACAACTGAACATAAGACTGAACCACGGTATGGTAGAACGAGTAAATTGCAAAAAACCACCATAATTGGAGACCCTAATTCGGAAAACCATAATCATTCGATTTTTTTTCAAAAAACCACCATCATTGTGCTAACAGTTTTCAGAAAACACTTATCACTGGATTAGAGATGTTTGACACACAAACTGACTGCTGGGTCCCACTTGCAAGTGATGACATGGCACAAAATAGTATTAACCTATATAAGCAAGGAAAATTGTAGGATCGATGAATATCATGTGAACAAAATAGACCGTGCTAATTATGCATATGTAAATAGCTTGGAGTAAACTTAGCCAAGGATGTCCATCCCATAAGGATAATGAATTCCCATCCGATTTATTCACCTTCCAGCTATCTATTATGAACTGGAACAACCTGGCCCCATTTGCACAGAGGAATTCAGGTTTGTCCTCCTAGTACGACTCGGGGCAGAAGCACCTGGGGCATAGAAAACGAATCAGAAGAACTACACCGCGCCTCAAAGAATAAATTATGTATGTAGCCCAAATAACACACAACAGTGCGCTACTTCCTTACTTGGCCTCCGACGCCGCACGCCATACACCAACTCTTTTACGCAAATAACAAGGCATGGCGTATTATCATCGATCAACAAGAATAACCAAAGGAGTACAACATTGTGTTGATCTGGGCAATAAATAGGAAAGATGATGCATATGATATCCTGATATCACCTGGGCCAAAAATCCTAGACACAGACAGAGAACTTCAAAATCTTCAACAAGAGATCCAAAGAAAAGGACCCACATCTCCATCCCCACCTTGTTCCCATCGTGTGCGGAATTCAGATTGATGCAAACGATGTCGTGGGGCGGGGGTAGCGCGACCATGTGTTGGGACTGGAGGGGCAGTGGGACTTGGTGTCGCGGGCAAGGGCGCGCACACTAGTGCAGAATCGGGCTTTAGTGCCGGTTCGTAACGGCCTTTAGTGCCGGTTTGCAAACCGGCACTAAAGAGTGGGGACTAAAGCCCCCCCCCCCCCCTTAGTACCGGTTCGTCACGAACCGGCGCTAAAGTGCCACCACGTGGCATGAGCCAGGCCCGGGGTGCGCGTAGGGCATTAGTACCGGTTGGTAACAATATTTTGGGGGGGGGGGGTATGATTTATTTTCCATTCAATTTTTTTTTGCTGTTATTTCATGATACTACAAATTGTACACGTTATGTATATATATAAATAGATTTTCTCATACGTAGAACCATATATATATATATCTCACAAACCAACACCATTAATTATTCACACATACACATGTATATACATATACAATTTCTCCTACATATATATGTTGCCTTTGGTGCCTCTGGAGCACGATGACAAGTGGTTCATGGGGGCGGTAGCGGGTAATAGTATTCTCCTTTGGGATCTATGACCTAGTCGAGCAAAAATCCGGCTATTTCCTCTTGAAGTGCTAGTATGCGGTCCGATGATAGGAGCTTATCCCGCACCGATCTGATCTGTTAAGAAGGAGATCAATATGCATGTGTGTTAGTTGTGTGACTAGATATCGATAATGGTGTGAATAGTGTTCTGACAAACGTACACAGTCCTGTCTATCAGATCTGCTCTTTTCGCACGTCATCATGTGAATGTTCTCACAAACGTAGTATGCACACAGATTATTCCCCGGCGTCTGCCTCAGGGCCTTTGCGAGAATGGAATTGAATCAGATAATGATTAATCAAGCATGATAATTAATTAATGATATTGAAACAAGAATTAAAGAGATGGTAGCTAACTAGTACTACTTAATTACTTACCTTTGGTCGATGCCAAAACAACTTTTTTGGCCACGTGCCTGGAGTCACCTTGATGAATTTTGCCCATGCCCTGCCCGCCGGCAAAGAAAATTAATAAAGGGGTTATTAAATAGTTCATATCAGGAAATGATGAACTAATAATTAATAGGTCAAGATATAGTTAATAATGATTGAAATTACCTGTTGACTATCCCCTTCACGATCGTGTAGTCTTTATCTTCTTTAGTTAGTGAGTCCAGTAATTCAACTTTTCCTTCCTCAACTTTAATGTCTAACAAGACCCAGTGCCAACTGCATACGCACACGTTTGCATGTCTTAATTAAGCGGGCATGTGCATAAAATTAATTAACTACCGTAAACCGTATACACTTAATTATTAACATCTAGCTAGCTAGTAAGCAAAAACAGAATTTGTAGTACAAGACAGTGTGACTCACGGGAAGTTGTAAGGAAGTAGTATATCTTCATTGCTATTGAGGCGCTTCAAGAACTCTAGCATGCTTTCCTCTACAGCATCTTGACAATGTTCAATCTGCCATATGTCCTGATTAATGGTATTTGGGTCAATGAACCCAACGCCATAGCGTCCAGCTTTTTTCATTTCATACATCTTCATCCTGCATATAATACCACAGAAAAAGAATATAGTGAGGATAATTACATGTAATGATTGATCAAAATTATCACTACATAACTAGCTTGAGACTTAAATTACAGAAAGAAATCACTTACAGACAATAGCAACTGACGATAGACTTGTCGAGTGCGTCTTGATTGTATAACTGAAATAGTTCTGGATACTCAATGGTCAGAGCTTTCTCATGGTAATAATGCTCATGCTTGACATTCACCATGAGGGACTCTCGATTGGAAATCTTGGTAATGTTCATGTACCATTGATGCAATTGATACATTCTCGTTGGGAGGTCCTTGACCTTGTCTGGATGGACCAAAGGTTTGCCCCGGACATATTGCCATGCTATTTCCGATTCTTTAAGCGTAGGCATGGGCTCGATTTCGAGGAGTTGTCCAACAGAGATATTGAGCATTTGAGCCTGCATTATATGATCCTCTGTTATTACCACATCGCCATGCTGGGGAACGCTAACGGTTTGCCCACAATAATATTTGGCGCGCGTACTACTCCTCTCATGTGTTGTTGGCACAACAAGCGGGGGGATCGCTTGCGCCGCCTGTTCTCCCAACTGGGGAACGGTTTTCCCGCATTTTTTGCCAGCTGCTTGTTGGCTCGAGCTTGAGCTCGCTTCCTTTTGTAGTCGTGCTCGATGTGCCTTCCTGATTTGGCGCTCATAGTCCGAGTCAACAGGCTTGGGAGCTGGTTCTCTAGCCATACGAATGAAGTGGTCAATTACTTTCTCAGGCACTTTCTCCTTTGGCGGCGGTGCCGGTTTCGGTCCAAAATGGGCGTCCACTTGGGCTTGCACTATGGCTGTGTTTTGCTCCTTAGTCATGTCGTAAGGCCTCTGAGGAAGAGGAGCGAGGCTTGGACCATATTTATATCGCTTGTCTCTGCCTGTACTTCTTGAACTACCTCGACTCGTACCGCTATGCACCAAAGCTGCGGCATGTCTCTTCTGCGATTGCTGAGACGGCAGAGACGGCTGACGTGGAGTTGGACCAGGAGAAGTGGCCTGATGATGTGCCGGACTTGAAGCAGGAGGTGTGGCCTGACACGGTGCCAGACTTGAAACCGGAGAAGTGACATGACCCTGTGCCGGACTTGAAACCGGAGGAGTCAGCTCACGCGTTCGGGGACTTGGAGGAGGTGGCGGACTTCGAGGAGGAGTCTTCTCATGCGTTCTTGGACTTGGAGGAGCGGGAGTCTGCTTACTCGGTGGCGGACTTCGAGGAGGAGTCGGTAGACGACGTGGTGTCGGTGGACTTCGAAAGATGATGCAATCCTTTCTCCATAGGATGATACGATGTATGGCCTCTCCTAGTGTGCGCTCGTCTTCACCTCCAGGAATGTCAAGCGTTAGCCCCGAATATGGGTCCACCACTTCATCAACCATGACACGAGCATAGCCCTTTGGAATCGGGATGCAATGGTAGGTTGCTTTGGGGGTAACTGGAAAAGTAACGCCGTCCGCCACCTTCATGGATATGTTCTTCATTTTGGAGTGTAGCTCATAGTTAGTGTTCTCTATGATGTCATCCACAGGGTATGTATCCAGCAGTGTGTCGCCCGGGGCAGAACCAACGCTGCTTCTCGGCATGGATGGGACGGTGCTATCCAATGCTGGACGATCATCCGCTTGCTGCTGCCGCTGCTGAGACCCCCTTTCCTGGCTAAGTGAGTCGATCTGATGTTGCTGGTGCTGGAATTTGAGTGCCAGGTCCACGTGCCTTGCTTCTAGGCCTTGAAGGCGTTCTGCATCCTGCTTCCTCTGCTCCTCCTCCAGCTTCCTTTTCTTCTCCTCCTCCATCTTCCTTCTTGCACGGGTCCTGTAGTCCTTGTTCCATTCTGAAAAGCCCTCATACCAGGTAATAACGCCCTTGCCTCGTGTTCTTCCCGGGTGTTCAGGATTTCCCAGGGCGCGTGTAAGCTCGTCGTTCTCTCTGTTGGGCGTGAACTCCCCCCTTCGAGCTTCTTCTATTGCGTCAATTATCTTTTGTTCGGCTCCTTTTAGACTTGCCTTTCGTGAAACTTCGCCTGTCTTCGGGTCCAATGCTCCCCCATGCGCATAGAACCAAGTTCTGCACCTGGGGGGCCAGTTCCTAGTAACCAGAGTGACCCCTGCATCCTCCATCTCTTGCTCAGACTTATCCCACTTAGGCAATCCCACCACGTAGCCAACTGGACCCAGCCTATGAAACTGCATCTTTCTTGCGGCATTTGCCTTGTTTTTCATCGACCGTTCCTTAGATAATTCCAAATCCTTGAAGGTCACGAAATCGTCCCAGTGCTCTCTTTGCTTCTCCAGTGTTCCCTTGAAATCTGGAGTCTTCCTTTCATTAGCGAGGTAGTTGGCCCATACAGTTTTCTTGTGGGTGTTGAATGCAATTGCCATCTTCTTAAGAGCAGCGGCCTTGACTTTCTTCACATCTGCTTCAGTGAAATGATCTGGTAGGATGAAATGTTCCATCAGAGATTTCAAAAGGTCTTCTTTGGCTCTGTCGTCGACCCAAGTAACACCTGGACGTTTAGTCTTTGGCTCTTTCCATTCTTGAATGGAGATCGGGAGTTTGTCCTTCACAAGAACTCCGCACTGACGAGTCCACTTGTCCGCAACGTTCTTAGGCGTGAGGGGTTCGCCACTAAGTTTGATGGATTCGATGTGGTACTTTACACCATCCTTCAACATTCTGCCCGGGCCTCGCTTTGTCTTGCTGTCTGTAGAAGCAGATTTGCTCGATCCGGAGGGCTGAAAGAAGAAAGATCGATTCGTTAATATATCTTCAATAAAAAAACATGTGATGATCACCATGATGCATGCTTATATAAATATACCTCGCCGGTAGTCTTTGTTATTTGAAGATCAGCATTGTCTGTGTCATCACAAACATTGTCTGTGTCATCATAATCATAATCATAGTTCATGACTTCATCAGCTCGGTCGTCGAGATCGAATATCTTTTCATCACCCTCTCCGGTATTGTTCAGATATTGGGAGCCGTCATCTGCTTCATTCAGATCATCTAGCCTGTGAGGGCTGCGTATGATGTCGAACAATTCCTCTTCTCTCTCTCTGCCGGTATTGTCCGCCATAGCTTTTACTTTACTAATACAGAAGAAATATAAAACAATTTAGTATTCAAATTACAATGCATGGATGCAATTAATCAATAAGGAAAAACTGAATCTCGAATACATCGTCTCGAATATATAATCTCGAATACATCATCGTCTTAATATATATAATCTCGAATACATCGTCTCGAATATTATATATCGAATACATCACTGGCTAGGTACCTAATAAAGATCGAGTACTACAGAAGAATCTAGGGCGCCACTCGCGGTTCCTGGGGCGCGGGCGGTGCACACCCAAAGAGAAGGAACCATCACAGGATCATATCTCCGGTCATCTGCCCAAAGAACCCGCCAAGTAGTGGAGAACCTGGCATCGTCCATAGCAGCCATGTAGCGATGGACGTGCTCATCTTCCTCCCTGACACGGCGACACACCACCTCCGGCGGGGCCGGCTGCCTCTACACCGAATGTGGCCCACGCGAACGCCACCAAAGAAGATCAGGGTCGACGACGGGACCCGAGGTCGGGTTCCTCACCAAACAGCGCGCCCCTCCAGGTAGCACCTCCTAGTGCCAGCCCGGCGGAGCCCAGTCCCGGACATGGGTCCCCTGAAGCAGGACGTCGTCGCGAACGGGTCGACGGCGAGGATGCGGGCCGGGCATATCGTCGAGAACAAATACTATATGCCCGCAAAGAGTAACATTTTTTAAATGATTGGATTGTGATAACTAAAATTCTATATATATGAAAATTCTAACAATTTGACATTAATCTAATTCATCTAACTAAAACTAATTCTAAAATTTCCTGATTATATAACTAACATTTCCATAACAATTCTAATATTTATATAACTAAAAACAGAAAAATTGCTAATATTTCTATAACTAAAAAACAGAAAACATTTATAACAATTCTATATAACTAACATTTCTACTATTTATATAACTAAAAAACAGAATAATTTCTAACATTTCTATAACTAAAAAACAGAAAATTTATAACAAACAAACTAATGTGTGTGTGTGTGTGTGTGTAGTGTGTGTGTGTGTGTGTGTGTGTAGTGTGTGTGTGTGGACATGGCGGCCGGGGCGAGCTCACCGGTGAGGCGACGACGGGGCGACGGGACGGGGCGGCGACGACGGAGCGATGGGACGGGGCGGCGACGACGGGGCGGGGCGGCCGTGGCGCGCGACGGAACGTGCGGCGACGATGGGGCGGGGCGCCGGCGGGGCGCGGCGACGGGGATGACGGAGACGACGAGGATGGGGACGGCCGGGGCGGCGACATCGACGGGGGCGGCGACGAGGGGCGGGGACGGCCGGGGTCGGCGACGAGGGGCGGGGGCGGCGACGTCGACGGGGACGGTGTCGATCGGGGCAGGGCGGCGCGACGAAGGGAAGAAACAAAGGGAAACTGAATTTTTTTCAAGTGTTGTATATATAGGATGGACCTTTAGTACAGGTTGGAGCCACCAACCGGTACTAAAGGTCTGTTTTGGCCAGGCGAAGCGGCGGGAAGCGCACCCCCTTTACTACCGGGTCGTGGCACCAACCGGTACTAAAGAGGGGGTCTTTAGTACTGGTTGGAGCCACGACCCGGTACTAAAGGGGGTGCGCTGGATCCAGGCGGTGCGCAAGTTTAGTCCCACCTCGCTAGTCGAGGGGCTACCGCACTGGTTTATAAGCCCCAGTGCGGTAGCTCTCTCGAGCTCCTCTCCTAAGCAGGCCTACTGGGCCTACTTGTCCTCTTCGCCCAGTGGGCCTACTGGGCCTTGGCGGGCCTGCATCCTGGCCCAACCAAAGGCTGTGTTCCTAGTCGTATGCAGGCCGCTTTGGCCCATTAGGCGGGCTTTTCTTATTTTATTAATTTTTTTCGCTTTATTTATTTTTGTTTTATTTATTTTTCAGTTGTTTTTTGCTGTATTTAGAGTTTCTTTGTGAATATTTTTGCTTTAGGTACAAAAAATTACAAACTTTCTATTAGTGCCGGTAGTTTTCAAATTTGAATAGTTTAAATTTTGAATTATTTGAAATTTGTGTGAATCACTAGTTTGTGAATAACTTAACTTTGAAAAAAGTTTTTTCAGTGATTCTTTTTTACTTATGTTTAATATTAGTGTGTTTTATCATTATATTCAATTTGGTAATGCTTAGGTTTATTTAAAAAATGAAATGCCTTTGTAACAGTTCAGTTTTCGTCGGAAACCCTGATACTTCGAAAGAGATTGTCGATTTTGTACACGAAGTGCATCCAGTTTTTGCCGTAACCCTCTCTACTTTTTTGCACATGCTATTTGTATGAAATTATGATACCATGCCAACTTTCAACCTTTTCTGAGTTCATTTGAAATGCTTTTCAATTTCAGGGTCATTATTAGCTGGAAAAAATCAGTAAATGCATGAAAAGAATTTGTTTGCACATAAAATTTCTTCGCGTTTCAAATGCCAAAACACATAACTACCCTAACTATTACAGACATTCCCTCCTGGGTGTGAAACACAGAAGAAAGTGATGATAGTGAAGCCGATCACATCCCAGATCTTTGGGTGTGAAACTTTTTCTTCGCGTCTGTCCCTTTGCGCCGTAGCCATGGAAAATCTTCATCATTTAACTGGATGCTCGGGTCAATATTCACTGTGAATGGAGCAATTTCATCAAACTTTTCATAATCTTCTGACATGTCTGTCTTGTCATCCACTCCCACAATGTTTCTTTTTCCTGAAAGAACTATGTGGCGCTTTGGCTCGTCGTATGATCCATTCGCTTCCTTATCTTTTCTTTTTCTCGGCCTGGTAGACATGTCTTTCACATAAAAAACCTGTGCCACATCATTGGCTAGGACGAATGGTTCGTCTGCATACGCAAGATTGTTGAGATCCACTGTTGTCATTCCGTACTGCGGGTCTTCCGTTACCCCGCCTCGTGTCATATTGACCCATTTGCACCGAAACAAAGGGACCTTCAAATCACCTGATCCATAGTTAAGTTCCCATATGTCCTCTATGTAACCATAATATGTTTCCTTTCCCGTGTTGGTTGTTGCATCAAAGCGGACACCACTGTTTTGGTTGGTGCTCTTCTTATCTTGGGCGATCGTGTAAAATGTATTCCCATTTATCTGGTACCCTTTGAAAGTCATTATATTCGAAGATGGTAACTGGGACAGCGAGTACAGGTCATTTTGAATATCGCCATCATTCAGGGCACGTTTCTGCAACCAACCGGCGAAAGTCCTTGTTTGTTCGCGTGTAATCCAGTCGTCAGACTTCTCCGGGTGTTTGGACTGTAGAAAATTCTTGTGTTCCTCCATATACGGAGCCACCAAGGCGGAATTCTGCAGAACTGTGTAGTGTGCTTCAGTGAGAGAATGCCCGTCCATACATATTATTTGATGCCCTCCTAGCGTGCCTTTTCCTTCCAGTCTGCCCTTATGCCGCGATTCAGGAACACCAATCGGCTTAAGGTCAGGAATGAAGTCAATACAAAACTCAATGACCTCCTCATTTTCATGGCCCTTCGAGATGCTTCCTTCTGGCCTAGCACGATTATGAACATATTTCTTCAAGACTCCCATGAACCTTTCAAAGGGGAACATATTGTGTAGAAATACAGGACCCAAAACGTTAATCTCTTCGCAAAGGTGAACTAGGACGTGCGTCATGATGTTGAAGAAGGATGGTGGGAACACCAACTCGAAACTGACAAGACATTGCACCAAATCATTCTGCAACCTTGGTATGATTTCTGGATCGATTACCTTCTGAGAGATTGCATTGAGGAATGCACATAGCTTCACAATGGCTAATCGAAAGTTTTCCGGTAGAAGCCCCCTCAATGCAACCGGAAGGAGTTGCATCATAATCACGTGGCAGTCATGAGACTTTAGGTTCTGGAACTTTTTCTCTGCCATATTTATTATTCCCTTTATATTCGACGAGAAGCCAGACGGTACCTTCATGCTGAGCAGGCATTCGAAGAAGATTTCCTTCTCTTCTTTGGTAAGAGCGTAGCTGGCCTGACCCTGATGTATGCCGTCTTTTCCGTGCATACGTTGCTGGTCCTCCCGTGCCTCTGGTGTATCTTTTGTCTTCCCATACACGCCCAAAAAGCCAAGCAGGGTCACACAAAGATTCTTCGTCACATGCATCACGTTGATTGCGGACCGGACCTCTAGGTATTTCCAATATGGCAGGTCCCAAAATATAGATTTCTTCTTCCACATGGGTGCGCGTCCGTCAGCGTCCTTCGGAACAGGTTTTCCGCCAGGACCCTTTCCAAAGATTACCTCCAAATCCTTGACCATATCATGTACATCAGCACCAGTACGGTGGCGAGGCTTCGTCTGGTGATCCGCCTCACCTTTGAAATGCTTGCCTTTCTTTCTTACGGGATGCCTTGTCGGAAGAAATCGACGATGTCCCAGGTACACATTCTTCCTACAACTATCCAAATATATACTGTCGGGATCATCCAAACAGTGCGTGCATCCGCGGTATCCCTTGTTTGTCTGTCCTGAAAGGTTACTGAGAGCAGGCCAATCATTGATGGTCACGAACAGCAACGCCTTTAGGTCAAATTCTTCCTGTCCGTGCTCATCCCACGCACGTACACCTGTTCCATTCCACAGCTGTAATAGTTCTTCAACTAATGGCCTTAGGTACACATCAATGTCGTTGCCGGGTTGCTTAGGGCCTTGGATGAGCACTGGCATCATAATGAACTTCCGCTTCATGCACAACCAAGGAGGAAGGTTATACAAACATAGAGTCACAGGCCACGTGCTATGGTTGTTGCTCTGCTCCCCAAAAGGATTAATGCCATCTGCGCTTAGACCAAACCATACGTTCCTTGGGTCACCTGCAAACTCCTCCCAGTACTTTCTCTCGATTTTTCTCCACTGCGAACCGTCAGCCGGTACTCTCAACTTTCCGTCTTTCTTATGGTCTTCTGCGTGCCACCGCATCGCCTTCGCATGCTCTTTGTTTTGGAACAAACGTTTCAACCGTGGTATTATAGGAGCATCCTACATCACCTTGGCAGGAATCTTCTTCCTGGGGCGCTCGCCTTCGACATCACCAGGGTCATCACAACTGATCTTATAACGCAATGCACCGCATACTGGGCAAGCGTTCAAATCCTCGTACTCACCGCGGTAGAGGATGCAGTCATTAGGGCATGCATGTATCTTTTGTACCTCTAACCCTAGAGGGCAGACATCCTTCTTTGCTTCATACGTACTCTCGGGCAATTCGTTGTCCTTTGGAAGCATATTATTTATCATTACCAGCAACTTTCCAAATCCCTTGTCAGATACACCATTCTCTGCCTTCCATTGTAGCAATTCAAGTGTGGTGCCCAACTTTTTTTTGTCAGCTTCGCAATTCGGGTACAACAATTTCTTGTGATCCTCTAACATGCGCTGCAACTTCGTCCTCTCCAGATCACTTGCGTAGTTTCTCTTTGCATCGGCAATGGCCCGACCTAGATCATCAGCGGGCTCATCTGATGCCTCTTCTTCAGCTTCTTCCCGCATTGCCGGCTCAGCTTCTTCCCCCATTGTTGTATCATCGTATTCAGGGGACCCATGGCCAGGATAGCCGTCGTCGTCCTCTTCTTCTTCATTGTCTTCCATCATAACCCCTATTTCTCCGTGCTTGGTCCAAACATTATAGTGGGGCATGAAACCGGACTTAAATAGGTGGATGTGAATGGTTTTTGACGTAGAGTAACTGTGATCATTCTTACAGCCAGCACATGGACAAGGCATAAAACCATCCGCCCGCTTGTTTGCCTCAGCCGCCCGCAGAAAAGTATGCACGCCATTAATGAACTCGGGAGAGCATCGGTCATCATACATCCATTGTCGGCTCATCTTCATTACACAACACTGAATAGACCAAATTAATACAAGTTCATACATAAAGTTCATAAATAAAGTTCATATACAGCACTTAATTAAATGCAACATACAAATAACTCTCTAGCTAAAGAATTTAAATGCAACAACAAATGCGATGAAGATCACAACTAAGGTAACAATTGATCCAACAGCATAATGATACCAAGCCACACTATCAATGGCATATTTTCTAATCTTTCTAATCTTCAACCTCATTTTCTCCATCTTGATCTTGTGATCATCGATGACATCGGCAACATGAAACTCCTATTCCATCTTCTCCCCCTCAATTCTTTTCAATTTTTCTTTTAAATACTCGTTTTCTCTTTCAACTAAATTTAACCTCTCGACAATAGGGTCGGTTGGAATTTCCGGTTCACATACCTCCTAGATAAAAATATCTATGTCAACTTGATGGGCATAATTTGTCATAAACACGAAATGCAACAACTAGTTTTAAAAGAGAATATACCACATCCGAATCATAACAAGGACGAGGGCCGACGGGGACGGATATCAAAACCATGGCACTATGTACAACAAACAACGTACGGGTAAGATAATTATACGATTAATTATATATCTGTCACATCCCTAGTTCTGGTATGACCTAGACTAGCTAGTCATTGTGCATCATGTTTAAATTTTCATTTAAGTTTGAAATGAGGATTGGTGGAACCCTCAGAATCATTTTTTAAAATGACCCAAATAAAAATTTCTCCAAAAGGGTCCAAGAAAATGCTCATGTTGCTCTCTGAAAATATTGGACAGAGATAAAGATCAAACCAATATTTTTAAGAGCTCATAGGTATTTATTTTGGGCATTTGGAATTAATGCATAAATATTTGCATTGGAAATATATTAGTTATATATATATATATTAATATATGTCCAAAAATGATGCCATTTATAAAGGAGCTTTGGAATAATATAGTTAGCTCCTGCAAAAATTGGCATAAGGTAATTAAATGATTTAATATTTTAATTAAATCAAAACAAATGTTAGAAAATTAGAAAACAAAAAAAAAGAAAAGAGGGAAACTTACCTGGGCTTCTTACCAGGCGCCTCTGGCCCAGCAGGCCAGCCCAGCCCACCACCGCCGTCGTCCTCCTGGCGCCAGTCGGCCAGGCGTGTGGCCGACGCGCGCGCACGGGCGGAGCGCCACGCCACCGGCTCGCCTGCCTGCCTACCCTGCCAGCGCGACGCCGCGTTGCTTCTTCTCGGTGCCGCCCCGATCCCCTGGCCTCACCCCCCTCTCTCCCGTGCTTTTCCCCTTCTCTTTCTCTCTCACCCGAGAATCACCGTCGCCGCCGTCCATAGCCACCGTGGCCTCGGCCACTGCCGCACCTCCCCGACACGCTTCCCAGCTCCGCCGCGACCCCTTCTCCCTCCTCACCGAGCAAAGCAACCGGGCGAGCTCCGCTTCATCGCCATCGCCGTTGTCTTCAAGCTTCGGCCGACGAGATCGCCGTCGTCGCTCCGGCTGCCCCAAGCCTTCCCCGAGCTCGCCGACGACGCCGTTGGATTCGCTGTGAGCCCCGCCGTCGACCCCCCCCCCCCTTCTCCCCTGCCTCCCCGTGCCCCGCAGCCCGATCCCGCTCGCGCCCGAACTCCGGCCGCCGCCCAAGTGGTCGCCGCCGTCGATTTAGTCCGTCTCCGGTGAAACGGAGGGCACCAGTGGATGCGCGCGAGCTCCCGCTTCCCGCGCGTGCCCTCCGCTGCTCGATTGGGCGCCAGAGTGGCAATTCCGCGCCCTCCGCCGCGTTTGCTGCTGCCGGCGGCTAAACGCCGGCGTGTTAGCCCCAGTTGACCAGGGGGTTTGACCTCCCCTGGCTCAATGACTAGTGGGGCCCGTCCCTGCTAATTCTAGTTAGGATTAGTTTAAATTTAATTAACCTCTGTTATTTAACCTGACACTGACAGTGGGCCCCAGCGCCACTAACTTTTAATTAGGATTAAACTAACCTCTGTTAAACCCCCCTGTCACTGACGTGTGGACCCCACACGTCAGGTTTGACCCCAGTCAGCTGCAGTTGACTGCTAACGTCGTGCTGACGTCATGCTGGCGCAATAATATAATTTCTGGATTTAAATTAAATCAGGAAATTCCAGAAATTGTTTTAAACTTCAAAAATTCATATCAATTCAACCGTAGCTCAGATTAAAATAATTTATATATGAAAAATTATCAGAAAAATGCAATCTATCCATCTGTACTAGTTTCATGCATGACAAACCAACTTATACATGCTGAATATGGGAAAACACATTATGGCATATTAAGAGACTTAATTTAGAATTGCATTTGAGCTTATGGTTCAAATGGACTTCAAACCAAATGAATACCAGTTGCATTAGCTCAGACAACATCACATCTTCATGCCATGTTCATGCATCATATTGTTGCATATGTTGTGTATTGATTGCCGACACCGTTCCTTCTCGATAGGTCCTGCTCCGGAGCTGTTCCAGAGTACCTGTCTGTGAAGCAGTGCCTCCCTTGTTGATTTACCAGGCAAGCAAACCCCCTTGTTCATTTCGATAAAACCCTACTCTCTCGCTCCTGCTCTCAGTTATTGCATTAGGACAACAACGATTCATCTGCTACTTTGTGCTGCGGTAGTTGAACCCATTCCTCTGCATGACCTGTCATTGCCACAGTAAATAGTTGAAACCCACTAGCATGTGTAGGAGTTGATTGAGCCATGTTGTGTTCCTACCATGCTATGCCTGCTATTGCTTAGAGTTGTGTCAGGTCTGGTTCATTGGGAATGAATTGGAGTGTTACGATATGTTCTGATGCTGAGAGTGAAGTGTGTGAACACGATTTGGTAAAGGTAGCGGTGAGAGGCCATGTAGGAGTACATGGTGGGTTGTCTCACTGGAACCGTCCTTAAGCACCGAGTTCTATGTATGTTGTCCAATGACTCGATACTACCACACATTGGGCTCCGGACGCTCCAAGCCCTCTCGACTTATTAACCGACTTGATCTCTGTCCAGGAGTCGCAACTAGTTTCTGGTGTTTGTAGGTAGTGCAATTTTTCTACCAGGTGGCACCCGGCAGGGTGGGCTTGGGACAGACTAGGCACAGGTGGCACGGTGTACCAAGTGGCACCCGGATGGTGGGCTTGGGAACCCTGCTCACATCGTTTGGGGCCGTGAGCGACACCCCGGCCGGATCTCCTTGCGGATGGAACCCGAATAGGCGATAAACCTGGATTAGAGTCTTGTGTGGTTAGTCAGGTCGTGGCCGACACCCTCGCCAGGCTTCCGCTTGAAGGTTGCCGAGATACATGACGTGTACATGGCGGTAAGTGGCGAGAGCGTGTGTGAAGAAGTACACCCCTGCAGGGTTAACATGATCTATTGGAATAGCCGGGTCCGCGGTTATGGACTTCTTGGATGCTTACATGATACATATACAACTTGAAGTGGATACTCTAAAAAGCTCAAGACAAGTGTGAGTGCTATGGATGGCCTTCTCGTAGGGAGACGAGGATGAATCCATAGTAGTGTATTGTGTGGTGATTAGTGGACTCGTGTACGTTGTCTCACCTCAAGAGTTTCTGGTAGTCGTAGAACAGGATAGCCACAGAGTCAAAGCTGGCTTGCTGCAACTAAACCCCACATTACCCTCTTGATACCAATGCATGTATGATAGGATCTGATGTAAGTCTTGCTGAGTACCTTTGTACTCATGTTGCTTTATTTATGTTTTTGCAGCGGAGACTTCGGTCTTATTAGTGTTCTCGTGGACTTCGACGAGTAGCTTGTACCTCAGCTACGATCTTGATCGGACGTTGTAGATAGTCAGGCTTTTAGCCTTTTTCATTTGTAGATGTCTGTACTCGGACATGTAATGCTTCCGCTTGTTGCTTGATTGCTCTGAATGTTGGGTCATGTGACCCCTGTTTGTAATAAATGCTATGATGGCTCTTCTGAGCCTTTATCTATATGATTGTTGAGTTATGCTGTGATGCCATGTTGTACAACACATACTTGCATGGTATGCGTACGTGTAATGTGTATTGCTATGTGTGGGATCTGACTATCTAGTTGTTTATTCTTAGTAGCCTCTCTTACCGGGAAATGTCTCCTAGTGCTTCCACTGAGCCCTGGTAGCTTGCTACTGCTCCGGAACACTTAGGCTGGCCGGCATGTGTCCTTCTTCGATCCTGTGTCTGTCCCTTCGGGGAAATGTCACGCGATGAATACCGGAGTCCTGTTAGCCCAGTGCTACAGCCTGGATTCACTCGCTGATGACCGACACGTTCGATGCTGGGTCATGGATGCCTGTCCCTGTAAGTTAGTGCCACTTTGGGTTTACGACTAGCCATGTCAGCCCGGGCTCTTTATCATATGGATGCTAGCGACACCATCATATACGTGTGCCAAAAGGCGCAAATGGTCCCGAGCAAAGGTAAGGCGACACCCGTGGGGATACCGTGCGTGAGGCCGCAAAGTGATATGAGGTGTTACATGCTAGATCGATGTGGCATTGAGTCGGGGTCCTGACAATATCCAAATCACACAAACATCAATTTGGTAATGTGTAAAACATTCATGAACAAGAGCCTCACCACAAGGTGGTGCCGGCGACGGGACGGTGCGGGCGATCGACGGTGGTTACGACGGAGATTTAGAAGGCACTAAGTAAACCACACCTACATATGCAAACTAAGTGTTATTTTTGACCTCAAATTGCATATAAATCAAATACTAGCAAATATAATTCCTCCCAAATTAATCACTATACAAAGCATTGCAAGAGCTAATCTAGCAATGAGAGTTGAAAGGACAAAGTTGCTAACCTTTGTGATCATTTGAATGGATGGGGGCCTTCAAATCTTGACAAATTTTGGGCAAAATTTGTGAGGAGCTCGAGGAAGAGAGGGGAAGAACAGAGGAGTGAGGGGAAAGGGGAAGAACAGAGTGGCTCGGGTGGACGAAGGGTTTATGTACGTCGACCTTTAGTACCGGTTCGTGCCACGAACCGGTACTAAAGGTGTTGGACGGGCCCCAGACTGACAACACCCTGCCACCACCCTCTTTAGTACCGGCTCGTGGCACGAACCGGTACTAAAGGTTCGCCACGAACCGGTACTAATGAGAACGGCCGGCTAGCCGTTGGAACCGGCACTAATGGACACATTAGTGCCGGCTCAAAATCGAACCGGCACTAATGTGTCTCATATTAGGTCCTTTTTCTACTAGTGGGAGCTAAGGATGCCCGGGTTGTGCTCGTCCACCTCTGGCTTCCTCGGGACGAGAGTGTGCAGCGCCACACACCTTCTAGCTCTTGCTATCAATGCATTGGGGAGGAGCAACGCCACACCTTCCTATCGCCGCCACCGCACGTGAGCTCAGATATGGAGGCATGGGAAACAGCGAGTGGAGTAGTCGGGCCCAAGTTATGGCTTCTATTCATGTAGTGTACACCTCGGGGAGACTCACCGCGTTGTTTCACCTAAAGCAAAGATGAGGGGGAGGGAGGGGAGGGGTGGGGAGGCGGTGGAGAATAGGAGAGTGTGGTTGTGGCGAGGGAAGGGATGAGGTGTTCCTTCGCGGGGAAGTCAAATCCTCCTGGAGGAGGTGTTATCTTGCCGCGACACACAAAGAATGTTTTTCTCCCATCAATATGTGATAGATGGGCCGACGGGAATGACCAAAACAAGGCACTCCTGCCTAACCCAGTCGCTAACTCGATCCGATTTTTTTGTCGTGCGTATGATGACATGGACATCGCGAGAAGGCGCATTCTCCCGCAGCTTATTGTGTTGATATGCTACACGGTGTGTGTGTGTGTATGTGTGTGTGTGTGTGTGTATACTTCTTGGCATGGCATATGTGCAATTTGTGCCATGCGACATGTGTCAAAACAACAAGAAAAGTCTCTCATAAAGTGCGACAGGAATCACAAGTACACCGCGACGGGAAGCACAACTTGTTATCTTTGTGAGCATATTTTTATCACAACTTTAAATTAACTAGAGATGATTGTATTCCAAGTATCGCCAATAGCAGCAACACATCACCCTCGGAAGTGGCTATCGGTGGCAGATCTCATCACTCTACACCACCACACACCGCCCTTCCTCCACCGTCCTCAGCTATGAAGGTATCTCACCGAACGACCAACATGCCCGTGAGGGGCACATGGCCTCCACCGTGTGTGGCCCTTCTCGGTAGTGATGGTCGGGGTTTTCGATGATCGTATTGTTATGTAGTATTTGTTACAAATGGATCTTTATGATTGCTTTATTGGATTACGATATGTTCCATAGAAATTTCATTTTCTTACTACCGCCATGTTTGTATGCTATCCATAGTTAGTATTTCTTCATTTACATCCTTTGTTGATGGAAGTAGTGTAACTTAAATTTTACAGAAAACTTGTAGTATTCATGTCACATGACACATATACAACAATTAATAAAATCAAAGTTTGTATCATAGCGAACGGGCCTGTAGCCTAGTGGTTGCAGTGACCTTAGTAGCACCCCAGGTCCTGGGTTTGACTCCCGATGGGAGCGGATTTAAACAGGCCTGGGCAAAAATTTCTGGAATAAAAAGACTGCGGGGCTCTTGCTCTACAGTAAATAGTCAAAAAAAAGTTTGAATCATAATGTAGGTCCCCTTCCCTTACAACATATATGTACACTCTGGTGAAGGAAGAAACTAGTTCCCAAGAGAAGTGAAATTGTAATTTTAAACTATTCATATAAATAAACCACAAGTAGAATAACACTAACATCTAATATAGTTGGCGACCGATGCTCTCCATGTCATCAAATTTCTCACCTTTATTATGGAAATTTCATGCCCAACTACCACCTACTTATTTACATAACCTGCCTTCACTTCCCAATGTTTTCCTGAGATGCCAATTTCCGAGTGTTAGAAGAAGTATCTAGCGATGGTAGATTTGTTGCTCTTCTCTTTCACTTTTGCACTCTCTATCTCGGTAGCCTAGCCATTGGATGGGAGTGATAGGTATCGGGACTTGGTAGAGAGGTAGAATAAAGAACCGAAGTTGTTTGCTCATAGATTACTAATACTCCACACATCCTTGATGGAGTCGCATGAGATCTTCTTCAAGAGTCACAAGCTTGGCAATGAAGACCGCGATGCCGCACATTAATCATCTTCTAGGATGCCCATGTTGGCTACTCTTTCATTCACACGCATTGTATCATGGAGGAGGACTGCATGCTGCGATGGCATGAGGTGAAGCACGATGACATCATTAGCGTCCATGAAATTTTCAATATCAGTTGCTAATAATTAATGACTTTTCACACGACCTTTGCGTTGTGGTATCATGTTTTATTTGTTTTGGTCTTGCATTGCCTTGGGCTAATGAATGATGTAAGAAGACAATCATGGTTTCTTTTTTCTAAAATGAAAAAGGGAACCGAGGGAGGCCCTGATTATCGAAAAAGAAAAGATTAGTAAGCAAAGCTACACTTGGCTTATTTCACTCAATCAGGTGTTGTACTGGAAAAATCTAGAAATTGCAGTTTGCTGATTTCCGCAACCTACAGGCAAAATTGCAAAGTTGGCACACTCAATCAGGTGTTGTACTGGAAAAATCTAGAAATTGCAGTTTGCTGATTTCCGCAACCTACAGGCAAAATTGCAAAGTTGGCACTTACCACACATGCACATAATTATCCCCGATGAGTTAAACACCAGGGTGTTATCAGCATGCAGAAGTTCCTAAAGTAAGGATTCAGATGTAATATTCACAAGAAATAATTATAGAAAAACTTAAGTGCCACACCAATTGTAACTTGTACAGCAACACCATAAAAAAATTTGGTAACAATTAGTAATCAGAAAACATGTGCCAAAAGTAAATCGAATGCACGGGAGAGAAACTATAGCATAACAAAATAGCAAGACTGATACGATCTTTCTTCCTCCCCGAGAAAAGACCTCAGCCGATCAGGTTTTCACTTCCTCCCGCCAGCGCCGTCGGCGGTCTGCTCCATCTTGGTTGCCTTTGGGTCACAGAGGTGCGGAGGACCTCGGCCCCGTAGGCGGGAGGGACGTTGCTCACATTCTTGTTAGGTTTACCGTCTTGGTTGGGCTTGTGTGGTGGCGGTGATGTCCCTTAGTAGGAATAATGTCCCCCACATTTGATCCCCGTCCTGACAGTTCGTCTAGCGTCGCCAGAGGGCGTGTGGAGGTGTGTCTCGATAGGATCTCGCAGGATTCATTATGTGCTTCATATCCAGATGGTCTCTTTGGATCCAGTCTTCATTCATATTCCTTCGTGTGTTTACATGTTTCATCCTTTCGATCAAAGACTCTCTTCATCGCCAATGGTTCATGCTCCCGTGCCCTGGTCATGTGGGGTCTTAACATGATGTCTACCCAACTGTTTACTACAATAAAATTTTCCCGTCTTCCATCAAGGAGGAGCGATGATAGTGGCGCGCCTTCGACTTGCTCCAGTGCTTATAGTCGTCACCACCAGGTTATCTGTGAACCTGGTTGTAATTTTTATACCTCTGGTATTCTCTGTATTGATTATGAATATAGCCAAAGTTTCTCCTACAAAAACAAACAGTGAACGGCTGGCAAAAATACAACCCCCCTTCCCTTTATTACATCAAAATGTCCCATCTTTATGGCATAAATCTCCAAGTTCAACTAATTTCTACTTATTTACACAACCTTCCTTCCATTTCCAATGTCTTTTTAAGATGTCAATTTCCTAGCGTTGTGAGAACTAGCGATGATAGATGTGTTGCTCTTGTCCCTCAATTTTTTGATTACCATCTTGGAAGCCTAGCTATTAAATGAGAATGATATGTATCAGGAGAGAGGTAGCAACAAGATCTGAAAAGGGCACTTTACCCCGCTTTATTATAGATAAAACAACAGGTAGCAACACGGACACATCATGTTTGTTCATAATTTGCTCTTACTGTACACTTCTCAGCGGAGTCGCAGCCACTCTCGTTGGAAGACCGCGAAGCCAAACGCTGCACCATCCTCCGGAGCTCCCGCCTCCTCCTTTTCCTTTCTGATGATAACGAGAGCAAGGTGCAAACGGAGGACGACAAGGCAGCGGTTGACTACGAACCACCGGTCAGCGGGACGGAGGTCCCCGTCGTGCGAGCAATACTAGGATGAACCTGAACCTGCAGCATGTGATGTTGCAACGAAGAGCTTATGTGTGTGGCATGTGGCAATGCACCATCCAGCAGAGCATGACTACTACTTTTTGAGCAGAACCGCTCGATGTCGTGGCGCGAGTTCAAGAGAACCGTCACCAGTAGCCGCTAATAATTAACGAGTTTGTGTGCGGTGTTTGACTATGTCCTATGTTTTGTTTGTTTTGGTATTGTGCTGAACTACATTGCATTGAAAACACAATCAATGACGATGTGCAACCAAAATTCGGGCGCCAAATCGAGGGAAAATGATAGCACTTGCTAATTTTAAGCAGTAGAAAATAGAGCCAGCACTTCAACCCTGTACAAACCGACCCAAAATTAGCTCAACAATTTGATAAAAATCCAAAACGGCAGTAGGACAGAACAAATCCAGATGCATGTCATCTATATAAGGAGTTACTTCTATATCAGCTCCATGCTAGAAACAAGCAAATTGCAAATAGAAAGTTCATGTCTCCAAGCCAAACAACATCACTGTGTACGAGATAACAACAACTCTGGAGACAACTGAATGTGTTAGACGCCTTTCTTCATGACCAGCGAAAGAAACCTAATCCAAAACAAACTCAAGTGCATAACAAACTCAAGTGCATCAGCAACAAAACCTAATCCAACTCGAGATCTTAAACTTTTACTTGCACAATGTATGTTTCGTTTCGTTTTGGTCTTACGCTTTTAATTAGGTGTCACGTCTTGATTTGCAAAGTTGGCACTTACCACACATGCACACAAGTACCTCCAATGAGTTAAACATCAAGGCGCCAGTACAGTGGCATGCAGGAGTTCATAAGGTCGTGATTCAGATGTAATATTAACAAGAACTAATCATAGAAAAATTTAAGTGCCAGTGTGCGCCACAACCTGTTGTAACTTGCATCACAACACCGAGAAAAATTTCTATAACAATCAGTAACCAGAAAACATGTTCGAAAAAGCCTATCAAATGCATTGCAGAGGAAACTCCGAGTAACTAAACAGAGAAAAACACAACTTTCCTTCCCTTTATTACATCAAAATCTCTCATCTTTATTACATAAATCTTCAAGTTCAAGTACCACGCCTGCTTATTTACACAGACTCCCTTTCCTTTCCTTTCCAACGTCTTTTTAAGTTGTCAATTTCCTAGCGCTGGAAGAACCAGCGATGGTAGATGTATTGTTCTTGTCTTTCAATTTTTCAATTGCCATCTTGTCGGCCTAGCCATTGAATGGGAATGATAGGTATCAGGAAGGAGGTAGCTACCATAACACACCATGTGCGTTCGTGTTTTGCTCCTACTGCACACTTCTCGGTGGAGTCGCATCCACTCTCCTTGGACGAGGGCGACACCAAACACTGCTCCAGGGGGGCTCCCACCTCCTCCTTGTCCTCTCTGACGACGACGAGGGCAAGGCAGAGATGGAGGACGGCAAGGCCCCGCCAGACTACGACCCGCCGGCCAGCCGCCAGCGGTACCGAGGTCCCCGTCACCGAGTGCATGCATGCGAGCAATACTAGGGGCGAACAAGAACCGCAACATATCATGGCGGTGGGGAGAGCCTCTGTGGATGGTAATGCACCGTCCGGCGGAGTGCCACTGCTAGTTCTTCATGCACCAGCACATCAGGAGAACATCTCACTGCTAGCATGAGGTCAGCAGTGTCACCCGCAGCAACTAATAATTAACGAGTTTGTGTGCGGTATCTGGCTGTGTACTACATATGTTTTGTTTGTTTTTGGTCTTGAGCTGAAAAACCTTGTATTCAAAGAACGATGAATATCATTATTTGCAACCAAATTGGGAATCAAGGGGAAATGATAGCACTTCCAAACTTTAATTACCAGAAAATAGAGCTAGCACTTCAACCCGGTACAGACCGACCTAACCTACCCAAAATCAGCTCAACCATTTGATAAAAATCAAAAACAGCAGTACCGCAGAAGAAATTCATATGCATATCATCCATATATGAGAACTAACCACTTCCAACAAATTGACGTCATGCTAGAAATAAGCAAATTACAAATAGAAAGTTCATGTCTCCGAGCTACGCAACATCACGGTGTACGAGATTACAGCAGCTCGGAGACAGCTGAATGTGTTACGCATTTCTTTCTAGCCGGCTGCCGGCAAAGAAACGTAATCCAAAACGAACTCAAATGCATCAAGAAAATAACAAGACTGAAACTAGAATTTGTAGACAAACATATGGCAGCTCACATTGTGCAGAACAGTGGAATTACACATGACATTAAGGGCTCGCATATTCATCCATCATCGTTCATCCGAAGTTGCTGCAGCACAGCAGAAGTTTAGACACAGCCGAACATAAGACTGAACCACAATACGGTAGAAACAGAGACACAACAAGACGAGCACACACGGTAACAACTTCATTGGCAGAGGACCCAAAGGCAGAAGCAGCACCACGGACAGGCACTTACTGGCCATGTCGAAGGCAGAGGACCAAGTGAAGGGTGAACACTTTCTGGATGTTGCAGTCAGAAAGGGTGCGATCGTTCTCGAGCTGCTTGCCGGCAAAGATGTACATGCCACTAATTCAGTTCGAATGTACGGAGTATCAATTAAACACCAAGGCGGCAGTACGGCAGCATGCAGAAACATCTGAAGTAATGATTCGGATGTAATGCTCACAAGAACTAATCACAGAAAAAGTTATGTGCCACAAACTTGCTGTACCACTACCACCAACACAAAGAAATTTTTAGGATGACAATCAGTAACCTGAAACATGCACTCTACGAACAGGACATCAAATGCATCGGGAAGAAACCACAGAACAACCGAACAACGAACATCTGGCAATTAAAATTAAAGATAGAACCAAAGCCTGGGTAATACTGTGGGTCTGCTTCTGCTACACCATGCAGAACGCTTCAGTGATAGAAGAAAGTCAAGAAACTACGTAGTTCTCAAGAGAAGTGAAGTTGTAGTTTCAAAGTATTCATATCTTTAAAAGCTGCCACTGGGATAACTTTCCGCACCCCAAATTTGAAATGTACATGCCCTCCGTGCCATTAAAATGACAGAATCTCTCACCTTTATTACAGAAAATTTCAAGTACAACTACCACCTACTTATTTGCACACCATCCCTTCCCTTCCCAACACCATTTTGAGATGTCAATTTTCCAGCGTTTGAACAACTAGCGATGGTGGATTTGTTGTTTTTCTCTTCCACTTTTATCTCGGCAGTCTAGCCATTGATTGGGTAATGATAGGTATCGGGAGAGAGGCAGCAACAACATTGATGAGTGTTTGCTTGTTGTTTACATGTACTCTGCATGTCCCGGTGTGGTTGTAAAAGCTCTTCTTTGATGGACGGGAGCTCGACGATGACCATGGCTCCTGCCTCCTAGGTTGACTCGGCACCGTCGTTCTCTGGAGTAGGGTAGCTACGTTTTCATGCACAAGCAAAGTATCGTCGTCCCCATAGGGCAGCACTGGCACCCGCTCTCTAGGCAGGGCAACCGCGAATGACTTGGGCTCATGTTGGATACGCTTCTGGTTACCACGCGTCACCTATCGTCATTGTAGGGCTGCATGTCGGCAGCCACTAGGTGGCTTTTTTTCTTATTTCTCTTGTGTTCTTTGGGCATAATTATGCTGTTGTCCCAACCGTCATTTATGATTCGGAGTTTGGATGCTGATTGTATGGATGGTTGCTTTATTTATAAAGCAGGACGAAAGCCTATTTCGAGAACAAAGTATCATCGACGTGTATTTCACAGTTTGGTCGCACGAGGTCAAGAGAGGCGATGTTGCCGGGACGAATGACAGCGTCAAAGGCGGCCTCTAGTTGGTGTGGCTTTTCCACTGTGGCCTAAGTTTTGTTAGTTTTGGCCTGTCAAGAAGAATTCATCAGCATGATCGATTCGAACACACACGCGGCCGGTGCAGAGCTCAAACGTTTGATAAGGATCTAAGGTTTCATAAGAACGTAAAGCCACTTCAATTTTTTTCTGTGCGTGATAGGGAGGAAACATGGACACATGAAGTAGGGGAACGAAGGGCTCAGCCCGTCAGTGTGGATGTGTGGCTGGTCGAGACTCCCCAAAGTCGGTTCAAATGGATGGAGAACATAAAGAATTACAAGCTTGGTACTAATTCACGATAGTTGAAAACAGCAGTACCATAGAAGAAATTCAGACTGTACATTTTTGGGAGAAGCCAATACAAGTAGGGACAAAAAATAGATAAACACAAGTAGTACTACCTAACAAATACTATCAGCTATGTAAGAAGTAGCTACTTCCAATATATCACGGAACCTGAAACAAGCAAATTGTTCATGTTTGCAAGCAATCGGACATCTACTACTGTGGAGCCACCCCAGGCGGTGGAGAGGAAAAGAGTTTGGGCTGGATCTGGGCAATGTAAGGCCCAATGTCAAAGAAACCGCAGGTCGCCAGCCTGCTGGATCTGGACACTCCCCAGCTCTCGCTAGCGCAGCACGTGGCACATCGACTCAGAGCTGGTCTGTTTCTTCTTGTTTTTATTTTTTATTTTTTTGTTTCTCTAGTTTTCTCGTGTACTAGCTAGGCTAGTAGTACATGCACATATGCTACACACTGGATGTGTGTGTACTGCTTCGCACGCACGTGAAGGCGTGATGTGCATCATGTAAGTTGTGCCGTAACAACAAACATATAGTCTTTCATAAAGTGCGACGGGAAGCACAAATACACCGCGAATGGAAGCACAATTTGTTATCTTTGTGAGCACAAGTCTGTTGCCGCTCCACGCCCGCTGCCGCCCCCGCTGCTTGCTTGCTCTACCGCTCCTTGATGCGTGCTTTTACTGTCGATATCACTCGCTGCTCCACCTTTTCATATTTTTGGTACTTGACTGTCATGAGTCTTGGTTAAAGTCGACTTGCATTTGTATCTAAAATTTTTGGGCCATAAACTTTTCCCCGGCTAACTTTAATTTCTTGGTCTGCCGGTGTCTGCAAGCTAGACTACAACAACACAGTGCAAGAGATAACAACAGTTCAGGAGAAGACTGAATCTGTTGACGCAGTTCTTCCTGACTAGAGATGAACATAACAGTGGGAACAATGGTGGACTTACACACAATACTAATGGATCACTTACACCTTTTTTTTTCTTTCCCTTTCCCTTTGTAGTAGTTTTTGCAAGCTACAGAACATCAGGCACTTATGATGCTAGAATATGGGACTGCTCCAGCATCAATATGTGGTTAGACGTGTGCAAGTTGTGTAGTCAGATGACTAAACAAATTTTTATCATAAAACAACATATACAAACAGAAAACATAGAAACATATAATGCAAAATAGTTATTAACACATAATTTTACCACACAACTTTAAATTGACCACAGACGATTGTATTGCAGGTATTGTGAATAGCGACAACACATCGCCCTCGCAAGTGGCTATCTGTGGCAGATCTCATCACTCAACACCACCACGCACCACCCTTTCCTCCACCGTCCTCACCTATGGAGGTATCTCACCAAACGACCAATATGCCCGTGAGGAGTACACGTCCGCCATCGCCCGTAGCCCTTCTTGATAGTGATGGTCAGTGTTGCCGATGCTTGTACTGTTCATTTTTTTATTACAAATGGATATCTTTATGATTGCTTGATTGGATTACGATAAGTTTCATAGAAATTACATTTACTTACTACCGCCATGTTGGTATGCTATCCATAGTTACTATTTTTCGGTAGTGATGGTCGTTGATGGAAGTAGTGTAACTTAAATTCTACAGAAAACTTTGTAGTATGCATGTCACATGACGCATATACAGAAATAAAATAAATTTCTGAATCATAATGCGGGTCCCCTTCCCCTTAAAACATGTATGTACACTATGGTGAATGAAGAAACTAGTTCCCAAGAGAAGTGAAGTTGTAATTTTAAACTATTCATGTCAGTATCTGCAACTAGAATAACACTCACACCTAACATTGTAGGCGATCGATGCTCTCCACGTCTTCAAATCTCTCATCATGGATATTTCATGCCCAACTGCCGCCTACTTATCTATATCACCTGCCTTCACTTTCCAACATCTTCCTGAGATGCCAATTTCCTAGTGTCAGAAGAAGTAGCTAGCGATGGTAGATTTGTTGTTCTTCTCTTTCACTTTTCACTCGCTATCTTGGTAGCCTAGCCATTGGATTGGAGTGATAGGCATCGGAACTTTGGAGAGGGGTAGCAACAAGAATGGAAGTTGTTTGCTCATAGATTACTAATACTCTACACATTCCTGATGGAGTCGCACCGGGTCTTCTTCAAGAGTCACAAGCCCAGCGATGGAGCCCCCGATATCGAACACTAATTCATCCTCCAGGATGCCCACGTCGGCTACTTTTTTGTGCACAAGCATAGAATCATGGAGGAGGACTGCATGCTGCGTAGCATGAGGTGAAGCATGACGACATCATGAGGGTCCATGGAATTGTCAATATCGATTGCTAATAATTAACGACTTGTCACACGGTGTTTGCGTTGTGGTGTCATGTTTTATTTGCTTTGGTCTTGCTTTGCCTCATGGTAATGGATAAGTAACCAATATTACAACATGCAAACATCAATGGTTTAAGAACCGAAAGTGTAAGTAAAAAAAAATTCAAGCTCGATGCACATTCATGATAGTTAATAGCAGTACTGTAGACGAATTTCAGATTACTCATTTTGAGGAAAAACCAATACAAGTACCAACAGAAACTATCAGTTATGTAAGAACAAGTCACTTTCAGTTCTTCGAGGAGCTAGGAACAAGAAAAAAAGTTAAGCATCACTAAAACAGCACAAACTCATGAGATGGCGCCGAAACAAACTCAAATGCATCAGGAACAAGACTGAAACGAAAATCAGCTGGTGAACATAACAACACACATAGGGATCATTTATTCATTCATCACAATTCATCCATAGCTACTCCATAACAAATGTTGGTAGCCACAACCAAACATAAATGGATCACTTTAAGGTAGAAACAAAGACACAACAAGATGAGCAATGCTAACAACTCCACTGGAGGACACTAAAGGCACCAGACATGCGAACCTAGAGACAGAAACAATGCCACGTCCAGGTACTTATTGTTCACCGCAGAGGCAGCACACCAAGTGAATAGTGGATTCCTTCTCGATGTTGTATTCTGCCAGGGTGAGGCCATCCTCGCTGCTGCACCCGAGGTTTTCCCTCCTTGTCCTGGATCTTTGCCTTGATTTTGTCAATGGTGTTGCCTCAACCACAAGTGTAATAGTCTTGCCCATGAGTGTCCAGATGAAGATTTGCCTACCATACCACGAAGGTGGAGCAATATGTAGAGGGTGCACTCTTTCTATATGTTTTCAACAAAGGTGCTCCAATCCTCGAGCTGCTTGCCAACAAAGATCTACCCACAATCCGTTCAACCAAGAAATGAAGAGCATTATCATTTTAATGACAAACAATACCATATTTTTTAAAGGAGACAACCCGGCCTTTGCATGATTGTGATTCACACATCCATCTTTAATGATGAACAATACCAATGCAGACAAATGAAAACTAACTGAATAACTTAAAAATGATGGGTCTATCTAGGCCATGTCCAACATGATTGAAATTGTCATTAAATATCTCAATTCAATGTTGCATCCTTTTTCCAAATAATATTTTGACAATATTATTTTGGTAGCAAGTACTCAATAGAAATTGTGTATTGGAAACAAGCTTGCTTAGATAGTTTCGCTTTTACTAAGACTAAAACTAAGTTTTTGCTGCAAATGGCAAGATAGGCAAGATAAGCTGACAAGGAGAAAACCCCGCAGCAAAGCGCAGGTGATTTCACTGGCTATCATAGGTCCTTTGCCCCATAATAATAGGGTTTTCTCTTTTCGTGCCCCTAGTTCATTAGTTCATCTCAATTTTGCCCCACCCCTTTAACCTTCCTCACTTTTTCCCTCCTCCAACCACCCTAGTCTCGCAAATGCCGAATGGAGCGTTTCTGTTGGGTCAAGCCCATTGGCGAGTTACTTACAAGAAGGACTACTTACCGAAAAAGGCTCGCGCCCCGCTTTATATATAAAGCAAATGCCAAAGCCAACATCCAACAAGGTTCACACAAACACAAAGCCCACAGGCACACAAAGTCCAAGCACAAGCAAGCAACAAGGGTTACTGCTGAGGGCACAGCTCAACAAGCCCAACACACACACACACACAAAAAGGCACAAGCGCCAGGAGCCAGGAGGGAAACATCCTCTAGTCGGGCTCCGGTGGTGGCAGCGGGAGCGGAGGCGCCAGGCGAAAGGCCAACGAACGGAGGTCGGTGAGGAGTCTGTCGATGGCGTCCCGGTCCTGCGGGCGGCTAAGCGGCCGCCAGAGCTGCAAGTAACCACACATTTTAAAGATGGAGTCAGTCGCACGCCGAAGGGGCACCTTCTGAATGACAAGCTTATTGCGAACCGTCCACAGGGTCCAGGCTAGAACCCCGACGCACAGCCATCTAATATGTCTGTAGCGAGGGGGGGAGGCTTGAATTTCCGCAAGCAGGTCAGGGAAGTTGGTGTTGCACCACTGTCCCCCAACCGTTTCGTGGAAACAAGACCAAAGGAACTATGCCGTGTAGCACAGGAAGAAGATGTGATTAGCGTCCTCTACCGTGCCACACAGGGGGCACATTCCATCGCCAGGACCATGGCGCTTAAGAACCTCAACGCCGGTCGGGAGGTGGCCGCGGATCCATTGTCAAAGAAAGATCCGAATCTTAAGTGGGAGGCGGATGTCCCAGATAAGGAAAATATGGGCCGCGGATCCATCGCCAGGACTACTTAAAATACTGACATGAGTTTATGATTTTACCTCGGCCATTAACAAAAGGAAAATATGAGCTTTATGTGCTTCACCTCCATCGTGAACAAATAGGAAGGGGGAAAATCGGGAAACATATTTCCATGCATCAGGAAGGATATGTCCATGATTTACGGATTAGAAGGAATTTCTTTGGGAAAGAAACAATCACAGTCACATACATAAGGAAGGAAAAAAATGGGAAGCGTATCCCCATGCATTGGGTCAAAACAATTTTTCATGATTCACAACTTCACACATTAGGAAGGAAAAATCTCAGGAAAGAAGCTGGTCGTGGATTGCAATTCCAGAATTCTTGAACCAAAAATGCATTGATACACAATTTATAAAAAATCGTGAACAATTGAATTCAAGAAGAAGAAAAATACGACCACATTTTTTTCTTCACCAACATACATAGTCAAGAACAAAAGAACAAGATGGCACCCTCAAAGGGGGTACAGACATGAGTGAGCTGTTACAGTATGTGCCACGCCGTGTTACACCTGATATGAATGATGAACTTATTAAACCTTTCAAGGCGGCCAAAGTGAAGGCTGCACTTTTCCAGATGGCACCCTCAAAGGCTCCTGGTGTGGACGGCTTTACGGCGGTTTATTTCAGAGACATTGGAGTCTTGTGGAGCAGGATCTAGTTCCTGCAGTATTGGATTTTCTCAATGGAGGGGAACTACCGGCAGGGTTTAATGATACTTCCATCACGCTTATACCCAAGGTCCGTAATCCCCAGTCTATTACGCAATTTCGGCAAATCTCTCTCTGTCCAGTACCTTAGAAAATTGCAGCTAAGGCAATCACAAACAGAGTGAGACAGTGATTGATGATGTTATTAGTGAACAACAAAGTGTGTTTGTTACCGGCCGTTTAATCACGGACAATGTTATTGTCGCCTTTGAAAGTATTCATGCGATGAGAAGACGGAGGATGGGGAAAAATTATTGCAGTGCAGTGAAACTTGATATGATGAAAGCATACGATAGGGTAGAGTGGCACTTCTTGGAAGCCATCCTACTTAAACTCGGTTTCAGTGCAAGCTGGGTGCGTCTGATCGTGAAATGCGTGTCTTCAGTCAGATTTGCGGTGAAGGTGAATGGTGAACTATTGCCTTTCTTCACTCCCTCGAAGGGTTTACGACAAGGTGATCCTGTGTCACCGTTTTTATTCTTACTTTGTGCTGAGGGGTTCTCTTCTCTTTCGAAATACTTCGGTGGTAATTATGTGGATAGGGGAATCCGTGTGAGTTTAAGATCACCATGGGTTAATCATCTGTTATTCGCAGATGATAGTCTCATATTTATCAATGCCAATATGCAGAGTGTGACTAGACTCAATGAAATGCTCAGGATATATGCTCAGTGCTCGGGTCAGTGTGTTAACAAGGACAAAAGTATGGCTTTGTATAGTCGTATTGAGAATGCGACTGCTGCATGGCTAGATCGTGGACCACCGTGCATAGAGGAACTTTTGCCTCTCGATGGTAACCCTATTCTTATGGAATAAAATTCTTTACCCTCGCAAAAAAGGACAAAAGTGACATCTTCTTCGGTCCGAACACACCTGAAGCCAGGAGGATACATGTGAAACAGATGCTCGGCGTTCACAGTGAAACTCTCAGTGAACGATACCTCGACCTTCCTACTTCTGTTGGGAGGATTACGAGCGGGACTTTTGATCACATTGATGAACGGATTCGTGGCAAAATTCAAGGGTGGTCAGAGAGGTTCTTGGCTTGTGCTGACAGAGAGACCTTGTTAAAGTCAATTGTTCAATCTATGCCAACTTATAGCATGAGCTGCTTCCTCTTGACAAAAAAAGTTTGCTCCAAATGGTCATCATACATGGCAAAGTATTGGTGGGATAGTTCCCTTGACAAGCAGGCTTTGCATTGGCTGGCCTGGGACAAGCTTGCAACACCAGAAGTGAAGGGCGGGATGGGGTTCCGTGACTTACACAATTTTAACTTGGCTTTACTTGGGAAACACGGATGGAGGTTCATCACAATTCCGAACTCCTTGTGTGCCAAGGTTATGAAAGGAAAGTACTTCCCTGATACAGATTTTATGAGTGCTAGTGTTCCTTCATCGTCTTCAGCAATTTGGAAAGCGATTGTTGCAGGCAGGACACACTTGAACCCGAGCTGATTCACCGGGTTGGAAACGGATCCACCATATCTATTTGGGATGATAAATGGACTCCAGATACTATTTCCATGTTACCAATGCTCAAGCCACAAAATACTACGCTGCAGCATGTGAATGAGTTAGTTGACATGGAGAATTAGACTTGGAAAACTGATCTTGTCCGAGTTACTTTTCTGAAACCAGACGATGATGCAATTTTGAATATTCCTCTGAGAACTTGTGGTGGAGAAAATAATGTGGCCTGGGCTTTTGAGAAGTCGGGCATCTTCACTGCGAAATCTTCGTACCGTACTTTGATGATCCATAAAGAGCGTGAAGCTCAAGGAGAAGGGACGGTAACTGACACCTCAAAGAATGATGAACATGTGTGGAAAGCCTTATGGAAACTTAAGGTAGTGCCCAAAGTACGGGTGTTCTAGTGGCGAGTACTTAAAGGAATTGTCCCGGATGAGCACTCACTACAACGGAGACACATCAAAGATGATAGTCTATGCAGAATGTGCATGGCAGAGGTGGAGGATCTTATGCATGCTCTGGTGCACTGCCAACATGCACGGCGTTTTTGGGATGAAGCACAACTCTGGTTTGATTTCAGACTGTCGAGGCTTCACCCAAGGTCCTGGGCACAAGACTTACTTTGTGACCCGATTGTTCAGGAGCAGACAAGGGCTAAGATAATTTCGGTTATGTGGTCCATTTGCCATTAGAGGAATAAGTGGATCCACGAAAAGGTCAAGTCTGAACTGATGGTGTCTATAAAAATGATCAGAGAAACTCTTTCCATCCTAGAGCTACCAAATGAGCAAGCCTTGGTCTTGCCTGGGCATGGATGGCGCCCCCCCTGATGATGGATTTATAAAGATCAACACCGATGCGGCTGTGAACAGCAAGCATGGTAAGGCCGGGGCGGGCGGGGGGGCTCGATCATCATCTGCACTGAAAGGTGCTTGGTGTAAACCTCATGACGATGTAACGAATCCGCTAATAGCTGAAGGTCTGGCTCTCAGAGATGGTGTGCGTTTTGCAAATCTCAGAGGATTCCGAGAAGTAATTGTGGAGGTGGATTGCCTTGAGGTCGTGAACCTCTGGAACTCTCGCTACCACACTCGTTCTGTGGTGGCACCGCTTCTACTGGAAATAGGGGATTTTTCTGCTACTTTTATCTCTTTTTCTATTCAGCATTGTATCTAGATCATCCAACTTTTTGGCGCACCTCTGTGCTAAACGAGGTTGCTCTTTGCTAGTTACCGAGAGTTGGATGGGTACCGAACCTCCTTTCCTAGTCAGTAGCCTCATGGCTGATTGTGCTAGGTGTGCTTTTGTTGAATACAGATCCCCAAGTTCCACGCAATAAAAAGAACAAAAATCCTGAATAGTATTCTGGAGAAAGGACCCAAAACGAATCTTTAAAAAAGGCATGAACAAGATTTTAAACAATAATCATGAATATTGTTTTTCACCATCCATCTCACCAAAAATTGGATCTACAGAACATGAAAATCTAGAGAGAGAAACAAGCTGGATCATTTCTTTTTGAAGGAGAAATAGAACGTGATTTTGAACATAAAAAAATCAAGAATCAAAAATTTTAGAAACATCAAGAAGCCAAGCTCGTTGACCCCTGCCTCCTAGTCGTGGAAGTCTAGATCGAGCGACAGCGGAATCAGCGAGGATGGACCCGAGCCTTCCACGGATATTTCCGAGGCCGGGAGCATAGAAAAGTTCATGAAGGTTCGCGTTCCTTCTGCACTCCTGACCGTGCCTACAAAGTGACCAGTATTGTGTAAACTCAACGATTTGGGCGTCGGCGGCCGGAGAGAGAAAGAAGGCAGAGGCTGGTGCGGAGCGAACAGAGGTTGGGGCCGATTTTGTACAGTGCCTTTTTTCTGTGAAAATATTTTGCCGTGCTATATAGTTTGCTAAAGTGCGAAAGTGCTTTTCTGTGCTCGAGCACATATGCCCTCGTTATCGTACCCCTCTGTTCCCCTCGAGATCTCCAACGCACGCTATATAGGCCCATGTATATCTCAGGTATTCCTATTAGTAAACAAGGGCCGATGGCCCACGTCTGACTGCAAGGCGTCCAAACGCCACCGGCCTCCACCGCACCGGCTCGGAATTAAATAAGACGGGTGGCCCGTGATCGTTTGGATTATGGACTAACGGGTACCTCATTTATTGCATTGCACAGTTACAAGCATTAAACATTATTTACCATTGAACAAGCAACACTACACACACGCCCGTATGTAACAACCAGCATGCAAAACTGAACCACAATGGATGGGTTGCAGGTGGTCAGCAGTACGCTTGCACCAAGACCCTACAAAATCTCCCTGACGAGATGAATCTGCTTCAGTGCTAGATATTCAAAAAACTAAAAATTTCTTAATAAATATGATCCCAAATATGTTCGGGAAGACCACAGTTCAATGAAAATACAGAAATATTACTGCCATGTCAAACTCGTTCATGCTATCCTGGGGACCAGCAATATCTGAACTAATATCAGCACTGCCCCTGTAAATGATAGCCATAATCCAAGGAATGCACCATAATGGGTCCTATCAAGATGGATACAAGATAAGTTCAGACGAACATCCTGAACGATCACAGACTACTTTGACAACAGATTTTCGGTCCGATGTACTAACAGAAGCACACAATCACACCCCACTGAACTCATTGACAGAAATCCTACCTAACATTCCCATCATCATATGTTGTTTAGACGCAGATCACCAACATTGTGGCAGTTGTTTCGCCTATGTCCTTCCACACCATAGCACCGTCCTGATATCCTAAGTCCTAACTGGTTTTGGAACATCGCCATGATCTGGGCAGGTCGCCCTCTTGTGGCCTTGCTGCCGACAAATTGTACATAATCTTGTCCTCTTGCTTAAACCCTCGTACCGTGCCATCTTTCTGCTCATTGTTGGTCGGCCCATCTCCTTTCTCTTTCTCGGTGCCAACAACCCCTCCAGCCTGTTTGCAGGCCCATTCACTGATAGTGCATCCTCGCCTTGGTTTCCAATGTCCCTTGTGTCCATAACAACAACAACTGCACCTACTGCCAGTAACTTGTTAACTACATCCCCATTTTTCTGCCATTCGGTCCTCTAAACTAAGACCATCTCATTTCTGCATATGGTTGCACTTCAACCATGAAGTTCTTCAGCACACCCATTAACCTCTCGTAAGCTTCGACACTTGTGTCGCCCATCCGCACAAGCTCCATTGCATGCATGTAGAGGCAGGATATTCCTTCCATCTCTGGAACAATGTGCTTGGAAGTTCTTTTATTCGGATGAAATCGAGCACCTGAATGCAGCAATCGAAGATGACACGATCAGCATATTTAAATCATTTGATTCCTCACACATATTCACTGGTACCGCATTCAGCATATCTTCAGGACATGGCTGCATAATAATCCCATGTGAGCAAACTAACCACACTCGCATTCAAACTCGTCACCTCCATCCAGCACTTCCACCTCATATGCCACTCTGCACCACTTATCTTTCCGCTCAGCCTCCGTGTGAATTGCAACATACTCCCTCCACTCCAAAATATAGTGCGTCCGCGTTCTCCGAGGTCCAACTTTGACCATAAATTTAACCAACGAGACCGACAGCGGCGGGAGAAAAAAAATATAATTTAAAACTTCTTTTGAATACGAATTCACTGGTATAATTTTTGCTCCCGTCGCAGTCGGTCTCGTTGGTTAAATTTATGGTCAAAGTTGAAGCACGGGAATAGACGAAGCACTATATTTTGGAACGGAGGGAGTATATTTTGCCCTTTCCGATTTCTTCTACCTGGTATGCCCCACACTCATACAGTATATGTCCGAACTGTTCGAACATAACTCTTGTGTATATCTTTGTGGCATGCCTCATCGATGCTTTCTCCTTGCTGGTAGTTGGACGATCCATCTCCTTCCACTTGGCTGGCGCAGACAAACCGTTCAATTTGTTCCGCGACACAGCTCCATCACGAGATTCTGGTCTAGAAACATCACCAAATTAAAAAAGCCAAGCAAAGAAGGTACAAGGATGAAACTCCCAAAAAAAACATCTTGAACAACACACAATAAAGTTCCATACCAGTCAGTATTGTCCTAGGGGCGACACCTCCCATTATTCGTACGAATTCTAAGAATACCCACTCGAAACTTTCTACTGTCTCATCTCGGACCAGCACCCCTGCCAGAATCAAACTCTGGAAGTGATTGTTAACCCCAACAATGAGTCTGAATGGCATGTCATACAAATATGTCCGGCAAGTTGTATCAAATGTCAGCACATCTCGGATTCTGGGAGGGGTGCTGGTCTTGACTTACGGTGCAAGCCATAAGCTTCGCCAAGCGAAGGATTCTGGCAAGGTCAGCACATTATCCAAAAGGGTTCTCTGCGTAAACCCTTGCAGCCTTCTCGAATGAACTTACTCTGGACAGACACGGTACCTTGCTAGGTGCCTCCATGCCTGTCCTCACCCTAAACAGTTCAAAACTCACTACTCGGTAGTTTATCTCACTTGCATCAATGCATACTAAGTACAAATTAACTGTTTCACCCATGCAAACACAGGAAACTATTATAGAAATGTGCATCTGCATTTATCAACCATAACTTGCAGAGAACAATATGCATCCAATTTACCCTCCGATTGTCTACGCCAGCCAAGCGGAAGGAGATGGGTCATCCAACTACCAGCGTTCACCCTCTAAAAAAAATCTTCTAATCAAGGAAAAGCAATGGCAACAATCCGGCAACTCACAAAACCCAACCCAATATAGCTCCCATGTATTACTTGAGCCGTGAATTTTAAAATCATTAACTGACTGATGTACATTATCAAAATGAAGCGTCAATGTGTCATTAGCAAATTACACCAGTTATCAACTTCACATACTACGAGAAAGATGTTCCATTTCCGTTTCTTTCTGGATAATATTGAAGATAGCTTTTAGAAGAAAAAAATGTAAATTGTAACATTGCATGGATATGAAGCTTGAATTCAGTGTCAAATGATATGAAGCCTGTTGGCTTCTCCTGGCTTAAAATGTACGGACACAAAGTCTCTTTGTTGTTAATGTGCATAATGAGCTTTTTGCGGGTAATGTTTATACTAAGCTATAAATCTGCATACTCATAAAGCTTCAATTAGCTGAATCCAGGGAACATCACGCTGCACTCTGAAGTCTGAACTACTAAGTAAGCAAGGCATGGTAATGCTAAGAAAGTAGTCATACTAAGCTACTAATGTGCATACTCCTGAGGGTTCAGTTAACTGAATCCAGTGTTCATCATGATGCGGTCCGAACTACTAATTCAGTCAGCCATGCTAATAGTTGAAGAAAGTTTTTATACTAATTTGTTGATGTGCACACTCCTTATGCCATTTCCGAAGAAGTTGTTAGCTTATGTATCTCTCACTTGAAAGAAGCTTGTCACATAGGTACGTTGTCTATCAATGGAAGACCGCCAGATCAGTGGAAAAAACCTCCCGTGCGCTGGAACAAGTTGAATGTTGATGGTGCATCCAACATGGATGCAACAAAAGAAGGTGTTGGTATGATCCTCCGTGATGAAGGAGGCTCAATCGTCTTCAAGTCATGCCATCATCTTCATACTTGTAATAGTCCGCTAGAGGCGCAGTTGACTGTATGCATGGAGGGGATTGTGCTGACCTATGAGTGGAGCACAAAGCCCATCATCGTCAAAAATGAATCCGAATTGGCAGCCAACATGAGTCCCCGACGGCCTCTATTATTGGTGAGAAAAAAAATCTTCTTGCACAAGATAAACTGTACTTCATTGGCACACTTCGCCGAGCTGGAAATAATATTGCTCATCGCCTAGATCAAATAGGTCACCATGGCATGCCACAAACAGTTTGTCTGAGGTCTGGTCCTTGCTATACTGCACCGACTGAATCACCAAGGTTAAGCAATGAAATTGCTTTTACCCCACAGAAAAAGTCAAAGGAAGTGACAAAAAATAGTAAGAAGGCTCTCTGCTAGAAAGTGCTTAGAGCATCTCTAAACAATCCCATATAATTTAGAGGAGAATACAACTGACTATCCTTTAGCGAAGGATATTTGCTCCTCTAAAAAATTGCCGTTTCTAGCCGATCCCCTAAACTTAACTCTCTATAGCTTGTATCTGAATCATGCATTTTGTCGAACACTTGCAATTCAGCACACACAACACATATACAAGCTAGAAGGTGGCTCTCGATCGTGTGGCCTCATGTCACGGACCCGACCGGCGGCAGTACCTTGGTGGCAGGGAGACCACACACAATGGTGCTCGGACCGGCTGCACAAATGCATCCCGCCATCATCCAGCAAACAGATCCCGATGGCTGTGCCATCCTATGCAAGCACAAGCAAGAGGTGGAGCACACTCCAGCTTGCGCGACGCATCTGGAAACGACAAAGTAGAGCTCCTCATTTCCATGGGCCGAGCAACTCGAGGTGAAATTATTTTGCTGTTCACACCAGGAGCATTTGCTCCTGGGTGTAGAAACTCCATGTCCGATTGCTGGCTTCCGGAAGTACCTTTCTACACTAGGAGCAAATTCTCCTGATGTGAACTGTAAAATCAAAAAAATAGGAAAAAAATTCAAAAGGTTCTGAATTTTTTTGTGACATACTTTCACCAATGTTTGTTGCGCATACAAAATTTCATCAATAAATCACATTGGTGAAAGTCGTGCCAAAAAAAAACCCAGAGCTCCAAAAAGCTTTTGTAAGTAACATTTTCAGAGCATCGATTTTGTTTTTTTTTTACCACGCCTTCCACCAATGGGATTTTGCGATAAAATTTTGCATACCCAACAAAATTTATGAAAGTATGACACAAACAAATTTCAGAATTTTTCGAATTTATTTTGATTTGTTTTTTGTTTTACTATTCACATTCGGAGCATTTGCTCCTAGATGTAGAAACTCCATGTTCGATTGCTCGCGAAAGTACCTTTCTACACCCAGGAGCAAATGCTCCAGGTGTGAACAGAAAAATCCAAAAATAGAAAAAAAACAAAAATTTCAAAAAAAAATGTGACATACTTTCACCAATGTTTGCTGTGCATACAAAATTCATCACCAAGCCACATTGGTGGAAGTCGTGCCAAAAAAAAACAAAATCAGAGCTCCAAAAATCTTTTGTAAGTAACATTTTCAGAGCATCAATTTTTTTACCACGCCTTCTACCAATATGATTTTGCGATGAAATTTTACATGCACAACAAACATTTGTAAAAGTATGACACAAAAAAATTTCAGAATTTTTCGAATTTATTTAGATTTGTTTTTTAGTTTACTGTTCACACCAGGATTTGCTCCTGGTGTGTACAGTAAATTCAAAAAATTCCAAATTGTTTTGTGACATACTTTCACCAATATTTGTTGTGCATGCAAAATTTCATCACTAAATCACATTGGTGGAAGTCGTGCCAAAAAAATTAAATCAAAGCCCCAAAAAGCTTTTGTAAGTAACATTTTTAAAGCATCGATTTTGTTTTTTTACCACTCCTTCCACCAATGTGATTCTATGATGAAATTTTGCATGCACAACAGACATTTGTGAAAGTTTGACACAATTTTTTTCGGAAATTTTCAAATTTATTTAGATTTGTTTTTTATTTTACTGTTCACATTAGGAGCATTTGCTCCTGGGTGTAAAAACTTCATGTCCGATTGCTTGCGAAAGTACCTTTCTACACCCAGGAGCAAATGCTCCTGGTGTGAACTGTAAAATCAAAAATTAGGAAAAAAATGCAACAAATTCCGAATTTTTTTTGTGACAAACTTTCACCAATGTTTGTTGTGCATACAAAATTTCATCACTAAATCACATTGGTGGAAGTCGTGCCAAAAAAATAAAATCAGAGCCCCAAAAAGCTTTTGTAAGTAACATTTTCAGAGCATCGATTTTGTTTTTTTACCACGCCTTTCACCAATATGATTTTGCGATGAAATTTTGCATGCACAACAAACATTTGTGAAAGTATGACACAGAAATATTTCAGAATTTTTCGAATCTATTTCTATTTTTTTTCATTTTACTGTTCACACTAGGAGCATTTGCTCCTGTGCGTAGAAACTTCATGTCCGATTGCTCGGCCTTATTTCCATGGGCCGAGCAACTAGGCTGTGAGAGAAAAAAAAACTTTTCCTCTAAAAGCATAGGAAACGCACGAGCAGAGCTCATCGTCTTGGGCGTGGCGGTGCTCTGCTCCATCGATCCCCACCCAAATCCAAGCCACGCTCGCCGGCGGGATCCTACTTCCTCTAGCAGAGTGAGTGGATCTGATTCAAAGCCAACCCAAATCCTCCCGGTCACCAAAGCCAGGTGCCTAAGATTTGAGACGAAAACACCAGACAAGCAAGGATCTACGTACCTTCTGATTGGCTGCATCAGGAACTCCATGGTGGCTCGCCAGCGGCGCTCCTTCTCTCTATGCCGTCGTTTCCAGCTCCCAAATGAGCACCGCCCTAGGTGGAGAAGACACTGGACCATGCATTCAATTCATGCCTGTACGCACCGAACGGAAAGTGAACCTCCTGTTCCACGGATCAGATGGATTCGCCGATTCCGCTCCATGGCTCACCTCGCCGTCGGCGGACGGATGTCCACTTGCGCGTTAAATCTGACTACACCAACGGGCCAACATGGCCCACCACCCACCGCTGCCGCAGACGTATTTCGCTACAGTACACATTTTCCAGCAGCCGCCACCGCGCGTATAAAGAATTGGGCCAGATCCATATGCACTATCGAACGTCCTAGACATCGATAGCATTTGAGCTCGCGCTCATTTACTCCACGTCCGCTAAAGTGGTAATACAGGCGGGCCAAACCAGCTATCAAACAATGTACACTGTCTAAGAGGGTGGACTCATGGGCCCATCCCTGCCTGAATCAACCACAGACGGCCTTCTTTTCCATACTGCTTTGTAATTTCATTATAGGTTGTTGGTCCCTTGTGCCATGGAAAACCAGTGTGTAAGTGCCCTTGCAGACCTTCTTTCACTGTGGTTGCCACGAGCGAGGTCCACTACTCCTCTATCTACGTTTCTTGCCATGCTGCCATCATCTATGCCGAACACTTGAACTGGCCCGTACCACAAACTAGGTGCAACCAGCTCGAGCGTTGACTGTGAGGCGTTGCACCGTGTCGCAGTTGCAGCGAACGTGTTCGTGTTTGAATATTTCCTCAAGTCTCCTATTCCCAAATCCCAAATGCATTTCACATTTTCTGTTACTTTCATTTGCCATGCATCCCTCTTGGCCTCGCTAGCTTTAGCCTTCTGTGGCCTATATGATACCGGCAGAGAAGTGTGTCAACTCGTAGCTTGCTGCTCCATGAGTGCCAATGGAGCAATATATATGCACCTACCCATGATTTATGGTTGGTTGGTTTTCATACACTGTTTCACATCTATTGTTTCATGCCATAACTATTGGTCTAGTGAGTGAGTAGAGTTCGTAGTACATGTGGATGCTCAGGACTTATTCTATTGACTTGCACGTGCAAGTAAATGCAAATCAGCCATTTCCGAAGAAGTTGTTAGCTTATGTATCTCTCACTTGAAAGAAGCTTGTCACATAGGTACGTTGTCTATCAATGGAAGACCGCCAGATCAGTGGAAAAAACCTCCCGTGCGCTGGAACAAGTTGAATGTTGATGGTGCATCCAACATGGATGCAACAAAAGAAGGTGTTGGTATGATCCTCCGTGATGAAGGAGGCTCAATCGTCTTCAAGTCATGCCATCATCTTCATACTTGTAATAGTCCGCTAGAGGCGCAGTTGACTGTATGCATGTAGGGGATTGTGCTGACCTATGAGTGGAGCACAAAACCCATCATCGTCAAAAATGAATCCGAATTGGCAGCCAACATGAGTCCCCGACGGCCTCTATTATCGGTGAGAAAAAAAATCTTCTTGCACAAGATAAATTGTACTTCATTGGCACACTTCACCGAGCTGGAAAAAATATTGCTCATCGCCTAGATCAAATAGGTCACCATGACATGCCACAAACAGTTTGTCTGAGGTCTGGTCCTTGCTATACTGTACCGACTGAATCACCAAGGTTAAGCAATGAAATTGCTTTTACCCCACAGAAAAAGTCAAAGGAAGTGACAAAAAATAGTAAGAAGGCTCTCTGCTAGAAAGTGCTTAGAGCATCTCTAAACAATCCCATATAATTTAGAGGAGAATACAACCGACTATCCTTTAGCGAAGGATATTTGCTCCTCTAAAAAATTGCCGTTTCTAGCCGATCCCCTAAACTTAACTCCCTATAGCTTGTATCTGAATCATGCATTTTGTCGAACACTTGCAATTCAGCACACACAACACATATACAAGCTAGAAGGTGGCTCTCGATCGTGTGGCCTCATGTCACGGACCCGACCGGCGGCAGTACCTTGGTGGCAGGGAGACCACACACAATGGTGCTCGGACCGGCTGCACAAATGCATCCCGCCATCATCCAGGAAACAGATCCCGATGGCTGTGCCATCCTATGCAAGCACAAGCAAGAGGTGGAGCACACTCCAGCTTGCGCGACGCATCTGGAAACGACAAAGTAGAGCTCCTCATTTCCATGGGCCGAGCAACTCGAGGTGAAATTATTTTGCTGTTCACACCAGGAGCATTTGCTCTTGGGTGTAGAAACTCCATGTCCGATTGCTGGCTTACGGAAGTACCTTTCTACACTAGGAGCAAATTCTCCTGATGTGAACTGTAAAATCAGAAAAATAGGAAAAAAATTCAAAAGGTTCTGAATTTTTTTGTGACATACTTTCACCAATGTTTGTTGCGCATACAAAATTTCATCAATAAATCACATTGGTGAAAGTCGTGCCAAAAAAAAACCCAGAGCTCCAAAAAGCTTTTGTAAGTAACATTTTCAGAGCATCGATTTTGTTTTTTTTACCACGCCTTCCACCAATGGGATTTTGCGATAAAATTTTGCATACACAACAACATTTGTGAAAGTATGACACAAACAAATTTCAGAATTTTTCGAATTTATTTTGATTTGTTTTTTGTTTTACTGTTCACATTCGGAGCATTTGCTCCTAGATGTAGAAACTCCATGTTCGATTGCTCGCGAAAGTACCTTTCTACACCCAGGAGCAAATGCTCCAGGTGTGAACAGAAAAATCCAAAAATAGAAAAAAAAACAAAAATTTCAAAAAAAAATGTGACATACTTTCACCAATGTTTGTTGTGCATACAAAGTTCATCACCAAGCCACATTGGTGGAAGTCGTGCCAAAAAAAAACAAAATCAGAGCTCCAAAAATCTTTTGTAAGTAACATTTTCAGAGCATCAATTTTTTTTACCACGCCTTCTACCAATATGATTTTGCGATGAAATTTTACATGCACAACAAACATTTGTAAAAGTATGACACAAAAAAATTTCAGAATTTTTCGAATTTATTTAGATTTGTTTTTTAGTTTACTGTTCACACCAGGATTTGCTCCTGGTGTGTACAGTAAATTCAAAAAAATCCAAATTTTTTTGTGACATACTTTCACCAATATTTGTTGTGCATGCAAAATTTCATCACTAAATCACATTGGTGGAAGTCGTGCCAAAAAAATTAAATCAAAGCCCCAAAAAGCTTTTGTAAGTAACATTTTTAAAGCATCGATTTTGTTTTTTTACCACTCCTTCCACCAATGTGATTCTATGATGAAATTTTGCATGCACAACAAACATTTGTGAAAGTTTGACACAATTTTTTTTCGGAAATTTTCAAATTTATTTAGATTTGTTTTTTATTTTACTGTTCACATTAGGAGCATTTGCTCCTGGGTGTAAAAACTTCATGTCCGATTGCTTGCGAAAGTACCTTTCTACACCCAGGAGCAAATGCTCCTAGTGTGAACTGTAAAATCAAAAATTAGGAAAAAAATGCAACAAATTCTGATTTTTTTTGTGACAAACTTTCACCAATGTTTGTTGTGCATACAAAATTTCATCACTAAATCACATTGGTGGAAGTCGTGCCAAAAAAATAAAATCAGAGCCCCAAAAAGCTTTTGTAAGTAACATTTTCAGAGCATCGATTTTGTTTTTTTACCACGCCTTTCACCAATATGATTTTGCGATGAAATTTTGCATGCACAACAAACATTTGTGAAAGTATGACACAGAAATATTTCAGAATTTTTCGAATCTATTTCTATTTTTTTTCGTTTTACTGTTCACACTAGGAGCATTTGCTCCTGTGCGTAGAAACTTCATGTCCGATTGCTCGGCCTTATTTCCATGGGCCGAGCAACTAGGCTGTGAGAGAAAAAAAAACTTTTCCTCTAAAAGCATAGGAAACGCACGAGCAGAGCTCATCGTCTTGGGCGTGGCGGTGCTCTGCTCCATCGATCCCCACCCAAATCCAAGCCACGCTCGCCGGCGGGATCCTCCTCCACCACCACCCTAACTCTTCCCGCCACCGCGGAGTGTCTGGCCGGGGACTCTTGGTGCCGGAGACGGGAGGGGGGCATCGCCGGCGACCGGAGAGGAGAGGCGAGGGGAGGCTCGCGCTTCGGAAACGGTCGTTGTCGTCGTCCCGGAGCCGTGGACGCGCGCGCGGCGGGGCTAGGGGAGGCTACGGCCAGCGGCCAATCCGGTAAGCGGGCCACGCCAATGCAAATCTGGGCACTTGTAAGGATAACTGTAGGTAGGTGTGTATAGGTTCTAGGGTTACAGGGGCTCAGGGGGGAAGCTATGCAATAAATAAAAGAGAAATAATTAATAGATCGATTTTGTGTGTCTTTCTTGACTTGTTGAGTTCAGTGGAATTATGCAGTTAAACATATTGAGGTAGTTGGAAAGATAAATCCAAGAAACACACGATAATTGTAGGTGACTTTCCAAATCTTTCGAAAATTACGGTATTAAAGAAATTGGAGTTTGAAGAAAGCCCTGTAAATTTTGCGACACCTGTGGGTGACCTGCAAAAGAAATAATGTTTGCTAGGTGATACACATTTTTGCAGAGAAATATCAATGTAGATTTATGTATTTGCACCACACCATGTAAAGATAAATTTTAGCAAACCATGTAACTTCATTCTCATGAGAATAAAGTAAGGAGAACTCTAATTTCAATAGTAAGTCCATTGCAATATAATATCCAGCAAAACTGGCCTACTTTAACAAAAACCGGGCTACAAATGCTCTAGGACTGCTGTCACCGAACCATTCAATGTTCCATCGACCTTCCAAATATGGTGATTTGAAAAGTGAAACATATGTTAATGAATGAGGATCAACGAAATGCCTGTACAACAGAACTATTTTATTTTGAAATGATGATGTGAATTCTTCTCTAGGGCAAACAGACAAAGGGGTAGGGGTAGCTATCATTCGAACTTACTTCTGTTGGAATCTTGTACAGAGTTCGATTCCCCACAGTGTAATTGCCATGGATGAGCATTTCATCCTCCGCGTGCCCCCTTCTGTGGCGGAGCAGATCGAGCGCCTTATGAACGAATCCGCTGCCGGTTCATCCTCCAACCCCGAGGACGCCTCCCTCAACCTCTCCTTCTCAGGTGACCCCTGCCTCTCTTCTTCTTCGCCCCGCAAATTCTACTTCCTGTTTCCACGGGAAATTGTTGTAGAGTAGTAGAAGTGTGGATCTGAGCAACAGATACGGGTATTTCTCGGAGAATACACTGCAACAGAGACGGTTATTTGTTACATAGTTTTCTGGCGTGGCAGCATGCCAGCATGTGGTTGACGAACTATTACTTGGCATTGGGATACCCTGCCCTAGTGATATGCCGATATCTCGCACTACTGACTCGCATCTTGGTATATTGGTATGTGTTAAGTGTTCTTGGTAGTTTGAAGCAAACGGCCCATCGCCGGCCGGCCGGCGATTACACGCTTCATTGTGCTATCTCCTGTCTGAAACATGAATAAAGTGAACCGTGATTAACACTGTATTTGTTGATGCCCTATATTTGCACTGATAGGTTGGAATGTGTTGTTAGCAGATTAGTCTGTTCTAACTGTCTCATTAACACAATTCAAATGAGCGTTGCTCACACAGATTAAATAGATAATTGAAGTATCACCGTATCACAAAACTCCACACCTGCGTTGTTTATTTGTAGCTCAACAGTTGCTGCGTTCTAGATATTTATCTGCGGATGAGATGAGATCAGTTTGAAGATCTCATTTAATTGTTTTCTGTGTTTGTTTTCCCTTTTCCACAAGTTACTGGGATTGCATTAACCAGATGTGCTCAACTTGCCTTATTTATAACCAGTCTATATTGGCAACAAAAAAGAAACTTGGGTCAGTAAATATATGATTCTGAAAAACTTAGGCTTTTTCATAGTGGCATAACAGGCTCTTACTAGACAACCTCTGTAGTTATACCCTTCAAATGCTGATAAATTAATTCATGCCAAACTTTAGATGTAGCATTGTGTATGTGCATATTCAGTTTATGTGTTTCATTTCCTGTAATTACAACGCAATGGTCTCTCATGGTTTTTGAGAATACAACTTACTATAGTACTCCCTCCGTCCCATAATGTAAGATGTTTTTCGACACTACACTAGTGTCAAAAAACGTCTTACATTATGGGACGGAGGGAGTAGTATATAATTGTTATCAGGACTGATCTTTACTTAATCTTTGTCACCTTCTGGTTGATGGTATTTTTCCTCCTACAGATGATGGAAGAAGTGGCACATTTATGATTGGTAACCAGAGCTTTCCTGCATCTCTCTTGGATCTCCCAACTGTTGTGGAGTCATATAAGACATATGATGATTCATTTTTAGTTAAAGCTGCTGATATTGGTCAGGTAAAAGTGAAGGTTTGCGTATATATCTCATTAATTTGTAGGCCTTTTAATCATTTTAAACTGGAACAGATGGTAATGGTAAGAGAAGATGTTGATCCTGCTCCTGAAGAAGTTGAATACAAGCATGGACTTACTCCTCCAATGAGGGATGCACGCAGGCGACGTTATCGCAGAGAGCCTGACTTGAATGTATATATGAATTGACTACCCTTCAGCTATAATTTTTTCCATGTTGATTGAAATATACTGTTAATCAGGATGCTAAAGCTTGCATGCACTCATTTTTGCAGGCAGAGCTTGTTCACCGAGTTGAGAAGGATCTTATAAGTATTATGCATGGAGTGTCTGTCAGTATCCTTTTGGTCCGTGGGATATGCAAAATATTTCACCTTATTGCAATGGAATAAATGGCAGTAATTTGTTTCTTTCTGTACTATTTGGTTGGTAGTTTTGCACTTCCATTGTCTCATCATCAACTTCCTAATGCACAAACTGCTTGCCCTTCACTTTAGTAACCATTATGTCTATATTTACTTCCCTTGTTGATAAAGATAATGTTGTGAATCTCCTAAGCATGCCATTATAGTGATTGCGTATAGATGTTTCCAAACGTAACCTTGTTAAAAGATCGACACCGACGTTTCGGTTTTGTATCATGATTGCATTGTGTTCATTGGTCAAACCATCATAGAAAGGAAATCTCGCCGTTTGTATGCCAACCTGTCTACGTATAAAGTTCTTTAACTTGTTTGTAGAAGGTGGTGAAGGTGGGGGTGGTGAAGGTGGTGACCGCAAGAAAGCTGCACCAGCTCCTGCACCCAAGCCAGACGCTCAAGAGCCTGCTGCAAATGGCGAAGAAGCTGAGCCTGAGAGGAGTGACTCTGATGATTCGGAGAACTGAAGTGGACCAGAATAGATAGTGCAGCTGCCGTTGGCCGAGCAATCCGGTGAAATAAGCTATTCAGATCAAAGAAAGTGTATTTTTACCAAGCAAGGGCGCTTGTTGTCTTTTTAGGACCTATTGGCTATCATCTGAATAATATTAGGAGTGTGCTACTATGCATCATGGTGGAAGAGGTCATAAGGGTGATTGTAACTGCTGCTAGTTCCTGAATTTTGCACTCCAATTCTGTTACTTCGAACGACGGATTGGATGAGATATCACCATAATTTTAGTCTGGCCAATGTGCAAGAAGATAAAGGGCAGCTCAGGGTGATATCCCAAGATTATTTGTTTTACGCAAATGGTCCATCACTGGTTTTGATACAACTCTGATAGATTTGATTATCTTTTGGAAATATTCTGATGTCTGCAATAGCAGCATGTGCATATAAGTAACCATTCTCCTGATTTACCAATATGTGGAATCTCTGTTATCTCTATAAGTAAGTTTGTAACATTGCTACGCGTATGTTTTTCTTGTATATTGATGGTACTTCTGAGCATGTTCTCTTATGTTTTAAGTTGTATTAAAAAATCATGCAAATTTCTGTAGACAGTGTGGCTGTTTGTACCTCATCAGCGAATTGCTTTGCAAATTGGTCTTGATTTGCATTCTTTCCTCCTAGCCTTGTAGTGCTGCCATGATCAAAGAGGAGCTACGTGGTCCAAAAGTGCCTTTTTTTAACATAGTATAGACACAAGCGCTCATATAGGTGCGCATACACTCATCCTGATGAATGCACACACGCACACCCTACCCCTATAAGTACCTCCGAAAGTCTGAGTCGGCATATCATCTTGAAATTGACGAAGTCACTGTAGGCACCTCGTCGTCGACGGGAACGTCTCGTTCCACTGAATGCGCATCACAGGAAATCCTAAAATAAATCCAGGAATAAGTGCGAGCACCAGGATTTGAACCCTGATGGACTGGGGATACCACAGGTTGGTTCGCTGGTCCAAAAGTGCCTGCATAGGCCAAGCTCCATTGAGCTCTTTACTCTTTTTTTCAGTGAAAATACCTTTTTCACATTAAAAAAACTGATTTTTTTTCATTTGGACATATATTTATAGTATACATGTATACAAATTTATGAACATATATAGTCATATGTGATGTACATAAAAAACTCAAAAACACAGATTAAAATAGGCTTTTTCTTTGTTGTATTTAGGGTCAGATATTTGTCTTTCTTCTGTAGCATGCAAATAATCAAATTAGTTGATGAAATTTTATACATACTTGAGGAATATGCATATGTATTTGTAGGAAAAAATCACCATTTTTTGAAACTTTTAAATATATTTTGATTTTTATTTTATTTTTCAAAACAAGCTCCATGGAGCTCGGCCTTTGCAACGCCACACCTGCTAGGTGGTGCCTTATTTAAAGACGCCGACTATGGGTATCTTCCTCCTTGGCTTTTAATTTTTATTTTTATTTTCTGCTGGTTGGTATGTTGAATGTGTGCATTGCCCATGCCTTGCCATCATGGTGTTGCAAAGGCCGAGTTTAATTATTGTCCTAGGGTGATGTGCATTAATGAAATTGCCAAATATAGAAAATCACCATGCACTTTAATAATGTTCTAATCGCTCTATGATGCAAGAGGACATGGTTATTATTTTTGTGTGTATTGTCTTTAAGTTGATACGACATCAGATTAAGGAGCATGCAAATGATTGGTTTAAGACCTGACTGTTGGAGAACATACATACCCTCAAGTCATAACCATTTGGTAACTAGAGAAGAGTGATAAGAGATGTGTGTTTCTGAAGTGTTGATACTTCTCTATTTACTCTTGCTGGTACGGTATGGAGCACACAAAGGATTGGTTCGAGACCTAACTGCAGGAGAAGATATGTACTCACAAGCGATGAACATTTGGGAACTAAAGAATAATGAGAGATGGGTATTTATGAAATTTGGTGCCTCTCTATTTACTCCTGCTCTCCTCGGACACTAACCCTTTCTTTTTACCATAGCCCGTCATTTTTGTGTTTTTCTCAAAGCAGAGGAAGCACCCCTAGCAAAAAAATAAACGCCCTTCCCTATCTTCTAATGAGTCCATCCCATATATGCCTAGCTTCCCATCACAAGGCAAATGAAGAATTAGTTGAGGTTTGTGCGTGTAGGCTCCTCTTCTTCTCCATGTAATAAAGTGGAACAGATCGAGAAACCATGTTCTCTCTCTTGTTAGTTCATTGGTTTGGAATGGAAGGTATTGGGGCGTGAGAAGGTGTGGAACTAGCTCTTACAGGAAGGCGCATAGAGAATCGATGTCACTGTTATTTGAGTTGAATTGGCATAGCACTTAGATTCAGTTATCTTCTAACTCTAAGCACAACATCTCAGAAATAAAGGGCCTGCACATGCTGAGTATCTTGTGCTGTAGAATTGCCTGTAACATAACTTATTTGGCTCTATGTTGCTACAAATTGCCAAGATTGGTCGTAGTCATTTAGTAAGGATATACTCCCTTCGTCTGGAATTATTTGACGCTCAAGCGGATGTATCTAGCACTGAAATACGTTTAGATATATTTGTTTGAGTGTCAACTAATTCCGGATTAAGGAAGTATCGCCATTTGCTTGTGATACCCTGCAAGCATTGCTACAGCTTACAGACCATGATTTCTCTGACAGACAAAAAACCATATCGCACACTCGTCATCATGTTAATGTCAATGATGTGGGTCCATGATTGATGGGTAACAATTCGCCTACATAATACCATGATCTCTGATGAGCACCCACTAGAAACCCATCTATGTCTATGACGTGTGCCTATCGTAAATGGTTTCTTGTTTACCTCATGTGTGATGTCATGATTTTTGACTGATTATGTGGACATTTTACGTGATATATGAATAATTTATGGAAATAAAGGTATGGATCATCTTCTTCCTTTTGTCTAGAGATGTGAACATTTTAACTACTACTACAACAACAAAGTCTTTAGTCCCAAACAAGTTAGGTAGGCTAGAGGTAAAATTCATAAGATCTCGCAACCAACTCATGGTTCTGGCACACGGATAGTAAGCTTCCACACAAACTGTCTATGGTTAGTTCTCTGGTGATACTTCAGTCCTTCAGATCCCTCTTTACGGACTCCTCCTATGTTAAGTTCGATCTACCCCGGTCTCTCTTGACATTATCAACACACTTTAGTCTTATTCACTGGCGCTTCTGGAGACCCGTGCTGAATATGCCCAAACTATCTCAGACGATGTTGGAAAGCTTCTCTTCAATCGGCGCTACCCCAACTCTATCTCGTATATCATCATTCTGGAGTCGGTCCTTCCTTGTGTGGGCACACATCCATCTCAACATGTGCATTTCCACCACACCTAACTGTTGAATATATCGCCTTTTAGTCGGCTAACAATCAGCGCCAAACAACACAACGGGTCAAACCGCCATCCTATAGAACTTGCTTTTAACTATATTTTAAAAATTAAAATTTAAACTAAATATAGGCGGTAATGGGCCGGCAACCCAATTTGACTGGGATAAACACCGGTGCAACACTTAGGAAGGCCCAAGGGTTGGGTTGGATTGTGCCAGGTGATGCACAAATAGGCCACACCTATGCCCACCATGGTTCTTAAGTTGCGTACATGCAGACATGGAGTTCGTCAGGGAAGAGGGATTTTACAAATCCTTTTGAATTATTGAGAAATGAGAATATATCCATTTGAATTTTCAACACAAGTGCACCCACTAAAAATTTCTGACCCCTCGCTCTCAAAGAAATTCCAATAGGCATCATGGAAGAGGACAGCATGCCGTCGTTCCACGAGGTCACGGGAGCGGCAACATCTTTAATGGCAGTTTCTAAGTTAGTGAGCAGTTAATATGCATGCAGAGCTTGGCTATACTTTTTCTCTCGTATACTTAAGGTGCCAAACATTTCGATCTGCATCTTTCTCAAAATATTCACGGTTTTAGTTTTAGCGGAACGCGAAATCAAAGGGAAAGGCATCAGAAAGACGCACTCATTTAACTTTATCAGATGCATAGCAAAAAATCTAGGCACCTTTTTCTCCCGCAAAAAACATTCTACTGGCAAGAATGCAAAGTTGGGATTAAGGTACAGACCCCAAAATCACCAAGGCAGCAGTACCAAACTTGAATTCGCTCAAGGAACGATTCAGATGCTTTAACATTCAGAAGAGCTAATCACAGAAGAATTCAAAAGTGAATAAGGAACAGTGACAGTCAGTAACCAGAAAACTTGCACCAAAAGCAGATAAAATGCATCAGAAATGAGGATTAAGAAAATAACCGCAGGATAACTCAACTGTGAAAATCTGGTGAAAAAATTGGAATCACGGACAGAATACATGTCTCACTTATTCATGATAATTTATCAAAGTTGTGTTTTAGCTAGGCTAGTATTACCCTTCGTGACCCTATTTGTCGGAATTTGGTATCGTATTGTACCTAGACCACCGTTGTTAATGACCATCAAGTTTAATCTAAGTGAAGTCTGATCTAAGAAAAAGGTTAATCGAAGCTGTTGCACCGCAGTAGAAGTTTGCATGCACAAAGGAACATAGCACTACTGCACTAGATCACAATTACGGTAGAAACAAAGACACAACAAAGCATTAATAAAATTGCCCATTATCGGAAACTACCCGTCACGTTGAAAATGTTATGATACCTTTATGGTGCAAAAGACACGGTTATATTTTCACATTCAGAAGCACGCTAGGGTAAAGGATATACACACATTCAAGACATGATTGCAGGGGAACATATACACACGAACATCCGATAACTACATGAGAATGACTACAGATGGGTATTTAACTATTTATGAAGTGACGTTGTTCTATGTTTGATCATGCTCTCGTACGATGCTAAGTCCGTCCTTTACAGTATCCCACCATCTCCTTCATGGAGGTCTATTTGTACAACCCATCTTATATATGCACCACTCCCACCGTAAAGAGAGATGAGGAATCAATTTAGGTTTAGGGTATTCTAGCTCCTCTTCTCTATACAGCAAAGAGGAATGCATCGAGCAAATTGTTATTCCCGATCACTTGTTAGCATTACCTAGGCATGAGAGGTATTAGGAAGCGAGAAGGTGCAGAACTAGCCCTTGCACCAAGATGTGGCGAGTGTAACCATTAACTCACAATGGCGTTATGCTTGAATACTCTCGTATATATACACTTGGCATGCCTTTCACGTACTATGTGCAGGTTGTCTTTCTACGACGGCTGCAGTTCTAGTGTTCACAGATCGACCCACCTTTTCAACTGCGCTGATTTATCTGCTTTTGCTCTGTTTCCAAGTGCTACAGGCCTACAGCCTACAGTGCTCTTCTAGCTACTTTGATGCAACTCTGGATAGTTTTGTCGATTTGTAAATCTATCATGAAGATGAGTAGGATTATTTTTCATGTTGCTACTTCCTTTATTTGCATATATGTACTCATTAGATTGACATTTTGTATGAGATGTATTGCATTGTGCAAAATTCTCACTTGTGCCATTTCTAGACATCCAAGGTTGGAATCTTGAAGTGTGGTATTAAGAACTACATATAATTTTTTTTTCTACGACACTTTAGAGTCTTTCTATTATATTGTTGAATCTACATATAATAGGTTAGTAGGTTCAAAAATTAAGTAGTCTAATTTAATTTCTAATTTCATTACATCCACTTAATTTTAATCGGTTCATTAAAAAACAATGGTAATTCTTGACCAAAGAATCCTGGACAAGTGGCGCTCAGGTTGCAGGTGTACTGTACTCTTGTAGGGGTCATACATGATTATTTATCTAGATACCTTTTTTTACACGGTACAATTGTACATGCTCAAACGCACGAGCACAAACACTCACCCTTATGAACACATGCATGCACACCTACTCCCACTGAGCCCGCACAACATTTTGAGATTGAGGAATCGCCACAGACACCTTGTAGTCAACGGGAACGTCTCCTCTCAACAAAAAGCCTGAAACAAAATCCAGAAAAATATGAGCACGACTGTCAAGTCTATTATAGTCTGGTGGGTTGCTTCCAGCACAGACACCTTGTAATCTTGATACCTGGCATATGCAGAAATCATGAAGCCTAGTAGAACCATCAATGACTAGTATGAAACACGCATTCTCGAACTGCAGCATCTAGAGTCGCATTAACATAAGATGCACACTGTCGACATGTTTTGCTCCGATGACATCTGATATTAAGTACTATGTTAAACTTGTATTGTTATGTAATATTTTATTATTGATATATCATTAAGATTTCTCCTTACAACATGTATACACAATATGTAAAAAAAAATTGGCGAAAGGTACACGGGTAATTTCAACTATTATTTATTTTAACCTTCAACAAAAATAACCATATGTAGCTAACTTTGTGTATGCAACCAGTGCTCAGAAATTCTCCATGTCATCAAATCTCTCCATTTTTCACGTACATTTTAAAGTTGGACCACCACCTACACACATAACAGCCCACATTCCCTTCCTATCGACTTTTTAAGAAGTTAATTTCCCATCATTGGTTGATTAGTTATTCTACTCCTTCTCTTTTTCGCTTGCTATCTCGTTAACCTAGCCATGAATGGGAATGATAAGTACTAGGAGAGAGGTAACAACTATGAGGTAACTCATGTATGGGTTACTCATACTTTACATGGGGGAAGTAGTTATTTAGATTTATATCAGGAAAATAAATAATTAGCGGCAACACATGAGTTGCCAGTGGCGTAGCTAGGGGGTGGCCAGGGTGGTCCATGGACCACCCTGAGATTTCCCTATAGCCTATATATTATACTATTATAGTAAAAAATAAGTAAAATCCAGTAGGAATAATTAAATACTCCCTCTGTTCGAAATTACTTGTCTCGGAAATGGATGTATCTAGAACTAAAATACGTCTAGATACATCCATTTTCGCGGCAAGTAATTCTGAACGGAGGGAGTACAAATGAAAGTTCTATTATTGGACCACCCTGAATTATTGAGCTGGCTATGCTACTGTGAGTTGCATAAAGTTAATTTTACTTTTCATCAATGGATGCATTTGAGTCGGCCTGGCTGGCGTAATGCCCACATAACCCTCAGAATTTCGCACACATAGTGAAAGTTAGGGATAAACCGGTCAATACATATATGAAGATGCACACAATTTGCATTGATGAAATGCTTCTGACTTTATAATATAGCGCACAAATAATTTTGTAGTTGGCACACTAGAATCTCTAGAGATGGAACTTTTTCATGATTGTCAAATTATCTCTGCATCATATCATTCAAAGCATGGGGTCCAACAAGCAACAAATCACCGTCAAGTGTATAGAAGACAACGACAACCATTCTCTAACTATGGGGAAATAACTCGCAGGTATCAACGTACAATCATGACTAGTAGGCTCTTGAGAGAAAACTAAGACATGGACAGACATTGTGCCAAAGACTTGATCTTATTGTGACTTCTGCAATATTTGCCCATATCTTGCTACAAATTGTCATGCTTGGGATATTTATCAGGTTTTTATGTGTGATCCCGGCTCCTACGAGCAATTTCTGACATTCTGCAGGGTGTTCATCTCTAACGAGCATTCGCTAAAACCCCATCTGTGATGTGTGCCCACTGCATATTTGCCAATTTACAACGACGGAACATTTCCTTGAAATATTTTTCAATCAACCTTGATGTACAAAATGGGTTGGTACCATATATTGGTGTGATCTACTAAATTTTCTACTGGTTATGCGGATATTTTGCTTGGTATATGAACAAATTAGGCCATATGCAACATCAAACAGATCAAAATTACATCGTCTTCAATTGCACTATTATTAATGAGCTATTAGCTTCATACAGGACAGTGGTTAATATCAAAATTACAGCATAACAGACTACACTCCTCAAAGATCTCGTCGCTGGATCGACAAATTTAGCTTCATAGGACAAAGTGCCGGACCATGCTGCTGGTCGACAATACAGCTATCTCTGATGATAGCCCAGTGCCTCCCGGTGACAACCCAGAAGAGGTCAGCAAAATCATCGAAGAGAAAGCTGAACCAATGCAATTGACACGAAGTACCATATAGTCGAACTAACAAATGCAAAGTACAATATTCATTTGTACAGCAGCACGCATCAGTACCATATAAAACATATCAAATGCATCAGAAAGAAGCAAACAAGAAAACACAGATAACTCAGCAACTGCAGACACAATTCAGGCCTCACTTATTTATCAAGTTCACCAAAGCTGCTTCACAACAGCTTTAGTTTTCAAATACAACTGAACATAACGATGCATCACAGTACGGTAGAAACAAAGAAACGACCAGGACAACAGACACAGGCACCATTGGAGGCCATACCGAAGACACAAGACCTGTGAACCCGCACAGAAGCCGCTCCATTGCCAGGTACTTACTGGCCACCACGGAGACGGAGCACCAAGTGAAGGGTGGACTCCTTCTGGATGTTATAGTCCGCCAGGGTGCGGCCATCCTCAAGCTGCTTGCCAGCAAAGATCAGGCGCTGCTGGTCCGGGGGAATGCCCTCCTTGTCCTGAATCTTTGCCTTCACGTTGTCGATGGTGTCAGAGGACTCAACCTCCAGGGTGATGGTCTTGCCGGTCAGGGTCTTCACAAAGATCTGCATGCCACCCCTGAGCCTGAGCACCAGATGGAGGGTGGACTCCTTCTGGATGTTGTAGTCAGCCAGGGTGCGGCCATCCTCGAGCTGCTTGCCAGCAAAGATGAGACGCTGCTGGTCCGGAGGGATGCCCTCCTTGTCCTGGATCTTAGCCTTCACGTTGTCAATTGTGTCCGAGGACTCAACCTCAAGTGTGATGGTCTTGCCGGTGAGGGTCTTCACAAAAATCTGCATGCCACCACGGAGCCTGAGCACCAGGTGGAGGGTGGACTCCTTCTGGATATTGTAGTCAGCAAGGGTGCGGCCATCCTCGAGCTGCTTGCCAGCGAAGATGAGGCGCTGCTGGTCCGGAGGAATGCCCTCCTTGTCCTGGATCTTAGCCTTGACATTGTCGATGGTGTCAGAGGACTCGACCTCAAGGGTGATGGTCTTGCCCGTGAGGGTCTTGACAAAGATCTGCATGCCACCCCTGAGCCTGAGCACCAGATGGAGGGTGGACTCCTTCTGGATGTTGTAGTCAGCCAGGGTGCGGCCATCCTCGAGCTGCTTGCCAGCGAAGATGAGACGCTGCTGGTCCGGAGGGATGCCCTCCTTGTCCTGGATCTTAGCCTTGACGTTGTCAATGGTGTCCGAGGACTCGACCTCAAGGGTGATGGTCTTGCCGGTGAGGGTCTTCACAAAGATCTGCATCTGTAAACAACAACGCACACAGAACAAGAGTAAGAAACTGTACAGAGAAATCAGTAGGAGACTAAACAATAAATGAACCAGTTGATACAACAGGGATGGAATTGTAACAAAGGAATCCCCTAGAATAAGCTACTCAAATGATTGACAGTGCTAACTTTCGGAAGAACCCCTATCACAAATAGGTTAGCAGATTTATCGACGCAATCGCTAGCCTCATGGGGAGTATATATTAATCAGTTGAACAGAACAAGCTGGTCAAGTCATGGACGAATCAAAAGTAATTCCTCAAACAAGCAACTACAGGGCCGAAACCACAAGAACAGTGGAAATCTACAATACGTCAAACTAGATAAACGAGGCCGCAGTACAAAGAATCCGCTAGACTATGCTAACTGATTTCAGAGTGTGCAGTGCTAAATTTTAGCAGAACTCAACAGATATATATTAGCAGATCTACAGGCAATCGTTAGCCTCGTGGGAGCAATACGAAGGTAAAAGGTCAACGATAATATCAGACTCATATTATTTATTCAGAGTAGAATCGATGGCACAGCTACAGCAACAAGGTTAGCAGCAAATTGCAGATGTAACACGAGGGGTACAAAATCGTAAATCCAAGAATACTGTGCCGACTTATCAACAACCAGCAGACATAGCTAACTACAGCATATATAGATGGACCAAACCAACAGCAATCGCATCCCAATCGAGTCTAATCAACCTCGATTAATCAGTCGACGATAACAGACTCGGCCCGCAGATCTACTCCAAACAACAACTACTAACAGGAATCGAGGGAAACCAACAATAATCGACCAAAAGTAAACTTAACAGCGACCACAGAGCACGAACAGGAGGAAGGTGCGGAAAAATCGGAGTCCCGCATACCTTGAGGACGGGGAGAGAGCCTTCGCGTCGATTTCTCGGTGAGATCAGAGGGGGACTGGATTGGATTGGATTGGACCGGATGTGTGGAGAGGAGACGGGAGGGGGCGGGGAATTTATAGCAGGCTCGGACGGTGGGGAGGGAGAGAAGGAAGAAGTGTGGAGGACGGAGCGGATAGGCCGGGGAGAGAGAGGCGGTCGCGGACTCGCGGTCCACCTCCACCCCCACCACGCAATTCCGGAATTCCGGGGGGAAAAAACTACGTAGGATATGGGAGAGGTTTCCCAGGGTAACGCCGTTTGGTGACTTTGCGAATTGGCCAGCACTTTGCGAGTTGGCCGGCTGGCAAGGGCCAGTTCTTTTGACTTTTTGAGTGCTTGTGTGGAAATAAGCTGCTCCACAAATAAGTCACACATAAGCCCTTTTTTTTTAGAAAATATGCTTGTATTCAAATCACAAACAAATACAAAGTCTTTAACCCGTACAAACACATCCTAACACACACATAATAAACCAGAAAAACACAAAAGCACCCTAACACAATCAGTAAAACATGAAGATCTCCGAAGCTCTGTGTATCATTCCCAAACCTAACGAGAAGACTTCTACAACATAAGAATCGGCAACCAGATCCAAGCAGGCCCATTATCTTCCATCACGACATAATCACCACCATACTACTCCCTTTTTTCTTCGCTCCGGCGCTGAAAAGACATGGACACACACATGTATCCAACACACCTGCACCAGCCTTTGTCATCTGTGGCTTTGAGTACCGCTATATGTGTCCGTTCAAAAATGAAAGAGAACTATATCTGGTTTCGGCGCCGCGGTCGGGCCAACCGCCCGGGCAAAGCAGGACATCCGTCCAGCAGCAGCACAAAGAGGAAGAACAGCAGCAGAAAATCATACCGACATGGAGGAGGAAGATACTCTGTCTCCACACAACCGCCAACCATCTGAGGTCCAACCCGGCCAGTGCCAAACGACCTCCTGACACCATAGCCCGCGAGCTCGACGAGATTCGGGGCCCCCCCACCCCGTTGGCTCCTAAACGAAGGCAAGAACCTCGCCTGACCATGGATGAAGCCCGGTGAGACTTCTTCAGACACAATGCCGCCACAACGGCCTCAGCAGCGTCTCCCTCAACCCTAACCCTACCGAGAACCCACCCAACGACTAGATCCGAGATTCTCCCTCCCTCCCGCCGCCGGATTTCCAGATTTTGCCTCCACCAGTTTTAAAAAATTAACCTATTTTTTGGTTTCCCTTTCGTTTTTTCCTTTTCATTTTTATATTTACTTTTTCTTTTTTATTTTCTTATTTTCCTTTTTTCCTTTTTATTTTTTTTAATTTTCCTTTCTTTTTCTATTTCCTTTTTCTTTTTCTTCATGCATTTTACAAAAATTGTGAATAGCTCTTGAAATCTTGAATAATTTCTAAAATCTTCAATATTGCTCCAAAATCATTAACAATTTTCTGAAATTGTGGCCATTTTTTAGACTCGTGAACATGTTTTATGAATTTGTGAACACTTTCTAAAATCATGCACATTTTCGGAATTAACTAACTTTTTTTAAATGCGCACATTTTTTAAACTCATGAACAATTTTTTTTGCAACCCGCGAACACTTCTAGAAGTTGAGGCATATTTTTTGAATCGGCAAACATCTTTGTAATTTTGTGATCAATTTTAAAATTTTGGAACAATTACTAAAATTCTTAAACCGTTTTTAAATATTTTTAAAATTTTCTAAAAATTCATGAACATTTTCTAAACTTGTGAACATTTTGTAATACACGAACATTTCTTTTGAAATCACAAACATTTTTCTTAATCCGTGAGAAATTATCATTTCCCATACACTTTTTAGATTATGAATGATTTTTAATATGTTGAACATTTTATAATTTCATTAATATTTTTAATAATTGGGAACATTTTTGGAATACACAAAGATTTTTTGAATTACGAACTTTTTTGCAATCTATGAGAATTTGATATTTCCCAAACATTTTTCAAATCATGAATATTTTTTAAATTCATGAACATTTTCTGAACAATTCACAACTTTCTGAAATCCTGAATTATTTTTAAAAAGGGAAAAACTAAAAATGGAAAAAACAAAAGGGCTTCCCGCCCCGCACATGGGTCGGCCAATGAGGGCACACGGGGGAGCGGGGTGGGGGGGGGGTATGCTCCACTGGTTTCTGACGTGTAGGTTACCATATAGGAGCTCCCGTCCAGGATACTGGATACAGATCGCTCGATTCCAACGATTGCAACCGAACATGCAGCAAATTGGTGTGACGGTCTCGCGACTAGCGATCGGCAAAACACCAAATCCTCGCCCCTACACGAGGCCCTTGAAGTCATGCCGGTGGTGGCGCGGTTGCCTCATATGCGGTCCCATCAATGATTGTCTTCTGTCGTGAAGACGCGGTAGTCATGGGCCGCAGTTCTGATTGTTGCTTGGATGAGAATTGAGGAACACATCCACACCAGTCTACAAACTGTGTTTTAATCTCCCAAAGAAAGGTTCTTTTTTCAATTTATTTTCTTTGTATTGGAATGATCTAGTCATCTAGCGATCGTTACTAATTTCAAACTAATTACATTCTATTTGATCAATGATCACTTATAATTTGTTAGGTTTTGTTCATGAATCTTCATTATGTCTACTAGAATTGGCGACAATAGCATTTGAAAATGATGCCTTGCCGAAAGTATTAAGACATAATATAAGATTTTATTTCAAGAAATACTAGATAATGCTCCTTCTTGGTAGAACATGAGCTTTGTTTATTGCTTTGCTATCTATTTACCTTTTTAGCATTAGTATTTGTTATATCTCTACTTCTAATGGATCAGTTGGTAGGCTGGTACTCCGATTTTATTTTTGTCCGGTTTTATTTTCATCCATCTCCCACCACCCCGTACCACTGGTTTTATCTCCTTATATAAATAATCACCAAAGAAGAAAGAACACTCTGTACTCCTCCCACCATCGATCTTTTCTCTACGATCCTTAGAGACGTCGTCGCCGCCGCCACGGAAATTTCCTTGCGCCGCCGCCGCCGCTCAGGATCTCCTCGACCAGCCTCGCCTATTGTGCCAGCCGCCACCGGCGTGCCTCCACCCTGTCTCCCCAATCGACCCTCGAGCACCTCCTCGCCGTTAAGTCCCTGCGCGCGCCCCTGCGGCTAGCCCTAGCCGCCGAGTTGTGCTGCAGGCAATGAGGAGCGGATCGAGGCGGGCGCGTCGCTGAGTGGGTGGAGCGGCTGGGGCATCACGGCGTGGGTGGAGAAGCAAGGGCAGCGCTGGCGCCGTGCTGGGCCAGAGAAGGAAACCGTCCTTCGTGGCACAACCGTCCTTCGTGCTGCCATGCTGGGGCGTAGCGGCGTGTGGATGGCAGCGCTGGCCCTGCTTTTCTCACTACAAGAAATATGTCAACTTGTGATCTTGACTATTGGTCACTGAAAGATCATTGTTTTTCATTTGCGACCTTTTTTTGACCAAAAACAGAAGGTCAAAAGCTGAGGGTCGTTAACTGACTATAGCGACCTTCTCTGTGAGAAGGTCGTAGACGTTTACGACCAAAATATTCTTACTGTGGCGTTTTGGTCACTAGCAACCTCTCCAGACCACGTAGGCATCCAGTGTGGCAAGCTGATGTGGCACAAGATTCAGCCCGGTCCAATTCGGTGTTTATATGGGCCGAGCCCATTAATTCGGCCTTTTTAATATTTATTTTTCCTATTAATTTTTGCTAGCTACATGGGCTGGCCCAGCAATTCGGCCTTTTTATTTCATGGGTCATGGCCTTTTTGTACAACAATTTTAGTTTTTCTTTTATAAAATGGATCCACTAGTCAAACAGGTCCCACTTGTTAGGTTCTGATAAGTGGGTCCTAGCTATTAGGCCCAGATTCTTCATATTTCAATTTGACAATAAGAAAATAACCAGTAGTTAAATTGGCAAGCAAAAAACACACATGATACTTCAAATAAAAATAGCCAGATTCAATGCAAGCTCTACAAATGACACGTCCTACAAGCTGTGGCATATACAAGCTTATTTACAAGCTCTACAAATGACACGTCCTACAAGCTATAGCATTTACAAGTTCTACAAGTTACACGTAATATAAGCTTAGTTGATACAAGCTCTACAACTATGGGGAATCAGTTACAAGCTCTACAAGTGTTTTCTTCTTCTACATGTAGCTCCTTCAATAGTGATCAAATGCCAGACTCACTTGAGAGTCAGGACTGGGCCTTCCACGGACGCCCTGTTACATGAATCAGCTGATAAAAATTAGAAAAACTGGAGCCAATATATTATGAACATTCCATTCAAAAAAGGAGTAAAGGACATTCTTTGTTTCATCATGTTATAAAGGAGCAGCACAAACCACAACTTTACTCGACACACATACACATACACACATGAATATTAAGCTCAGTTCCATCAACTATATCATGGTTTAACAGCTGGCCTCAGCATCATCAAACCACCATGCTTATGATCATAATCTAAGCATATCATCAAACAAAACCTACACAGATAAAGATCACAGCACATCAAGCCACAGGCGCACCAGCACTGGCATGAGATTCAACGCAACAGCAATGGGGTACCACAACAGCATGAAAAACCTAAGCATACTAGAGAAAATAGATAGTTGGTGCTAGAGGGACTCGTGAATTACCTCAATGGCGTACTTGATGGGTGATGATGGTCCTTCTCAAGTAGTTGTCGTCCATAGTTAAGAGGTTTCATACATCTGTCTACAACAATCAGCAAACCAGAAATCAGAACGAATACTTCAATCTCATAAGAAGTTTAAAAAAGACTAGCAGGACAGAAATATGTGGACTACTTCTAAAATGGTACATATAGCACATGCCCAAACAAATATGTGATTTCAAGGTCCCACTGAATATTACAGCAGTTAACAACAAGTGAAATTATTGTGATGTGCAAAATTTACAGTAAATACTCCACTGAATATTACTGAAACTTAACAGAAGTTAACTAAGCTTTTTCAGTTTCAGAATATACAAGTCAGAAAATAAGCTTGCAAGCAAGTTTATGTAAGTAATGCACACTGGAGTACAATACTTCTATGGATTTCTGCAAATAATTCATGATTTTCTAACTAATCCAAGATGTCCATTTAATTAACTGGAAAAGTAAGTTAAATCTTGCTAAATCTTGTTAAATACTCCAAGCAAAATTACTCCACACATGTACAGTTCAACCTTGTTAAATACTCTAAGCAAAATTACTGGATTGCTGGAGTACTACAAGTTAAATGTGTTGCACATGTCTCAAGGAACCAGCAGTGCTGCTTGCCCCCTTGGTCCAGCTCCTTGCTGTGCAGGAGGACCGAGACTCGGATGCAGACAATACAAAACAATACATTACAAAGCAATACAAAAGTAGGAAGCCAAACATCTAAGCAAACATGATTGGCAGGAATGCAGCATCATGCATGTGCCGACTGCCCCGCAGGCAACCCTACTACAATGACAGGGCTTCGGTAAAGGGACATTGCTGGTAACTCATCACAAAGTTCTGATGAAGTAAACCCCAGAAATAAAAGCTCGAGGATGGATGGGCAAAAGGTCATGGGCTTCAATAATCATGCTAGCCTTTTCAGATGGTTTAAAGTAGGGAAAGGCAGAAACTGGTAAGTTTTGCTGGAGCAGAACTGACATTATTTTCTAGCCCAGACCCGAACAAGAAATGTACAAAATATACTAGCGGCAATCTTATCACCATTAATAGTACAATAAACTCAGATCTTATAGATCAAATTGAACACTATATATGCAGAATATTTACAACTAAGATTTATCTTTGGACTGTATTTGGACACTAAATATGCAGAATATTTTAGATTACCAACAATAAAAGTTCATGACTGTCAACCAGGAATGTACAGTTTCTGGCAATCAGTTAAAACAAGGGAAGAATCTATATATCACATTCAAGGAACTAAGTTGATATTATCAGCATCCAAAATCCTTTGAAAAGCCTACATGTGAAACTAGAAGAAGCACAGCGGCCCGATGTGCCTAGGGGTCAGGGAGGAGGACGATGAGAGAGCGCAGCGGCATCCATGGCGTCGGAGCCAAATAGGCCTCCATGGCCATAGTCAACTACCTCTTCTACTGCTTTCAACAAGAACTTGTGATCCCTGTAATGTACCGCTGTTAAATAAAGCAACACATAAGCATATGGAAGAAAGCCTTTTGAGCAGCTCTCCAATTACATAGAACAACAAATGTAGCAAAGGGCCCCGCGATGGTCAGATATGCCTTGCCTTGTTGTGTGGTGAGTAAGAACTAGAGAGAGGAAATGGTAATTAGTACCTTCCTGATGCCCGTGAAACGCAGAAGCAACTGCGATGGTCCCATCCGTGGTCTTCACAACTGCAAAAGAACGAAGAAGATGGTTACCGAGGCACCCAAGTTACTTCATAATCTGCACAGGATTTACCCAAAATGTAGCGCCTATGTAGAAGAAACTATGAAATGTGTAGAAGAATCATCACATGAACAAACATGTCTCCTCAATACCATCCCTGCCGCTGCTGACCCATCAGACTATAGGAAAGCTCCATCAATAGACGGGCCACCTTCCCCGGTGGTGGCTTCGGCCATGGGTGAACTATGGCCTCCTTCGGTGCGACAGCCGGCTCCTCCCGCGACATAGGCATCTTTCCTTTGATAATCCCCTCTGTAGAATACTCGGGTGGGATTAGGACCTATCTTTACCTATTAGAGTGTAGGTTGCATGGACGTAATAAAATTGACAAACTAGATTAACTGATGAATATACATGTTGAATTATATATATATCTTGTCTGTCCAGTAGCTAGGCAGGATGAGTGATCATGTGTGGATGTACACCGGTCACACTAGTTAGAAAGAGATGGGCAATGAATGGTTAACAAAAATCAAAGGAGTTTGCCGTTTGTGGCGGACGACAAAGGCTTGGGGGGCATGACGCGTGGCTGACGTCAGCTAGCAGACGGCAAAGGGGAGGTCATGTTTGCCGTCCGCTGGCAGACGCAAAGCCTCCCGTTTGCCACTTAACGTGGCTAACGTCTGTTATTTGCCGTCCATGTTCTTTGTCGGCTGCCACCAACGGCAAAGGGTCTTTGCCATCCGCTTTGAGGAAGCAGATGGCAAAGAACCTATTTATCGTAGCTTTCTTTGCCAGGCACCTTTGCCGTGAGCGGCAGACGGCAAAGAGGTTTGCCATCCGCTTTTGGTTCCTTTGCCGTCTGCCATGGCAGACGGCAAAGAAGCTGATTCCTGTAGTGCCTATACCCATATGAATAGTAAATTAAAAAAAGGAAACAAATTAAAAGAGAGAGAGAGAGAGATTTTGTGACATCAAATTTATCAAACATTTTAGGTGCTTGAAAATGACATGATTATGTCCCTATGCCCTCATTCAGAATATGGTATCATATCGGCTTAACGACATTGCGTATGAAAATAATACCATGTCATTGCCACCATGTAGGTAGTAATACATAAGAGGTGTTTTCCAATAATACTTTTTTTATTAAAGCATTGAGGTAACACAAAATATGTAAACTCGGTCTAATAAAGCATCGCCACACAGAGTCAACATACCCACATAACTAAAAGAGAAAATAAAAGACAATGAGAGCAATGCTTACAATCAGCATCAATAAGGCATCTAGCCCTAGCGCCTCCACATTTCATGGCGACACTAAAAATTTCATAGCCTACAAGAAGAAATTCCGAATATGGCTATCTTGCGAAGAAGGCCACTAAAACTTAGAAGACCCTAATACACTGTCTCCGCCTAAACTAAGGTGGGGTATGATACAGATTCTTCAAAACTTAGCTCGTCACACATAACTTTGTAGCATGGATATCATAAGAGGGTACGCAAAACAAATCAAAGTTCAAATCATATTGGGTCCTCGTCTCCTTACAACATGTATATATACACATGTGTAATTTTAACTAGTATATTAATTTTAACCTTCAACGGGATTAACTCTTTGCACCTAACATTGCACGTGGTATGTGGTCTCAAATTCTCCATGCCATCAAATGTCTCACCTTCATCGCAAATACTTCCGAAGTTAAACTACAACATATTTATACAACCTCTCTTACTTTCCCCATTATTCCCAACATCTTTTTCAAATGTTGACAATCGTTGGTTGATTAATTCATCTTCCTTTTGACTTTGTCATTCACTATCTCATCAACCAACCACTGGATAGGAATGGGAGGTATCAGGAGAAAGGTAGCGATGATGTATCAAGAGAGAGATAGCAATTCGGAAACAGCTTGTTGTAGATCAGGGATACACTGAGATTTAGATCATGTTGGTGCGTAGTTAAAGTGACATATGGGTTGCGCAACATGATTTTTTATACGATTGCATAGCCCTAAATTTTTCATAAAAATGATGTAACTTGGGAAGTTTTGCACTTGTGAAAAATACATGCGCAATAACTGAAAATTGGGACAAAAACAAAACCATATCATGTGAGCATTGTTTTCTTGGGGCTTTGCTACTCGTCCGGCTGATCTTTGGAAAAGATCGGCCGGGTCACGACCAGTCCGATCTCACCATCCTATCCTCTTTCACTTGTTGCAATTATAACAAGACCTCATGTTGCAACTTCAGCTCGTGTGTCATTACCATTGTGGCAAGCTAGACTCTTGTAGCGGCCCACGGCAACTCCACAACACCGGCGATGCACACCATTGTGGCAAGCTAGACTCTTGTAGCGGCCCACGGCAACTCCACAACACCGGCGATGACACAACATGGTAGCAGTGCGCGTCCGTCCACCCATTTCCAGCAACAACAACAGGGAACGACCCTCACGGCACCGGACGCCCCAACATTGCAGCACCGGTGCCCCAACATTGCAGCACCACATGTTAACGTCTTCGGCTGGAGGTCATCGCGTCTACAACAGCCGCACCTGTGCGAGAGGGCATCAGGGGTCATGCAGCCAACACAGCCAACACAAGCATAAGATCAGAAGAACACGCATATGTTTGAATAAAATGGGCCAACGACCAGCACACGGGACTTTACATATCCTGAAGAAGGGATTCATTCCACAGGCCAGAAAGTTGAGAAGTACAAAAAACTAAATCGATTCAAACACACGCATTTCAGAGGATAGAGCATAGAGGTCACCAACCAGAAAACATGTGACAAAAGCAGACCAAATGCATCAGAAATATCGCAAGAAACCACGGAACACAACAGGAAACATCAGGCAAGACAAACAAAATTATGGACCGAATTCAGGGCTCACTTATTCTTTAAGTTCATCAAAGCTGCTGCACACCAGCAGAAGTTTGCACTTACAAACAATAACACTGCATCACAGTACGGTATATATATATAGAAACAAAGACAGTTCAGGCAACGACAGACACAGACCAGACTCCATTGGAGGACACCGAAGACAGATAACAGAAGCAGCTCCATGGTCACGAGCTTACTGGCCACCTCGGAGACGGAGCACCAAGTGAAGGGTTGACTCCTTCTGAATGTTGTAGTCTGCCAAGGTGCGGCCATCCTCAAGCTGCTTACCAGCAAAGATGAGGCGCTGCTGGTCCGGGGGGATGCCCTCCTTGTCCTGGATCTTGGCCTTCACGTTGTCGATGGTGTCAGATGACTCCACCTCCAAGGTGATAGTCTTGCCAGTGAGGGTCTTGACAAAGATTTGCATGCCTCCACGAAGGCGGAGGACAAGGTGGAGGGTGGACTCCTTCTGGATGTTGTAATCCGCAAGGGTGCGGCCATCCTCAAGCTGCTTGCCAGCGAAGATGAGACGCTGCTGGTCCGGGGGAATGCCCTCCTTGTCCTGGATCTTGGCCTTCACATTGTCAATGGTGTCAGACGACTCGACCTCCAGGGTGATGGTCTTGCCGGTCAGGGTCTTGACAAAAATCTGCATGCCACCACGAAGCCTGAGAACCAGGTGGAGGGTGGACTCCTTCTGGATGTTGTAGTCAGCGAGCGTGCGGCCATCCTCGAGCTGCTTGCCAGCAAAGATGAGACGCTGCTGGTCCGGGGGAATGCCCTCCTTGTCCTGGATCTTAGCCTTGACGTTGTCGATGGTGTCCGAGGACTCAACCTCGAGGGTGATGGTCTTGCCAGTCAGGGTCTTGACGAAGATCTGCATGCCACCACGGAGCCTGAGCACAAGGTGGAGTGTGGACTCCTTCTGGATGTTGTAGTCAGCCAGCGTGCGGCCATCCTCGAGCTGCTTGCCAGCGAAGATGAGACGCTGCTGATCCGGAGGGATGCCCTCCTTGTCCTGGATCTTAGCCTTGACGTTGTCGATGGTGTCCGAGGACTCAACCTCCAGGGTGATGGTCTTGCCGGTCAGGGTCTTCACAAAGATCTGCATCTGTAAATACAAAACATACCAGAACAAGAGTAAGGCAGTGAACAGAGAAATATGCAGTACATCAAACAATGCATGAACCAGAGGTACAACAGAGGTGGAATTGTAACTAAGAACCCCCTAGCTGATACATCAAACAATATACTAGCAGATCTATAAGCAATACATGAACCAAGATGATACAATATATTGCTAGTCTTTAGCAAAGATTTGCAGCTGTACAAACAGAAAATCTGCAAATACGGCAATACGTCAAAAGATAAACCAGTTGGACAGATGGAATTGCGACTTAGAATCCCCTAGACCATGCAGTGCTAAATTTTTGCAGAACTTCAAATTAGCATATCTACCAGCGCAATATTGTGCTGCAGCTGGGATCACAGGTAATCTAGCTGTGCTGAACAAGCTGGTTAAGCCTAGTGACCAACAGTGGCAAACCGACATGAATTTAAGGGTTGAATCGATGCCCAACCAGGGATACTACAAGCAACCCCAAAGCCGAACTAATAATCTGGCAAATCACAGGTGTATTCCTTCACAGATCACGGCAATTTGCATCACAATAATACCGCAAAGGTGTATCCTTCGACAGATCAGGCATATATGTGTATCACCAGCAGCACAAAATCATAAATCCAAAATAATACTAAGAAGATTTATCAACAACCTAGCAGAACAAAGCAACTACAGCTAGTTAAGACGAACCGACCCAACAGCAGTCGCATCGGAATCGGCAGATCTACTCGGAAATCATGGCATGATCAAGAGAAATTTGACTAGAACGAAGCCTAACCAACCACGGCTAATCGAACGTGCTGCAATCGATCGACAGCACTGACGCCTCCACCCACAGATCTACTCCAAACGAGGAATCCAGGGGAACCAACAAGAACCGACCATGGTAGTCCTAGCAACGATCCCAGTGCACGCACGCACGTGGCGGGAAGGAGGGGAAGAAATCGGAGGCTCGCATCGCATACCTTGAGGAGGAGGACGAGAGAGCCTTGGCTTCGCTTAGATCGGAGGTTTCCCGGCGAGATCGGATGGGGGACTGGATTGGATCGGATGTGTGGAGGTGAGACGGGAGGGGGCGGGGATTTTATAGCCGAGCCGGCTCGGACGGGAGGGAGGGAGAGAAGGAAGAAGAGACACGGCACGCCTGACGTGACGTGACGTGTGGAGGACGGAGCGGACAGGCCGGGGAGAGAGAGGCGGTCGCGGTCCACCCCACCACGCAAAAAAAGCCAAGGAGATTCGAAAGGTGCCGTTGATGGTTTGGCTGGTTGGTGGCCGTTTGAGTCGGACGTCGGGCTCACGCCGTTGGTGCGGTGCGTGAGCGTGGTCATCGTGCACTCACTCATGCGGCAGTCGTGATCTTTCCTTTGCCGGCACGCACGGAACTAGGATATGGTTTTCAATTTTGACTTGTATATAATTGTATTTATATTATAACTTTGCAAAAATATATTTTGCGGCTGGAAATATTTGACCCAATTTCTTGAATTTACACGGTTTAATTTTGTTACGTTATACTGAGTTTGTGTTCTAAGCCCAAAAACATGGCTTGACCGTCGTGGGTAAGAGTAGAGTGTCGCGAGTATAATTTTTTGTAAGGATACTTAGGGTCATTCGTGAAAAAAAATTGAGTTTTTCACTAGTTGCTGGTGCAATACAATGGGATGTTGTTCGAATTGACAGTTGGAGTGGGGCATCTAGAAGGCGTGCTAGAGCCATGGACACACGCACCCCATGTACGATGTCGATCTGAGATGACAAATCGATAGTTAAGATTAGAAGGCACGAGAAGATGGAAGGATAAAAGAAAGGCGCTAGCAAAGGAGATGTATGGCATCGGGGTTATTGATGGAGGCGACGTGAAGGGTTGATATTTGCTAACGAGGGGAGGAAGAGGAGGGTCGTCTGTAGTGGCGGATCTAGGGGTGGGGTGCATGGCCCACATACAATTTGCAGAGCATTTTTTATTAGTACGTTTATATGTATATTCAGTACTTTATTAATTATCTGTGATGTGTTTTGACAAAAATATTGCTACCGTTTGTAATGTTGCCCCCACATTTATCAAATTCTAGATCAGCCACTGGTCGTCGACATCAGAGAAGGGGTCTTTAGAGGGTGAGACTGATGGCCTAAGTGGCTGCCAAGGAAGTGGCTCGAATAAGGCAAGGTAGTGCGGCAACGACACCGGACAGGAGTACCGGTAGCCGACAAAGATATCATGGGTTGACGATGGAGCATAAGGAAGCCATCGACAAAGCATTGAACAAAAACAATTAATTTTTTGTAGATAACACACAAGTAGCCAGTCCCATTATCTGATGTTACTCTTGGAAATTCAAATGCATCAATTGTTAAAATTAAAAAGCGCGACGACCATGTGAAAAATAGGCACCGGCACCTACTTGTCATTCCCCACCTCAACGCAACGTTCGTGTGATATACGCCGATGTTATATGACGATGAGGAACAGGAAGAGCGTGTCTGCTCATGACCGAAATTTCTATACCTAAGTAATTTATCTACTAAATCCTACTAATTCTCTTGGCCCCGATTTTCATAGGTGTGGGCCCCTCCCACCCCTTCCATCCAATCTCAAGTCTCCATGTTTTCTGTTACGTAAAAACCATACGTTACTTTACCTAGGTCTAGCATTACTCGCTCATGACTTTCCGCCCCACATGTCGCGTCGTGGATGTTGCTTTCGTTCTCATCCTCTTGTCCGCTTTAAATTCTTATCACAAAACCTCCCGGAAAGAAGAAAAGGAGATTCGACGAGACACTATCTCATGGGGCGTTGCTTTCCGAGCTCAGTGTATGAAGGATACAAGAATCGTCGTGGCTTTTCGTGACATTTCCCATGAACTCCTTTTGGCCTGAGTGCCCGAAGTTGAGCAAAAAAGCCGTGGCTTTATGAAGCTTGATGCATGTATCAGCTAATTAATTACGAGGCCAGCAGATTGAAATTTTGCTTCCCGGCGCGTCTTTCACCTGGTGGCATGTATCAGGTCGATCCGTGGGTGCTTGATTGATTAATTAATCAGTGGCACGATGACGATGCATTAAGCCTGACTAGTAGAACGCCCGTGCGTTGTCACGGGCTCTTAATTTTTTTATTGCACCTATAAATACAATGCATATCAAATTTGCATGTATAGATTTTATCTGATTGCGCATATAAAGTATATTATATTTTGTAGGTAGAGAAAAGATAGCCTGCAACAATTAAAAAATAATTGAAATCCATTTCACCTGCAATGTAACTCGGTGATATATACATAGAGAACAATGATCCAAATAATTATATGTTACAAACTAAGATTTACTTGATGTGATTAAGATATTACCTTACGACGTCAGGTATGTTGTCTTAAGCTTCATTTGCACTGTACTTTAGCAAATGTAATAAAAAAATATTTCTCAACTTTATAACCATCCTGCACAAGCAGTGTATACTATATGTCAAACGTAAAGCTTGGGAAGGATAAAGCACACCAAATGACATCTTTTAATGAAACATAGCCAACCTTTTTGTACCACAAAATCAATCTTCTTCCTTGGCCCATTTTTTTTGAAGTGCTTTCTCTTGACTTCTCTTTTCTATATGCACAAAAATCAATGGATCCAAAGAAGAGAAGGATCCAGAGATGTTCATACCTAGAGGCAATAAGCAATTTGTTAGTCCACAATGACGACAAGTGCCCAGGCTCATGCATTTTAAGTCCATAATCCCAACCTACACCACAACCCAACAAACGTCGACATTTTCTTGCTCCACTAAGAGCATCTACAGCTGAACTTGGCAAATCTGACCCCTCAAATGTCCGCGGACACGCCCGAACGTGTCCGCGGATAGTGAATGGTCACCCGTCAAAAAATGCATTCCATATCCGGATACCTCAAATTAGAAATCTCAAATCCATATTATTACATGCAACACAACGATCTTTGACCGGAGCTTCGTCCGGTTCCGCACCCGCCCGCCGGCTCTCCCTAATCAAAAAAAGGATGTATAAGGGAAGGGGCAGATACATCTTGTAGAGCCATGATCTGCCACAATGCTAACCCACTACTTGTCGACAGAGCATGCGAGTCATCTTTTCCTCTCCTCATCAGATGTGACATGTTGAAGTTCCAATGTTAGTGCGCAGTTTGTGAGATTCATAAAAATGTCAGTGCACAGTTTGGAATAATTCAGTAAAAGTGATGACAAATTAGAGAATCATCATTAGTTGAATAATAGCATCTAAAAATTCAACCGTTCGAAAGGAACATGCGTATATGTCAGGACTGCACATGCAATATACTCACAAGATGTGATAGATTTGCCACCGACGCCCATGAATAAGGTTGTCGGCCACCCAATACACTTGTGTTGTCAATGACCCTTCTCGTCATCTTGTGTACCCCAAGTACAATAGCATGTAATTGGAGTGTTAGCAGACCTCACTTATGGAAGCCATTCTAGAGTTGATGAACTACAACACTCATGTTGTGGCCGCTTCGAGTGAAAAGTGTGACTAATTAGTTTTCCAAAAGAATCAAATCAAGCCAACTAATTTCACTTTGAATAGCCGCATGAGCAATACCTGAGTTGTCGTTTGGAAAGCTTTGCTAGGAATATTTATGCCCCACCCTTGATTACAAACCAATTTGTGTTCTGCCAGTCAACGGATCATTGCTCTAAAGGGCTCTCTGAAGAAACCTTTTCACCATGAGTTGATCATCCTTGGCTGCCGGAGCATTTGGATCACGAGAAACGCATCAATCTTTAAAAACAACCAGGCCAAGTGTTTACAAATGCAAAAAAGGACATTAAGGGTTGCTAGACCTACTGCTTCACGGTTTGTCTGAAACAATACACACAACTTTATCTTCTAAACCAAATGAAAACCTGGTAGGAGGCTTATTTGGTCTTAATCTGTTCTTTCCTGCCATGACCAACACATAACGCTTATTTACATTCCTGCAAGGAACAATCTTAGCTTAGTACGCTGTTGTAACCAGGCCGGGGCAAACAATTTTGTATAGCCTATACATACTCTAGATCTACTTTTTATTTTCCTTCTCTAAATACTAATATATGCAGTACATAGTGATGTGCTTTCGTAAAAAAAACCTGGGTCGCCGCCGGAGCTGGCCTAGGTCCGGCCGCCGTTGCTCTCGATCCAAGGTCGTTGCCACGCAAGAGAGATGAGAGGATCTTCAAGACCAGGACAAAGCCGACGAACGGCGAACACCATTGGAGAATTAGCTCGGGGCTTCGCATCGAGTCGCTGGGTCGCAGGCGATACATCCTCGTCGCAGGTGTGTGGCGTCGGTGGGTGGGTGGCGCATTGCTGGAGGACAGCCATGTCCCGACGCTCGTGAGAAGGAGGAGGGTAGGTGACGTTGACAATCCTGGCAGCAGCCATATTGGGATGGGGATAGGGCTTGGTCAGCAAGAGAAAGTTGGATCGGGAGGGATGCTATTTTTTTTTAGGGCTTTTTTTTCACGAGGGGCTATCAACATGGGGGGCGAAGGGGGAAGGAACCGACCGCGGGGGTGGGTCGCCGAAGGGAGGGCAGGACGCGATCATTGGCAGGAAATGAACCGTATGTGTTTTTTAGATAATAGGACAATGCCCGTGCGTAGCAACGGGAGCATAGATATTCGTACCCCCACCTGGGAGTATATATTTAGGCCTCGTACACATCGTGTTGAACATAAATATCTTTTGGATCCTCATGCACACCATACAATATTGTCAGGGTTTCACCGATAATCACTCTTTATTATATTGTAACCATGATAGATAGTACTTACTACATAATATGCATTCGGCCTTGTCTTTCTTTTTCAACAAGTGGTGTAGTCAATTGAGGTGCAGACCACAAAGCACGTAGTTCTACTGATAACTGGTCTGCTGAGACATATAATATTTTCATGTTCAGTTATTAACGTTAGACAAAAAGGGATGAATATGTTATACATTATGATTTGTACTTCCTCTGCATTATGCCAAGCAGAAAAACATTAATCTATCTATACAAAGCGACAGTAACTGTTAATTTCTTTTACTAATCTCCTAATCTCACTTTGTTATGACCAGTTTGGTCTATACCAGGAAGAGTCCCACCGGGCATTAGTATTAGGGGCTTGACCCATAAGTTATCTTAGGCAAGTTATTTTAGGCAAGTTATCTTAGGCTAAAGTTATATATACTAGTTGTAAGACATCGTTTGAGATCAAGCAATAAAGATATTATAATCTTCTGTTGCCCGGCTCCCTGAGGAGCCGGAACCCTAGCCGACAACATCCAATCGCCGCCGCCCCTAACCCTAGCCGCGACGGCGCCCACTCGCCGGCACGCCCGCTCCAGCCCTCGTCCACCTCCACCTCATCCCTATAACCTACGTAGCCGCGCTGGTAGGAACCCTAGTCCTACCAATTTGGTACCAGGTACCCGGGTCTCGACCATGTCTTCGCCACCTCCAATTCCGCCGCCGCCGCCACCACCGCCGCTGCCCATCAACTCCACCACCGCCGCTGCCGCTAGGGCTGGAATTTGAGCCGAGTTGGCTCGACTCGCTAGAGCTCGTTTCGTTAACGAGCTAGCTCGACTCGACTCGTTACTATAACGAGCTCAAACCTAAGATTGGCTCGACTCGTATAACTCACGAGCTGGCTCGTTTAGCTTGTTAAGCTCGTTAAAGATATAAACATAAAGCCCTTAAATATGATAAAAATGATTATATATATATTAAACATATATATCACAAACTAATTATAATTTCCTTATAACACATGAGTCTCCTAGGAGGCTAGACCTTCAACGGCTGGGCCTTGGGTTGTGTGCCTGGGACGTAGGTTGTTTAATGGCTGATCTTTCTTTGTATTTGGAGTGGTTGATCCATTGTATCGAGCCTAACGAGTTTCACGAGTACTCGTGAGATTGGCTCGTTTAAATTGGTCTATAAACGATCTTAAACTAAAGCTCGGCCGTGTGACGCCCCCGATTCAATCGTACACTAATCATGCACGCAAATGTGTACGATCAAGATCAGGGACTCACGGGAAGATATCACAACACAACTCTACAAATAAAATAAGTCATACAAGCATCATAATACAAGCCAGGGGCCTCGAGGGCTCGAATACAAGTGCTCGATCATAGACGAGTCAGCGGAAGCATCAATATCTGAGTACAGACATAAGTTAAACAAGTTTGCCTTAAGAAGGCTAGCACAAACTGGGATACAGATCGAAAGAGGCGCAGGCCTCCTGCCTGGGATCCTCCTAAACTACTCCAGGTCGTCGTCAGCGGGCTGCACGTAGTAGTAGGCACCTCCGGTGTAGTAGGGGTCGTCGTCGACGGTGGCGTCTGGCTCTTGGACTCCAGCATCTGGTTGCGACAACGAGAAAGAAAGGAAAGGGAAAAAAAATGGGGAGAAAGCAACCGTGAGTACTCATCCAAAGTACTCGCAAGCAAGGAACTACACTACATATGCATGGGTATATGTGTAAGGAGGCCATATCGGTGGACTGAACTGCAGAATGCCAGAATAGGAGGGGGATAGCTAGTCCTATCGAAGACTACGCTTCTGGCAGCCTCCGTCTTGCAGCATGTAGAAGAGAATAGATTGAAGTCCTCCAAGTAGCATCCCCAAGTAGCATCTCCAGTAGCATCTCCAGTAACATCTCCAGTAGCATAATCCTACCCGGCGATCCCCTCCTCGTATCCCTGAGAGAGAGCGACCACCGGTTGTATCTGGCACTTGGAAGGGTGTGTTTTATTAAGTATCCGGTTCTAGTTGTCATAAGGTCAAGGTACAACTCCAAGTCGTCCTGTTACCGAAGATCACGGCTATTCGAATAGATTAACTTCCCTGCAGGGGTGCACCACATTCCCCAACACGCTCGATCCCATTTGGCCGGACACACTTTCCTGGGTCATGCCCGGCCGCGGAAGATCAACACGTCGCAGCCCCACCTAGGCTCAACAGAGAGGCCAGCACGCCGGTCTAAACCTAAGCGCACAGGGGTCTGGGCCCATCGCCCATAGCACACCTGCACGTTGCGTACGCGGCCGAAAGCAGAACTAGCCCCCTTAATACAAGAGCAGGCTTACGTTCCAATCCGGCGCGCGCCGCTCCGTCGCTGACGTCTGAAGGGCTTCGGCTGATACCACGACGTCGGGATACCCATAACTACTCCCGCGTAGATGGTTAGTGCGTATAGGCTCGTAGCCGACTCAGATCAAATACCAAGATCTCGTTAAGCGTGTTAAGTATCCGCGAACGCCGAACAGGGCCAGGCCCACCTGTCTCCTAGGTGGTCTCAACCTGCCATGTCGCTCCGCCACAAAGTAACAGTCGAGGGCCGTCGGGAACCCAGGCCCACCTCTACCGGGATGGAGCCACCTGTCCTTTCAGCCCCCTCGTCAGAATCACTTGCGGGTACTCAATGAGCTGACCCGACTTTAGTCACCATCTGTATAGTATGTATGTAGGTATAGTATATACCCGTGATCACCTCCCAAGTGATCACGGCCCGATAGTATAGCAAGGCAGACTGACAAGAATGTAGGGCCAATGATGATAAACTAGCATCCTATACTAAGCATATAGGATTGCAGGTAAGGTATCAACAGATGTAGCGACAATGTCAGGCTATGCATCAGAATAGGATTAACGAAAGCAGTAACATGCTACACTACTCTAATGCAAGAAGTATAGAGGAGAATAGGCGATATCTGGTGATCAAGGGGGGGGGGCTTGCCTGGTTGCTCTGGCAAGAGAGAGGGGTCGTCAACTCCGTAGTCGAACTGGTCAGCAGCAGCGTCGGTCTCGTAGTCTACCGGAGAGAAGAGGGGGAAGACATAATGAATACAGAGCAAACAAAGCATCACAAAATATAACAAGGCAATACGCGGTGTTCGGTGTGCCCTAACGCGGTAGTAAGTGATACCGACGAAGGGGGGAAACATCCGGGAAAGTACCCCCAGCGTTTCGTGTTTTCGGACAGATGAACCGAAGGTGAAATGTTGCAGGTTCTCTATGCTAGGGACGCGTGGCGGACGAACGGGCTGCGTATCCGGATTCGTCTCGTCGTTCTGAGCAACTTTCATGTAGAAAGTATTTTCATCCGAGTTACGGATTAAAAGATATGATTTTCTAAAGATTTAAATCATTTTCTGATTTTTAATTAATTATTTTATTTAATTCGAAAATGGATTTATGACATCAGCATGAGGTCATGCTGATGTCAGCAGTCAACAAGGTTGACTGGTCAACCTGACCAGTGGGTCCCACTGGTCAGTGACACATTTTTAATTAAACATTTTAATTTACCTAATTAGTGTTAATAGGGGGTGGGCCCCACTGTCATTCTCTGTTAGCTAATTAACAGTAGTTAATTAGGTTAATTAGTCATTAGATTAATCAATCTTAATTAGCTAAGTTAATCAGAATTAATTAAGTTAATTAATTAAGTTAATTAATTAATTATTTTTATTATTTATTATTGATTTATTTTTTTTATATATTTTTTAACTCTTTTTTTTTACAGACACGTTCTCTGGGGGCGTGGGGTCCCTGTGGTCAGTGGCCCATGAGGCTAAACGGGCGCGCAGGCGCGGGCGCTCGCCCGAACGGGGCGCGGGCAAGGCCGTGGCCGGCGGCGCGGCGCCGGCAAGGGGAAGCGGGGCCGAGGCCAGACGCGGTGGTGGCCGGGGTGGCCGACGGAGAGGCGGGGGAGCACGGGGCCACCGCAGCAGCGGGGCACCGGCAGAGGCGGCGAACGGCGCGGGCTATGGCGAGCCTCGGCCATGGCGAGCGGTGGCCGGTGAGAGGGGACAGGGAGGAGGAGGACCGGGGTCCTCACCGAGGGAGCGTAGGGCACGGGGCAGCGGGCTCGGGGGAGGTTGGGAAGGACCGGCGAGGAGGAGGACGGGGACGGCGTTGACGGAGTCGAGGCGGAGGAGCTCCGGGTGGCGGCGATTGGCGTTGGGGCGACGAACATGACGTCCTGCGGAGCTCGGGGAGGAGGACGAGGACGCGAGGTCCGGCAAGGAGGCGGTCGGTCCGAGCGGCGACGGTGGGGCCTTCGGCGGCGGTGGTGGTGGTGGCGCACGGCGATGACGAGCGGGTGCGGTCCGGTGGTTGGCTCCGGCGACGGCGGGGCGCGGGGTTCGGGCGCCCCCGAGCGGCGGCGGCGTCGAGCGCGGTCGTCGGGGCAAGCGGCGGGGCGCTGCCCCGATCCGATCGGGGAAAGGGAGAGCGGCGTGGGGCGGGGAAGTGGGGATCGATCCCGATCCAGATCGGATCGGGAGAGGGGGAGTGGGAGCGAGTGGGGAATGGTTAGGGTTTCGGGTGTCGTGGGGGGGGCATGTGTAGGCCAGGGGTGGGTGTGGGCCGGCCTGGCAGGCCACTAGTTGGGCCGAGGCCCAGTTGGCCTAGGGGGTTTTCTTTTCCCTTTTTTTTGTTAGTTTTCTTTTCTGGTTTTGTGTTTTCTTTTCTTTCTATTTATTTTCTTTTTGTTTTTATTTTACTTTCTTTTAAGTTTACTTTTTACTTAATATTAAAATGATCCCTAAATTAGTAATACCATGAAACCACTGCCACAAAAGGTTTTATCCCAAAACAATTTAGTTTAGTATTTTATTTATTTATAAAAGCATTTAAATATCGGTTTTGCTACTGTTTTATTCATTTAGATTAATTACACATTTTATAAGAGAGTGGTTCCTCCACCATAATTACCTATGTATTATTTGGTTCACTCCGAACATTTAAATTTTAATATTTGAAAACTTTTATTCTTTACTCGATTTTTGAATTTGAAATTCGAACTAGGTTCCGAACTAACGCGAGTTTATCCACATTAACCGAGGTGACATGGCATCATTAGCGGGGATTACTGTAGCTTAATTACCCGGGCGTCACAATTCTCCTCCACTACAAGAAATCTCGTCCCGAGATTTAAGAGGGGAGTAAGGGGAAAGTTCTAGCTACGATATTCTAACGGATCTTCTCGAAGAAGTTAATTCCTTTCGTTGATGTCTTCAATCCTTTATTCCGATGCATCATGATAAACTTGTCATCATTTCTTCGGGAGCTCCATCGTACTTACGAAAAGATAAGGGGCAGCTCACTACGACATAATGCTTTTGAGGGAAACAATCTGGGGTTAACCCATGAATTAGTATAAGATTATCTCTCGAGTTGAACATATGAAATACCTCGAGAGTAAGGTACGAAGGTACCATAATAGGCTCCAAGCGGATAGATAGTTGCTCGAAGCCTGAACCAGAGTGAGAAAGGGGTTCAGAGTAGCGAGAGGAAGTATTGCGTCTGATACCAGAATAGACCACTAGGACAGTGGCCCGTGGATTACATACGAGTCCACGCGCGAGGAATAACTTTGGGAATAGGGGGTGTACAGGACAGTCAGGTTTCGATCCTGTGGAACTGTGGGTTATGGGCCCACCATGTGGTTTTTTTTAATAGGAGCAGTGACATTTTTCACGGTCATGATAGCAAGGCATGTCAGAGAGTACCAAGTCAGTTATGTCGGCATCAACGTTGGTACCAAGGGCGAGGGACGAAGAGAACCACTTCCTGCTCGTTGAACGAGGCGGACCAATAGGCAAAGTTCTCGTCCATCGGTGGCTACCGGAATGTCATCAAAATAGTAACAGGGTTACACCAGACAGGAAGGTACACCGAGGTGTTTACCTAAGCAGGGGATTACCACTGCTCGGTTAAGTGGTTTACAAGAAATTTTGAACAAAACAACGGGAAGGAAGATGTGCTTAAAACACGTATATCAGGGGTATATCCTTCCCCAAGACAAGCAGAGCAAGATATCCATGACAGGATATTATGTAGAAAACTCTTTAGGTAGGGGAGAGAATTTTCATGACATTGCCCATACAACGGTGTTTGGGTAATTGAGCAAGAAACATTTAGCATTGGGCTTCAAATGGTCTTGTTGAAAATCGGAGTACCATAGACATGCTTCGAGATAGCATTGACATGGTCATCAGGTGAAGATCAGACTTTGGAAACACGAAGGATTCATCAGGAATAACTTGTAGATTAAGTCTTACAGTTTCCTCATGGATGAATGGATAACCTTGCTGAAAAGGAATCTATAATGATAGGTCCTCCAGCCGGGGGGGTGCTAGGCATGACATCATGTTACCGGGTCATCAAAGGATCAACATCATAACTCTTGGAAAGTTGTCCCAACCATCATATCTGACCGAGATTCAGATCCGATTGGTGTCAGGATACCTGAGACTCAGGATGTCCGAGAAGAAAAGGCGCAACACAAATCGTTGAAATGGCATTGCAAGCTTCTCGGGAAATGAACTATGGGAGCGGGTTTTCTAAAGCAATAGTTCACCATTAAACCAAGGAGAGGACAAGGAGGTGTCTGGTGAACTCAACGGCAATTCACCGAGATTCCCAAAAGATGGATTTCCACCATTAAGTGAACAAGGAGATAACATTTGTCAGATCAAATGATATAAGGAAGTATGCTCGAGGAGAACATACACAATTAAACATTGGTTGAAAGGTGCGCCCGAAATATGGGTTGGGTTGCACGACCAATGTCAGAATGGTGATTCAATAGTCAATAGCCTAAGAATGAACTTTCAACCATTAACTTCAAAAAAATAGGGTTGCTAGAAGGAAAGAATCCAAACAACACCGTTCACTTGTTGGAATTAACACGGGGACCAAGAAAGAATGGTGATGGTGAGAAGTATTTCTATGTCAAGAATTCTCAAGAGGTGGAACAAATCTCAGAACATTCTTGACATAAAGGATGGTAATACTCCAAGGTAAAGAAGAACAACTGCTGGATAGCAAGGAACTCAAGGTATAACACCAAACATGAACAAGCTTGTGTTGGTGGGAGGGCAATAAAGTGGTCGACGATAATACAATTCATCGAGGGCAAGGATGGTATTTCTCATCATGAATCCAATTGATATCCTGGATGAGCTCAGAATGTTGACGATCACGAAACCTTTGTCGCGAGAGTTCATGAAGATGTAATCGATCGGCGACGACATCAAGCACCTTTGTCGCGAGAGTTCATGAAGATGTAATCGATCGGCGACGACATCAAGTCAAAGTAATGATGAAGTGAAAGGTTATTGGAACCAAGGATACAACACAAACTTGAAATCTAGCTCGTTGTTCAAGGCGAAATGATATGACGAGGAAGATCGACGTAAGCTTAGCTATCGTCGCAAATTGGTGCTCCGAGAATAAGGACCAGGTAGCACGGTTTGAATCATCACGGCAATGATGTAGCCAAACAGGCTAGGAATGGCGTGATCGGGTACAAACTCATACTTATAGAAGCTTACTGAAGAGTTGTTGAACCGTAGAGCGGACTCGGTTCAGTTATCGGTGTCTTTGAGTGTTTAATAACTCAGAGCCCGTGAAAAATTGGAATCAGTGGTAAGGTAGCACTTGATGAAGAACTCATAAGAAGTTATGAAGTACCATGATAATCTCGAGATACCAGGGGGGGTAATACTCAACACAAGATCAAAGTAAAGGTTGGACTGGTGTATTGATCCATAGAAGACAATTGTTTTAACTTGTCCGAGAAATGGTATTTAAAGGAGATCATGGTCGGAACCACGATTGCAAAAGGCCAGATCCCAGATATAAGATGAACTTATACCAAAGGAATAATTATTTTTACGAGCAGCTTCCATGATAAGTTATACATCGTGTCCCTGGGCATGAACGCAAGGTTCAAGGTCGACTCCCACTTCTTCAATGTATAACCTTCCATTCACTATTCGCTTTGATAAAGGCATTAGTGTTGAAAGTTTTACCTAGTGAAATACCAGATGAGTATGACTCGTGAAAACTTCCGAGTTCACACATATAAAGGAAGGCATCGGATCAACCCGTTAGGGTATCGTGGAAACATATACCACAATCTTCAAGAGTAGATATCACCAGCTCAAAAGCAGAGCATGGTTGGCAAAAGGAGAGGATACAATTTACCAAAGGCATTATGTATCGGAGAAAGAACTCACAAGGTGATTAGTTATGAAGGACACTGTCGGACAATAATCCAACAGTGGATATGGCGATCCACAATGGAGCTGATGTGAGTATCGGTACTCAACTAGAGGAAGCAGATTATAGAAACAACTGACTAACTCAATTGTCAAATGCAAAGGAATTATGATTTCCAAATCAAGGGATCAGAAGCAATGTTCTGATTAGGGGTGGACAAGTTGAATAGCCTTAGGGTACAATCAAAGACAATTGGATTGGTCGAGAACCAATTCCAGTTAAAAGAATGGAAGCTCAGCCGGAAAGGTAATTTATAAGGATCAATGATGATTGCGTGTATTCGCAAACATATTGAGTCAACAGACTCAAAATGATAATGACAAGGAATGTCAATAAGATTTATATACTTATGGGATTAATCATAATGAAAGCAAACAAGAAATCCCAGAGCAATAGGTTGCTGAGGATTTTCGGAATATCGGGTGGTATTTCGAAGACTTTTGTGTAATACATGAACAGCTGGGGGATGAGCGGATACTCGATAAGCGCGAGGATTTATTTGAAGGGGTATTCATGTGGCAAAGAACTGCTGGGCAGTAGGCACAAAGTACTCTCGGAACAATAAAGAAAACTTCGGGGTATCTTGTAATAACAAGATCAATGGGGGATGATCGTATGAATGGCAAGTGTAAGTATTTATCCATACGGATTTATCGGTGGTCAGGAATAGCAAAAGTGATGGGCACAAAGTCTCGAGAGAACATCAGAGAGTATCTTCGGAATCTTCTGTTTAGCAGACGATCATCTGAAGTGAGGGGCTCTTCGGGTGGATGCGATCACGAGATCCTAATCTTAGAGTTAGCAAATTCATTTAACCCGAATAGTAGAGAGATCAGAGTCCCAGAGTATAGACGAGGAATAAAAGATCCTAATACCACCCGATGGCGACGTGGGCCCATGGGCCACACAGCCATGTTAGTAAAAGTTTTTCAACGACTAGACTCGACTTCGGCCAAGGAGTGTGGAAGGGGGATTCCTACAGGCAGTCGGCTCTGATACCAACTTGTGACGCCCCCGATTCAATCGTACACTAATCATGCACGCAAATGTGTACGATCAAGATCAGGGACTCACGGGAAGATATCACAACACAACTCTACAAATAAAATAAGTCATACAAGCATCATAATACAAGCCAGGGGCCTCGAGGGCTCGAATACAAGTGCTCGATCATAGACGAGTCAGCGGAAGCATCAATATCTGAGTACAGACATAAGTTAAACAAGTTTGCCTTAAGAAGGCTAGCACAAACTGGGATACAGATCGAAAGAGGCGCAGGCCTCCTGCCTGGGATCCTCCTAAACTACTCCAGGTCGTCGTCAGCGGGCTGCACGTAGTAGTAGGCACCTCCGGTGTAGTAGGGTCGTCGTCGACGGTGGCGTCTGGCTCTTGGACTCCAGCATCTGGTTGCGACAACGAGAAAGAAAGGAAAGGGAAGAAAATGGGGGAGAAAGCAACCGTGAGTACTCATCCAAAGTACTCGCAAGCAAGGAACTACACTACATATGCATGGGTATATGTGTAAGGAGGCCATATCGGTGGACTGAACTGCAGAATGCCAGAATAGGAGGGGGATAGCTAGTCCTATCGAAGACTACGCTTCTGGCAGCCTCCGTCTTGCAGCATGTAGAAGAGAATAGATTGAAGTCCTCCAAGTAGCATCCCCAAGTAGCATCTCCAGTAGCATCTCCAGTAACATCTCCAGTAGCATAATCCTACCCGGCGATCCCCTCCTCGTATCCCTGAGAGAGAGCGACCACCGGTTGTATCTGGCACTTGGAAGGGTGTGTTTTATTAAGTATCCGGTTCTAGTTGTCATAAGGTCAAGGTACAACTCCAAGTCGTCCTGTTACCGAAGATCACGGCTATTCGAATAGATTAACTTCCCTGCAGGGGTGCACCACATTCCCCAACACGCTCGATCCCATTTGGCCGGACACACTTTCCTGGGTCATGCCCGGCCGCGGAAGATCAACACGTCGCAGCCCCACCTAGGCTCAACAGAGAGGCCAGCACGCCGGTCTAAACCTAAGCGCACAGGGGTCTGGGCCCATCGCCCATAGCACACCTGCACGTTGCGTACGCGGCCGAAAGCAGAACTAGCCCCTTAATACAAGAGCAGGCTTACGTTCCAATCCGGCGCGCGCCGCTCCGTCGCTGACGTCTGAAGGGCTTCGGCTGATACCACGACGTCGGGATACCCATAACTACTCCCGCGTAGATGGTTAGTGCGTATAGGCTCGTAGCCGACTCAGATCAAATACCAAGATCTCGTTAAGCGTGTTAAGTATCCGCGAACGCCGAACAGGGCCAGGCCCACCTGTCTCCTAGGTGGTCTCAACCTGCCATGTCGCTCCGCCACAAAGTAACAGTCGAGGGCCGTCGGGAACCCAGGCCCACCTCTACCGGGATGGAGCCACCTGTCCTTTCAGCCCCCTCGTCAGAATCACTTGCGGGTACTCAATGAGCTGACCCGACTTTAGTCACCATCTGTATAGTATGTATGTAGGTATAGTATATACCCGTGATCACCTCCCAAGTGATCACGGACCCGATAGTATAGCAAGGCAGACTGACAAGAATGTAGGGCCAATGATGATAAACTAGCATCCTATACTAAGCATATAGGATTGCAGGTAAGGTATCAACAGATGTAGCGACAATGTCAGGCTATGCATCAGAATAGGATTAACGAAAGCAGTAACATGCTACACTACTCTAATGCAAGAAGTATAGAGGAGAATAGGCGATATCTGGTGATCAAGGGGGGGGGCTTGCCTGGTTGCTCTGGCAAGAGAGAGGGGTCGTCAACTCCGTAGTCGAACTGGTCAGCAGCAGCGTCGGTCTCGTAGTCTACCGGAGAGAAGAGGGGGAAGACATAATGAATACAGAGCAAACAAAGCATCACAAAATATAACAAGGCAATACGCGGTGTTCGGTGTGCCCTAACGCGGTAGTAAGTGATACCGACGAAGGGGGGAAACATCCGGGAAAGTACCCCCAGCGTTTCGTGTTTTCGGACAGATGAACCGGAGGTGAAATGTTGCAGGTTCTCTATGCTAGGGACGCGTGGCGGACGAACGGTCTGCGTATCCGGATTCGTCTCGTCGTTCTGAGCAACTTTCATGTAGAAAGTATTTTCATCCGAGTTACGGATTAAAAGATATGATTTTCTAAAGATTTAAATCATTTTCTGATTTTAATTAATTATTTTATTTAATTCGAAAATGGATTTATGACATCAGCATGAGGTCATGCTGATGTCAGCAGTCAACAAGGTTGACTGGTCAACCTGACCAGTGGGTCCCACTGGTCAGTGACACATTTTTAATTAAACATTTTAATTTACCTAATTAGTGTTAATAGGGGGTGGGCCCCACTGTCATTCTCTGTTAGCTAATTAACAGTAGTTAATTAGGTTAATTAGTCATTAGATTAATCAATCTTAATTAGCTAAGTTAATCAGAATTAATTAAGTTAATTAATTAATTAATTAATTAATTAATTATTTTTATTATTTATTATTGATTTATTTTTTTTATATATTTTTTTAACTCTTTTTTTTACAGACACGTTCTCTGGGGGCGTGGGGTCCCTGTGGTCAGTGGCCCATGAGGCTAAACGGGCGCGCAGGCGCGGGCGCTCGCCCGAACGGGGCGCGGGCAAGGCCGTGGCCGGCGGCGCGGCGCCGGCAAGGGGAAGCGGGGCGAGGCCAGACGCGGTGGTGGCCGGGGCGGCCGACGGAGAGGCGGGGGAGCACGGGGCCACCGCAGCAGCGGGGCACCGGCAGAGGCGGCGAACGGCGCGGGCTATGGCGAGCCTCGGCCATGGCGAGCGGTGGCCGGTGAGAGGGGACAGGGAGGAGGAGGACCGGGGTCCTCACCGAGGGAGCGTAGGGCACGGGGCAGCGGGCTCGGGGGAGGTTGGGAAGGACCGGCGAGGAGGAGGACGGGGACGGCGTTGACGGAGTCGAGGCGGAGGAGCTCCGGGTGGCGGCGATTGGCGTTGGGGCGACGAACATGACGTCCTGCGGAGCTCGGGGAGGAGGACGAGGACGCGAGGTCCGGCAAGGAGGCGGTCGGTCCGAGCGGCGACGGTGGGGCCTTCGGCGGCGGTGGTGGTGGTGGCGCACGGCGATGACGAGCGGGTGCGGTCCGGTGGTTGGCTCCGGCGACGGCGGGGCGCGGGGTTCGGGCGCCCCCGAGCGGCGGCGGCGTCGAGCGCGGTCGTCGGGGCAAGCGGCGGGGCGCTGCCCCGATCCGATCGGGGAAAGGGAGAGCGGCGTGGGGCGGGGAAGTGGGGATCGATCCCGATCCAGATCGGATCGGGAGAGGGGGAGTGGGAGCGAGTGGGAAATGGTTAGGGTTTCGGGTGTCGTGGGGGGGGCATGTGTAGGCCAGGGGTGGGTGTGGGCCGGCCTGGCAGGCCACTAGTTGGGCCGAGGCCCAGTTGGCCTGGGGGGTTTTCTTTTCCCTTTTTTTGTTAGTTTTCTTTTCTGGTTTTGTGTTTTCTTTTCTTTCTATTTATTTTCTTTTTGTTTTTATTTTACTTTCTTTTAAGTTTACTTTTTACTTAATATTAAAATGATCCCTAAATTAGTAATACCATGAAACCACTGCCACAAAAGGTTTTATCCCAAAACAATTTAGTTTAGTATTTTATTTATTTATAAAAGCATTTAAATATCGGTTTTGCTACTGTTTTATTCATTTAGATTAATTACACATTTTATAAGAGAGTGGTTCCTCCACCATAATTACCTATGTATTATTTGGTTCACTCCGAACATTTAAATTTTAATATTTGAAAACTTTTATTCTTTACTCGATTTTTGAATTTGAAATTCGAACTAGGTTCCGAACTAACGCGAGTTTATCCACATTAACCGAGGTGACGTGGCATCATTAGCGGGGATTACTGTAGCTTAATTACCCGGGCGTCACAGCTCGACTCGTTATTCTTCGAGTTCGAGTCGATTCGAGCCGAGTCACGAGCTACTTGTTTAGCTCACGAGTTTCGAGCTTTTTTTCCAGCCCTAGCCAACTCCTCCACCACCGCCGCTTCCGCGGTGGGCGTCACGGCGTCGCTCTCGGCGGGCGCTACGACGTCGCTCTCGGCGCCGACCCTCCCGACGCCCGGCACCACGCCAGGCCACGGGCGGCCACCGACCCCCGTCCAACATACGCCGCCGCCGTCACCTCCCCCGCAGCCGCAGCAGTTCACACAGGAGGCAATGGCCGGCGTCCTCAACGACCTAGTCGCCGCGGTCCAGGGCATCCGCCTCTACCTGGCAAGTCCGTACGGGCCGCCCCCACCACTAAATCCCGCCATGGAGGGCGTGTCCGCAAGCGCTGCCGTGGTAGTCGGTACCGGGGGCCATCACCGGAGGCTACCCGGCGCTCCCCGCCCCGACGGCCGCGCCGCCGCCTTGGCCACAGTGGCCGCCGTCGCTCGCGACGGCAACCGCGCCACTCGCCGCTACCACGAGGCCGCAGTGGCCCGCCTGGACCGCGCCGGGCGCGCCGTCTCCCGCTGCGCCATCACTTCCAGCGGCCACGGAGCAGGGTGCTCCACCGTCCCATCCCAGCCCTAACTTGGGCTGGTTGTCGCCGAGCGGGCTTCCGATCCAGGAGGTCCGCTTTCCATCATCGCCATCACCACTCCCCGACTGGCTTCACGGGCCGCCCTCGGCCTACCCGGGAGCCCGTCCGCCGTCCGGTTTCCTGTTGCAGCCCGAGGCGTCGGGCGCCACCGGGAACTACGCCGGGCCTTCGATCATGGACCGGACACCATCGTCCGCCCTACGCACCGCCGAGGCAGTGGGCCAGGGCGCACCACACCAGCAGCCGCCCCGGTTCGCCAAGATCGACTTCGCCACATACGACGGCTCCGATGACCCGCTTAACTGGCTCAACCAGTGTGACCAGTTCTTCCGCGGACAGCGCACACCCGCGTCGGAGCGTACTTGGCTAGCTTCATACCATCTCCGCGGGGCCGCCTAGACATGGTACTACGCCCTCGAGCAGGACGAGGGCGGCATGCCCCCGTGGGATCGTTTTCGAGAGCTGTGCCTTCTTCGTTTCGGGCCGCCGGTCCGCGGGAGCCGCTTGGCCGAGTTGGGCCGCTTGCCGTTCACCTCCACGATGCAGGACTTCGCCGATCGCTTCCAGGCCCTGGCGTGCCACGCGCCCGGTGTGACGGCCTTACAGCGGGCGGAGCTTTTCATCGGCGGCCTTCCCGACCACATCCGCGTGGATGTCGAGATGAAGGGGCCCCAAGACCTTCAGACGGCCATGTACTATGCCCGGGCATTCGAGCAGCGCGCCCAGGCCTTAACACGTCCATCCGCGCCACGTGGGGGCTGACAGCTTCCCCGGCCGTCTCCGGCAGCACCAGCGTCGTCCACAGCCGCCCCGGCACCCACCCCGGCACCGATGCGGTCATTCAGGCGCCTCACTCAGGCGGAACAGCTGGAATGCCAGCGCTTGGGCTTGTGTTTCAACTGTGATGCGCCATATGCACCGAGACATGTCTGTCCCCGCCTCTTCTACCTGGAGACGACAGACGAGACTGAGGAGGAGACACTGGAGGATGGTCTCGGCGCTCCAGCCCTTGCGGAGCCTGCAGCAGCACCCGCGCCCGCCCCGGCCACCGCCCTTGTGGTGTCCCTACACGCGCTGGCCGGCATCCGTGATGAACGGACGATGCTCTTACCGGTCATGATCCAGGGCGAGCGCCTGGTGGCCCTAGTGGATACAGGGTCCACGCATAACTTTCTGCCGGAGACCACCATGCGGCGCCTTGCATTACAGCCAACCGGCGGTGAGCAGTTGCGAGTCATAGTCGCTAATGGCGACCGTCTCCGCTGCCACGGGCTCGCCCGCGACGTGCCAATCACTATCGGCGACGAGCACTTCACCATCACCTGCGCCGGCATCGACTTCGGCGGCTTCGACTTCATCCTCTGTGTCGACTTCCTGCGCACTCTTGGTCCTATTCTATGGGATTTCGACGCGCTGACGATGACCTTCTGGCGGTTGGGCCGCCGCATTCGGTGGGACGGCATTGGGGGTGCCGCCCCAACCACTCCACTCCAGCTGGCCGCGACCACCGCCACGGCCGAGCACCCACTATTGGAGAGCCTCCTCCAGCAGCATGCGGACATCTTCACCGAGCCACAGGGGCTGCCGCCCGCCCGCACGTACGATCACCGTATACATCTTCTGCCAGGCTCCGCGCTGGTGGCGGTACGGCCTTACCGCCACCCACAGTTGCAGAAGGATGAGTTGGAGCGGCAGTGTGCGCTCATGCTCGCGGCAGGCATCATCCGGCTCTCCACTTCGCCATTTACTGCGCCGGTGCTTCTCGTCCGCAAGTCATAGGGTACATGGCGTTTCTGCATCGACTACCGTGCCCTTAATGCTATCACACTTAAGGACAAGTTCCCTATTCCAATGGTCGACGAGCTCCTCGATGAGCTCCACGGGGCGCGCTTCTTCACCAAACTTGACCTTCGGTCGGGGTACCACCAGGTGCGCATGCACCTGGATGACATCGCCAAGACGGTGTTTCGGACTCATCACGGCCACTTCGAGTTCTTGGTGATGCCCTTTGGCCTCACCAACGCCCCGATGACCTTCCAGGCTTTGATGAACGACGTCCTCAGGCCCTACTTACGCCGGTTTGTGCTCGTTTTCTTTGACGATATTCTAATCTAAAGTGCGTCTTGGGCCGAGCACCTCCAGCACATCGCCATCGTCTTCAACGAGCTTCGAGCTCACCACCTCCACCTTAAGTGCTCAAAGTGCTCGTTTGGGACGCCTTCGGTGGCCTACTTGGGCCACATCATCTCGGCCGACGGGGTGGCTATGGACGCCGACAAGGTGGCAGCCGTCTCCGCATGGCCAATGCCTCACTCGCCGCGGGCTCTCCCCGGGTTCCTCGGCCTCGCCGGCTACTACCGGAAATTTATTCGGGAGTTCGGGCTTATCGCGGCGCCCCTCACGCGGTTGCTTCGCCGCGACGCTTTCTCCTGGGACGACGAGGCGACGACGGCGTTCGAGGCCCTCAAGGGGGCCCTCACGACGGGCCCCGTCCTCCAGATGCCCGACTTCGACCGTCCGTTCGTGGTGGACTGTGATGCCTCGAGCGCAGGGTTCGGCGCCGTGCTTCATCAGGGCGATGGGCCCCTCGCCTTCTTCAGCCGGCCTTTCGCTCCGCGTCATCTTAAGCTGGCAGCATATGAGCGGGAGCTCATTGGCCTTGTCCAGGCCGTTCGTCATTGGCGGCCGTACTTGTGGGGACGGTCCTTCCAGATTCGCATCGACCACTACAGCCTGAAGTTTTTGCTGAACCAACGGCTGTCGACTGTGCCGCAACACCAGTGGATCAGCAAGCTCTTTGGCTTCGACTTCTTCGTCGAGTATCGGCCAGGCCACCTTAACACTGTGGCCGACGCGCTGTCCCGTCGCGACTCCGACCTCGCTTCCTCCGCCGACGAGTCCGCCGGGGCGGCCCTGTGCATCCGCTCCGGGCCGACGTTCGGCCTCTTCGCCGACATTCACCGCGCCACTGCGACGGCTGACGACGCCGTCCGTCTTCAGCAGCAGCTCACGGCCGGCGACCTGGAGAAGCCTTGGCGCTTCTCTGACGGACTGCTCCTACATGGGCGCCGGGTCTTTGTTCTGGTGCAGGATGATCTCCGTCACCAGGTGTTACAGCTCGCCCACTCGGCGGGTCATGAGGGTATGCAGAAAACCCTCCATCATCTTCGCGCCGACTTCTACATCCCTGGTGATCGCGCCCTGGTCCGTGACTGGGTTCGGTCTTGTCAGACATGTCAGCGCAACAAGACAGAGACTCTCAGGCCGGCCGGGTTACTCCAGCCCTTGGAGGTGCCGTCTCAGGTCTGGGCGGATATATCTATGGACTTCATTGAGGGCCTTCCCAAGGTGGGCGGCAAGTCGGTCATCCTCACGGTGGTCGACCGCTTCTCCAAGTATGCCCACTTCATAGCACTCGGCCATCCATACACGGCGGCGTCCGTGGCCCGGGCCTTCTTCGACGGCATCGTCCGTCTACACGGGTTCCCTGCTTCGATTGTCAGTGATCGAGACCCTGTGTTCACGGGCCATGTCTGGCGCGACCTCTTCAGGATGGCAGGTGTCCAGCTCCGCCTGAGTACGGCATTCCATCCTCAGACAGACGGTCAGTCCGAGGTGGTTAACAAGGTCATTGCCATGTATTTGCGTTGTGTGACAGGTGATCGGCCTCGCGCTTGGGTGGACTGGCTCTCTTGGGCGGAGTACTGCTACAACACCTCTTATCACTCCGCCCTGCGCGCTATGCCATTTGAGGTGGTCTATGGTGGACCACCCCCGCCTATACTTCCGGTGGATCCGGAGACAGCTCGGACGGAGGTTGCGGGTGCCCTCATCCGCACTCGTGACGAGATGCTTGCTGAGGTTCGTCAGCGTCTCCTTCAGGCCCAGCAGCTGGCCAAGCACTACTACGACGATCATCATCGCGAGGCGGAGTTCGCAGTGGGTGATTGGGTGTGGCTGCGTCTTCTCCACCGCTCTACGCAGTCACTCGACCCGCGCGCGAAGCGCAAGCTCGGCCCTCGCTACGCCGGGCCCTTCCTTATCTTGGAGCGCATTGGGAAGGTGGCCTATCGTCTTCAGCTTCCAGCCCGCGCTTGCATCCACGACGTCTTCCATGTGGGGCTGCTCAAGCCTTTCCGTGGCGAGCCACCGGCGGCTACACCGGCGCTTCCTCCCATCGCCAATGGTCGCATTCTTCCAGAGCCGGCAAAGGTATTGCAGGCGCAGCTCCATCGTGGCGTCTGGTTCATCCTCGTTCAGTGGGCAGGCACTAGTAGAAAAATACCTAATAGTCCCGGTTCGTGAGGGCCTTTAGTCCCGGTTCATGAACCGGGACTAATGGGTCGTTACTAATACCTCCACCCATTAGTCCCGATTCAAACAAGAACCGGGACTAATGTGCCTCCACGTGGCTCTGTGCGCCCAGCCCAGTCAGGGGGCCTTTGGTCCCGGTTGGTGGCCCCAACCGGGACCAAAAGTCCATGTTTTTTGGAAAGTGGCTGCTTTAGGGGTTTTGCGGGTTATTTTTAGGTTGTTATATTAGCTAGCTAATAGAGAGAAGTGTCCTCTCTTATATCTTCGTCCTTGGTTTACCAACGCTGCTGCTATATATGTTCATTTTACCCGCTGATATAATAACTCATGCATGCTCGCATACATCAGCATATATAATAACAAGTACTCGTCCTACTAATCATGCATCATCATACAACTTCTACTCGTTATTAATAATAAGTCATACGATCATCATCCTCATAGTCATCGAACCCAACCCTACATAATTGTTCTTAACACATGATCATCAGTATCAGGTAGGACCTAAACACCCTTAAGGTAAAATAGCATAAAACAATATAGACCCTGACTCTCCATTATGAAGAATGGCGATCATCCTGTCTCCAATTTTTGCCCTTCGCTGAATGTTGCTTCCAAGAAGCTCCTTACGACTGTCCATACATTTTTTCCATTCTTTGATTGTCATGTCTCCACTTCTTTTAGAAACCCGGTATGGACAGTTGAGATTCGTAGGACGACCTGGTTGTATGTTCAAAACATGAAGGCTACCGTGTGTATACATCAGATGAGGCACACAATCATTCGGGATTATCTGTTGAAAAACATAGTAATAACTTCGTAGTTAGCAATGATATGATGTACTAGTTTTAGAAGTGTGCAAAAAGATGCACGGATGTTGTAATAGTAAAAATCTTACCAGGGTATCTCCATGGTAGTTACCGTAGTTCAACACGTGCACTAGTGGCACGTATTGACCATAATGTTGAGGAGTTCGATTGTAGACATTGTAATTCTCAAGATCAGTACAAAATGCGACCAGATGATTTTTCTCCTGATAAGTTAGTTCGGAGCCTTCGGTGTAGTAGGTTCTGTCTACCATCTTCCGCACATTCTTTGAAGAATGAAAATAAGCTGTCAATGGAGAATAAGTTGTCAACTATTTTGAAATAAACAATATAAATTACTTAATAACTATGTTAAGCTCACATGGGGGAAGAATTGGAGGTGTATCCACAAGGACGAAAATCGTAGGTCTCTCTTGCTCGATTGTAGGATCACCAAGATCCATGGTAACAAGCATACCCTCATCAAAACCATACATCTTGCAAAGTGCTTCCCAATTTTTGCAACCAAAATGGGTTACACTCTGAGCATTGTACAACTTTACTTGAAAATCCACACCATGATGGGTACTTAGGATAATTTTTTTGGTTTCGAAACTTTCATGGTCTTCAAAACCCATCCTCTCCAAGACATAGCGTCTTGCAAAGCATGGGATAAGCTAGTCGAATTGGAAAAGATGAAAAATATTGTCATGATTAAAATAGTTGAAGTCATGAGTAATTACGAAAAAAACTATTATCGTCGGTTGCGTACCGTATGAACATCGAAGGTCTCCTCGAGCTTAATGCTGAAGCGACGATCTTCGTCCAGCACAATGAACCTGTCGCAGATACCTCGGTCGTCGTGGCACCAGTCGCACTCCCCCGGGCGGTTTTCGTCGTCCGATGAGTACGACATTTCCGGCCTACGTTCATAATTCAAATATTAAACTAGATCATTATTATTAATCACGGGTTGACTATCGATGATCGATGTACGTAGCTCCTCCTTTCATTCCCGAATGCATTATTATATCAAATTGTCTAGCACACGGGAATGAAGGAGAACTTATCCAATATGAGCATTCAATAAGCAAAACCAAATCATAAAATAAAGTATAGTATTCAAATTAGCATGCATTCAATAATTATAAGCAAAAGTACATCATCTCTTGGTGTCCGTACATCGTCGAATATTATCACTAATACAACTAGAACCGTAGCGCCCGACGGGTATCGACGCGGGCGGTGGACACCCAAAGATAAGGAACCATCACAGGATCATAGCTCCAGTGAGATCCCTGAAGAACCTGCCAGGTATTGTCGAATCTGCCCTCCAATGCAACCATGTAGCGACGGACGTGCTCGTCCTCCTCGCTGACACGGTGACGTACCACCTCCGCGGTGTCCGGATGCCTCACCACCGTCACTGGCCCACGCGACCGCCACCAAACAAGGATCGGGTCAACAACGGGCTGCCTCCTCACCAACCTACGTCCCCCGGAAGGTAGCACCTCCCAATACCAGCCCGGCGGAGCCCAGTCCCGAACATGGCCCTGATCAAGCAGGCCTCCACCGCCGAGTCGACGACGACGAGGATGCGGGATAGGCATCGCCGACGTCGATGCGGCAACTACTTCTATATATAGTTAAATAAAAGTAGTTTTATTAATTAAATCAACTATCTAGTTCAACTACTAAGCACTTACTATAAATAAATAAGTAGTACTTACTAAAAACAAACTACTTCTATATATAGTAAAATAAATTAGTTTATTAAATCAACTAGCTAGTTCAACTATATATAAACTACTTCTTATTTTTTTCCTTTTTCTAAATACTATGAACAAAAAAATCATTAAAATTCTATGAACAAAATTAATTACTACACATCTAATCTAACAAAAAAAATCTAATCTAACAAAAAAATCTATGAACTACATATCAAATTACTACACATCTAATCTAACAAAAAAATCTAATTAATCTAACAAAAAATCTAACATAATATAAACAAATTAATTACTACACATCTAATCTAACAAAAAAATCTAATCTAACAAAAAAATCTATGAACTACATATCTAAATTACTACACACATCTAATCTAACAAAAAAAATCTAATTAATCTAACAAAAAAATCTAACATAATATAAACAAATTAATTACTACACATCTAATCTAACAAAAAATTAAAAAAATCTATGAACTACATATCTAAATTACTACACCATCTAATCTAACAAAAAATCTAATTAATCTAACAAAAAAATCTAACATAATATAAACAAATTAATTACTACACATCTAATCTAACAAAAAATCTAATCTAACAAAAAAATCTATGAACTACATATCTAAATTACTACACATCTAACCTAACAAAAAAAATCTAACAAAAAAATGACGGTGGCCGGCGTACGGCCGGCGAAGGCGACGGCGAGGTGCTCACGTACGGCCGGCGCCGGCGACGGCGAGGTGCGGAGCGGGGCGGCGACGTCGTCGAGGCGGCGCGGGCCGGGGCGGCGACGTCGATCGGGGCGGCGCGGGCGGGCTGGGCGGGGCGCGCGGGCGGCGACGGCGCGAGGCGGGGCTGGGCGGGGTGGCGCGGGGCGGCGACGGCGTCGGGGCGGGACGGCGACGGCGAGGTGGCGGCAGAGACGTGCGGCGACAGGAGTGAAGCAGGAGAGATCGAAGTCGCGCTAAGTGCTGTATATATAGCAAAAGCTTTGGTCCTGGTTCGTGGCACCAACCGGGACCAATGCCCCCTTTAGTCCCGGTTGGTGCCACCAACCGGGACCAAAGGCCTCTTTTCAGCAGCCCAAATGGCGGGAAACGAAGACCTTTGGTCCCAGTTGGTGCCACCAACCGGGACTACAGAGTGGCATTGGTCCCGGTTAGGGCCAACAACCGGGACCAAAGGGTGGCATTAGTCCCGGTTGGAGCCACCAACCGGTACCAGTGGACCCGTCTAACTACTTTTTTATTTTCTGCAGCTATTTTTTTGTTGATTCTTCCTGCAGCTGTTTTTTTAGTCCCACCTCGCCAAGCGAGAGGCACTCGCAGCTGTTTATAAGCCCTGAGTGCAGAGACGATGACGAAGAGGCCCAATGTTCCTGCACATTGGTTTGCTTCAAGCCTTGAGGAATACGGTAGACTGCACAGAGCTATGTGCAGTGCAGTTGACACTATTCCGAAAGGCTTGAAGCAAATTAACAAGCATTGCGCCTCTTTTTCATTTTAATGACTTATTACAACTGAGAAATAAAAAAATATATAGCTGAAAAGAAAAAAAAACTATATAGAGAACTACTCAGAAATGAATTGAAGCAAAAAATAGTTGTGATTAACTGTACTAAAAAGCAGCATAGATGCTTATTTTTAATGACTTATTACAACTCAGAAATAAAAAGAAAAGAAAATAGTTGTGATTAACTTTACTAAAATATAAGTATAGATGCTTATTTTTAATGACTTATTACAATTCAAAAATAAATAGAAGAAAAAATAGTTATGATTAACTTTACTAAAAAATGAGCATAGATGCTTATTTTTAATGACTTATTACAACTGAGAAATAAAAAGAAAAAAATAAATATAGCTGAAAAGAAAAAAAACTATATAGAAAACTACTCAGAAATGAATTGAAGCAAAAAATAGTTGTGATTAACTGTACTAAAAAAGAAGCATAGATGCTTATTTTTAATGACTTATTACAACTCAGAAATAAAAAGAAAAGAAAATAGTTGTGATTAACTTTACTAAAATATGAGCATAGATGCTTATTTTTAATGACTTATTACAATTCAAAAATTAATAGAAGAAAAAATAGTTATGATTAACTTTACTAAAAAATGAGCATAGATGCTTATTTTTAATGACTTATTACAACTGAGAAATAAAAAGAAAAAAATAAATATAGCTGAAAAGAAAAAAAACTATATAGAAAACTACTCAGAAATGAATTGAAGCAAAAAATAGTTGTGATTAACTGTACTAAAAAAGGAGCATAGATGCTTATTTTTAATGACTTATTACAACTCAGAAATAAAAAGAAAAAAATAAATATAGCAGAAAAGAAAAAAAACTATATAAAAAGATGCTCAGAAATAAATTGAAGCAAAAAATAGTTGTGATTAACTGTACTAAAAAAGGAGCATAGATGCTTATTTTTATTGACTTATTACAACTCAGAAATAAAAAGAAGAAAAAATAGTTGTGATTAACTTTACTAAAATATGAGCATAGATGCTTATTTTTAATGACTTATTACAATTCAAAAATAAATAGAAGAAAAAATAGTTATGATTAACTTTACTAAAAAATGAGCATATATGCTTATTTTTAATGGCTTATTACAACTCAGAAATAAAAAGAAAACAATAAATATAGCAGAAAAGAAAAAACTATATAAAAAGCTACTCAGAAATGAGCATAGATGCGCTTATAGAGGAAATTCAAATTAAATTCATAACAAATTTCAAGAGAAATTCGTATGAATTTAGCCTAAATTCCCTATATAAGGGCATCTATTTTTATTTTCAGAGGAGATCAATAAGGCAGAGAGGGAGGGGCTTATAAACCGGTCTGATTCCCCTCCGGTTGGCGAGGTGGGACTAAACTTTGGCCGCAACGAGGACCAACCCTTTAGTCCCGGTTGGTGGAATGGACCGGGACTAATGGTCGTCCTTTGGTCCCGGTTCAGGCCACCAACCGGGACCAATGGTGGTGGGCCAGGAGCGAGGGCCATTGGTCCCGGTTCATCCCACCAACCGGGACCAATAGGTACAGACGAACCGGGACCAATGGCCCACGTGGCCCGGCCGGCCCCTGGGGCTCACGAACCGGGTCCAATGCCCCCATTGGTCCCGGTTCTGGATTGAACTGGGACTAATGGGCTGGACCGGCCTGGACCATTGGCCCCTTTTCTACTAGTGAGGCCTTCCAGAGGAGGAGGCTACTTGGGAGCAGCGTGAAGAATTCCGCCAACACTATCCAGACTTTCAGCTCGAGGGCGAGCTGTTTGCGCAGGCGGGGAGAGATGTTATGACCGGTTTGGTCTATACCAGGAAGAGTCCCACCGGACATTAGTATTAGGGGTTTGACCCACAAGTTATCTTAGGCAAGTTATTTTAGGCAAGTTATCTTAGGCTAAAGTTGTAAATACTAGTTGTAAGACATCGCTTGAGATCAAGCAATAAACATATTATAATCTTTTGTTGCCCGGCTCCCTGAGGAGCCGGAACCCTAGCCGACAACAGCCAACCGCCGCCACCCCTAACCCTAGCCGCGACGGCGCCCACTCGCCGGCGCGCCCGCTCCAGCCCTCGTCCACCTCCACCTCATCCCTATAACCTGCGTAGCCGCGCTGGTAGGAACCCTAGTCCTACCACACTCACATAAACATATATAGCCTATAATTTCTGAAACCACCCTTGATATGACCGAGTAGCACACGTTTCCTTGGCCCCAATATATTTCTTGTTTGTATTCCTTATCTACCTTGCATCCAAACAAAAATCATGGAAACCACATGGACAACAATTAACCAATCAGCCACATGCAATTCAGATTAGCACAGAAAAGAATCTATACACTCTCAGCTCACAGACTAATCCAATGAAAAATATTTCATTTGAGAAATGACCAAGGGGTGAAGTACATTGATTTTCACCTTGTGCAGACTGAGTTTTGTCAGTACTGCAGATCCTTGTAGTCATACTGGCTTCATGTAGTCAACTTGCCTTGCACCCACCCTTTGTACGCAGCAGCCGACGTACTTGTACTTGCACTTGCACTTGCATGGCTGGACTTGTACACAGGATTCTGAGTCGTTCAGATTATGTTCAGCTGGTTAGAAACAATCTTAGAATAGAAACATACCAATTGTTCTCTTTTTGTGGAGCCTAGCCAGATTGAGAGCTCGCCACTTTGCAGAAGAATAATTCCAGAGTCCCTATACCAGAAAGAACTTAAGAACAAAATGAACAAAAGCACTCAAACAATTGTGAAACAATTTCCAGAAACAAAATCCACCACACCCCGTTCTAGCAACCCGGTTGTTCAGAAATTCAGTCAAGATAGATTGAACAGATACATAAAACTGGAAGCAATTAGGACTATACAATGCTAGGAACAACCTGGTTGTCCAGAAAGGGATTTGCCAAATTCGATTAGAATTTCATGTCGGGAAAAAATATAGGGATTTGCCATTATGGCAGGTCGAAGCAGAATAGAGCTAGTGGAAACTGAAAGTCTGAAATCTGAAATTATCTACCCACTGCACCTGACGGCTGGCTCTAGCATTTGAGTTCACATGTGCCAAATAGTGCAATGTGAGGTCGTGTTGGAGAGGAACACGAGATCACGGATCACCCGCAAAAAAAACACGAGATCACGGAGCACAAGCTCACCTGGCGGGGGGAGATGTGGGCGCGCTTGGTAGCACGACGACGGGGGGCTCGAGGAAGAGCACGACTGGATTCGCCACCACCCACCGTTGGAGCGAACCAGCTGTGGTCGCCGACATTCAGCCGCCTCGGTTTCTCAGTGTCCTCGTGGCGCAGCAGCCTCCGCCAGCGGCCTGGATCCTGCGTCAACAGCTTGGACCTTCGCCTCCGTCTCCTGCACTGCCTCATCGTTGGCCACTTCTCTTCGCCTCACAGCAGCAGCACAAGGGCGTCCAGCAGTTCGAGAAGATGGATCTGCGTAGGCTTGCATGCACTGATAAAGTCTAGTTAGCTTAAGATATCCCTAGTGATGCTGCTGCTGCGTACCTTGCAAGATTGATATGCATACGTTTGCACGCACTGATCGCGCAAGCTAGAAGATGGGGCAAGGCAGGGTGGAGGCGTCCTATTGTGGACAGCGTCGGCGGGAGACGGCACAATCCGGCAGAAGACGGCGGTGCTTACGGAGGCCTCCTGGAAGATTGGGTGAGGCGGACGTGACCTGTTGGATGGCGGCAGCGACCGTGACGCGATCGGGGTGCTGGTGGCGACGTGCACAAGCGCGATGTGGCGGTTACGATACAGTGCAGGGACATAGATGGGCTTTCAATGCCGGATGGGCGGTGCATGATTATCGTTGATCGATTGGCTATTATGGCCAGTTTAGAAGTTTTACCATAAACTCGTGGGAGGAAATCCGGGACGTGAGAAAATCCGGGACGTGAAAAACCACCTGATCGGGGAGGTGTGACGAAGGATGGCACGACGCGGTCCTTTGGCCGGAAAAAGAAACTTCAGCATGGAAAGTTTTGATCCATTGAGATTCTTAAAATTGGTTATTTCGTTTCTAATTAATGTGATTGAACGATTTAAAATAAGGTTAATTAGTTTAGATTCGATCTTTAGAGATTGATCATGATTGATTTTTTCACATAAAGACATTACTAAATACGAGGATCGATCCCAGGTTTTTTTTTTGCACCGGTTTATTTCGATGGAGGGTAGAGCAGAGGTAGTAGGATGACGAAAAAACCCGGTGATGGAAGTATGACAAAAATAAACCAGCGAAAATAAACCGCACGGACTAATGATCTAGTGCAAGACGCTGACATGGGCAGCTGAATAAATCTTAGCACTAGATTAATTAATACTCCCTCCCGTTCCTTAAAAAACGCTCTTATATTATAGTACAGAGGGAGCAGTTTATTATGCTTGGCGATTAGAACTATGACTAAACGTATGGTGGCTAAATGAGATGAACTTGCTGGGCTTAAGATTACTAGCTGGGCAGGCACGTCATCTGGAACACGGAAGACTGTTCCGGTCGGTTCGGTCGTTCTAGATTGATTGATGAGCTGGCTGCTAATGGTTGAATGCTGAATAGTACTTTACGATAGCATACGGGATCAAATCAAGGTCAAAAAATGGATGTTTCTTATGTTGTTGTTCTCGGTCAAACTGAGCTTTCGTCTACTCGACAGTCCACATTGTTCTAGGCTGTTCCGACCCATGATTTTTCTAAAAGTAAATTTAGTTTTTTTAGTCTATTTAAAGTGAATTTAGTTGATGAAAATGATTTTAAAGAAACCCGGCCCACGTATTTACTCTCAAAAACACTAGAAATCATCTACCAGTTCTAAAAAATTATCGCCACTGTCCCGTGCTACACACTTCGATCATGAAGACCACTATTTTCTCTTGCATCGCCTCGTGCCAGCCCTGTCCGCCGCCATTGCCAGTCGGGTAACCGGCTCCAGCCTAGGGAGGCAATTTATCTCCAATAATGTACCCACAACCCACAATAACCGATCTCTTGATGCTTCTACCTCAAACCTCTCCACCACCATTTATTCGTCGGTACCGTGCACAATCTCTGCCACGTGCTCTGCGCAAGATTACTTCTCTCAACTACACCACCTCGACTGAGAATTCTAGCAACCTCACCATTAATTACTACAAGTGGACAAGAGGAAGTAGTGTGCTCTACCACGCTTAAACTATGGAATTGTCCTGTGAATTAGCAATTTATCTAGAGTTTTGACTCGGTTTGTTCCTCGAAAATCTAACCTGGGAAGCAAAGAAAAAGTTGGTTGTTTAACGAGTAGTCCAAGTTTGCACACCTTGTAGGAAGGTTATTGATGTATAGCTACCTAGGTTGGATGTACGGCATTGCTCCATTTCTAGAGGAAGGAACGAAGTCCCGAACCTTTACATTTCGCTGCAAATGAGCCTGGTAGATACATAGAAATGTCTCATGCAGTAATTTTAGTTTCTACAACCTAAAGATGACAATTGTACTACAAATGGATGGTCTATCCCCATATATGCAACACTTATGTTGTGGCGTCGGTGTGTACAGGACATTCCCGATGATTCAATTAACATCTTGCTTTCCAGCAAAATGACGACACCATTTTCCGTTTGTAAGTGAAAACGGCAAGACAATGCTTTGATTTGTTGAAACTCCGAATCTTAGTACAATGATGGCTGACATAATTCCAGACCCGGTAGGCTATTACTTATGTTAGACTTTAATATTTATGCAAGATACAACATATCAAATTCTTCAACCCCAAATCAGCTACGTCAAGCATGCACATAGACATGGTAAAAATCCATTCATTTTGTCTTATTTCGTGGTCTTTTCGGATTGCTTGCCGTTTCCATGTCTTATGTATACCTTAAATATTGCAAATAGTTCTTAAAATAGAATATCTAAAGTAGCAATACACGAGGAGTTGGTCTCCGATGTTAAAAAGAAAGAAAAAAACTAGGCTTGCAACAGTAAGTTCAATTTCTTCTCTACAAGCATTAACTTTACCTTAACTTTGTTGCCCCCCCCCCCCCCTCTCTCTCTCTCTCAGTCAATGAGCCATTCAACTTTTTCGTACTTGCTTCTAGAACTCTTCTCTTGAGATATCAATCATTTCACCTTTATTTATAAGCTAGTGACTTAGTAGTGAGACCATCCCAGGTAGCACATACCTTTTGGAGGATCCATGCCACGAAATGATGTTGATGGTGACGAGTCGTCGGGCTCAATTCATCATAAGGAAAACTGCAAACATGCATACACAATTCACATTGGATGATCCTTATGTCTTTGCTCGATCACTAGACAAATAATTACTTAGGCCTGAGAGATTTTGGGAAATACAAATATGCATCTTCATTTGTTCAGCCTCTTCAGCGTGATGATCGCGAAACATCTCAAACTCTAAAGCTTCGTCCCTTCAAAAATTTCAGTTTATTTTGCTAGTTGACCCAAGAGAAATGTTGTATTATTCACAGACATATATACACATGTACAATTACAATCTCATCACTGGGTATAAGTCTAACAATAATGATTCAAGGAAGATGTGAACAAAGAGTATACACACCCTTTTGTTAAAGTTGTCATAGAGAAATGAGCTATGCACTTTTTTTTGTTTGCATATGTTATATATATTTTTTGACAAGAAAGCGGACCATCTGCCCGTTTGATAAGGGGAACAAAAAGAGGTTACAACCATTATGTAGATGAAAAAAAGAAACATTGACCGACAAAGCCATCTCTGAACGAAACACGTCTCAATCGCCATAATTGAATGAGTTGTGACTAGGTTATTCCAAAAGGCCTCCAAGGAGGGGAAACAACTGGCCATATGCGTCGTCGTGGCTGGCTTCATCCCATCGACCCTTGAAGAAGGGTCCAACCGTTTACAACCTATGTGGCTACCTCATGCCTCGAACAGGCATGATCCACTATCAAGGAAGTACTCTTCGACAGTGCCTTCGAGAAGGAGCAAAACGCCCTCTAGCACTATCATCACCTGCATCACCCCCACCCCTCCCCCCACCCGTCGAAGAATTAGCTTTCACTAGAGTGCCTCTCCAGCAAATATATTTTTTATGGTAGCCTCTGTACCGCATTGCTGGCATGCAACCATCTCCTGTTTGAAGCAGATTTTGAGCTATTATGAAAGTTCTTCAAGGGGCACTAAGAAGATTCATATCAAAATATTGATGTGTGACGACCATACAATTGCAATTGCACGTGTGCACACATGTAGTTTCGTATGAGGAAATGAGCAAATGAAGATGTATTCTATCAATGTTTAGTAGTGCACTAGCTGTTGGGGAGCCACCCCGTGGCACCTCTTGAGAGGGAGCTTGTACGGTGCCAGGTTGTAGGCGCCCTTTTCATTGTTTTTGGATACGATTCGTAGCACATTCGTGTCCTGATGCCACTCATGACTTTTTTTCATAGCACTCACGTCATGTATGTAGCATATTTTAGTAGGGCTGATCGATTAGTCAGTGTGCATCCAGCTACCTTAGATCCATTAATGCAGAAACAAAGAAAATTATATCTATTACAATTAAGGGAACATGTATTCAGAGCACAACTATGAACTGCTAGCATAGTTCTATAACACAAAATTGATCAGGTTGTTGTCCATTCCGAGCAAGTCAAAAAGCTCGATCATCACAGAGGTGGGCGTCGTCATAGTAGCAGTACCGTTGGTTGCGTGGAAGAACATGGCATGGACGATGTGCGTCGGTCCCTCCTCTCTCTGGATTCATGCGTGAGCGTCACCAACAGACATGGCAGTTGCGTGTCCCAGTCTCCATTTGTGAGGCCAGCGAGGAGGAAGGGTACAAAGAGGACTTACTTGGACGTAAGCATACTCGGGCCGATCATCTAGATTTGCATTACTTGCAGACAGTGAGCTTCATAAATGTTGACGCCTGATGATGCAAGTTACAACTTCTTTCAACCTGAAATAGATTAATGCACAGAATTTTTTTTTGAAAACAAATCCCAATCATGATTTAAGATTACAGGTTCACTTTATGTTCACAAAAATTAAGGGAAAGTCGACAGCATAAGTTGAGGAAAAAGACCAGCCAGTACATAACAAAGCAGCAAGGAATCAGGACAGAAATGGGCGCAAGGAAAATACCAACAATGACAAGCTAATATGAATCATAACCTTGCAAGTTCTACATAATCATGAATATGCAATGAAAATGGATGCAAAACTTCAATGTAGTAGATACTATGCAAAAGCAGTACCAAAACAAATTTTATTCAACTGATATTGCATCTTCGTACTTTAAAGGAGAAATAGAAATCAACTTGATCAATCAAAGGTTAGAACATGTGACAAATATGAAATAACAGGGTATGCCATTCATGCTACTCCAGATTATGTATGCTTACAAGCAAGAGATCGGTTCATGTGTTCAGAATCAATCCAATCGAGGACATAGATAGGACATGTTTAGCCTGTCTGTACAGTATGGTCCTTATTTAAGTTTCGTAAATGGTCATCCAAAGATTACTGCTACCTCTTGAGCATTGCGTTGGTTTTTCCTTGAAGAGGAAAGGGTGATGCAACAAAGTAGCGTAAGTATTTCCCTCAGTTATGAGAACCAAGGTATCAATCCAGTAGGAGGCTCCATGCAAGTCCCTCATACCTACACAAACAAAACAAGAACCTCACAACCAACGCGATAAAGGGGTTATCAATCCCTTCATGGCCACTTGCGAAAGTGAGATCTGATAGAGATAATAAGATAAGATAAATATTTTTGTTATTTTTATGATATAGATTGGAAAGTAAAGATTGCAAAATAAAATAGATCAAAAACTTATATGATGGAAAATAGACCCGGGGGCCATAGGTTTCACTAGTGGCTTCTTTCAAGATAGCATAAGTATTACAGTGGGTGAACAAATTACTGTCGAGCAATTGATAGAAAAGTGCATAGTTATGAGAATATCTAGGCATGATCATGTATATAGGCATCACGTCCGCAACAAGTAGACCGACTCCTGCCTGCATCTACTACTATTACTCCACACATCAACCGCTATCCAGCATGCATCTAGAATATTAAGTTCATAAGAACATAGTAACGCATTAGGCAAGATGACATGATGTAGAGGGATAAACTCAAGCAATATGATATAATCCCCATCTTTTTATCCTCGATGGCAACAATACAATACGTGCCTTGCTGCCCCTGTTGTCATTGGGAAAGGACACCGCAAGATTGAACCCAAAGCTAAGCACTTCTCCCATTGCAATAAAGATCAATCTAGTAGGCCAAACCAAACTGATAATTCGAAGAGACTTGCAAAGATAACCAATCATACATAAAATAATTCAGAGGAGATTCAAATATTTCTCATAGATAAACTTGATCATAAACCCACAATTCATCGGATCTCAACAAACACACCGAAAAGAGTTACATCGAATAGATCTCCAAGAAGATCAAGGAGAACTTTGTATTGAGATTCAAAGAGAGATAAGAAGCCATCTAGCTAATAAATATGGACCCAAAGGTCTGTGGTAAACTACTCACAACTCATCAGAGAGGCCCCGATGATTTAGAAGTCCTCCGTGATTGATTCCCCCTCCGGCGGAGCGCCGAAAAAGGCTCCAAGATGGGATCTCATGGGTACAGAAGGTTGCGGCGGTGGAAATAGGGTTTCGTGGTGCTCCTCGGTGTTTTCAGGGTATGCAAGTATATATAGGCAAAGGAGGTCGGTCAGGGGAGCCACGGGGGGCCCATGAGGGTGGGGGGCACGACCACCTCCCTAGGGCGCGCCCTCCTGCTTCGTGGCCGCCTCGGCTGCTTCTTGACGTCCACTCCATGTCTCCTGGATCGCGTTTGTTCCAAAAAGATCTCTCTCGAAGGTTTCATTCTGTTTGGACTCCGTTTGATATTCCTTTTTCTTCAAAACACTGAAATAGGCAAAAAACTGCAATTTGGGTTGGGCCTCCGGTTAATAGGTTAGTCCCAAAAATGATATAAAGCTACATAGTAAAGCCCATAAACATCCAAAACGGGTAATATAATAGCATGGAACAATAAAAAATTATAGATACATTGGAGACATATCAAGCATCCCCAAGCTTAATTCATACTCGTCCTCGAGTAGGTAAATGATAAAAACAGAATTTTTGATGTGGAATGCTACCTAGCATATTTCTCAATGTAATTTTCTTTATTGTGGAATGAATGTTCAGATCCAAATGATTCAAGATAAAAGTTTAATATTGACATAAGAATAGTAATACTTCAAGCATACTAACAAGTAATCATGACTCTATATGAATGCTTCTGGCGGTGTACCGGGATTTGTAATGATCTAGCATAACAATGACATCAAAAAACGGACACGCCATAAAAACATCGTGCTAGCTATCTTATGATCATGCAAAGCAATATGATAATGAATGCTCAAGTCATGTATATGATGATGGAAGTTGCATGGCAATATATCTCAGAATGGCTATGGAGATGCCATAATAGGTAGGTATGGTGGCTGTTTTGAGGAAGATATAAGCAGGTTTATGTGTGATAGAGCGTATTGTATCACGGGGTTTGGATGCACCGGTGAAGTTTGCACCAACTCTCAAGGTGAGAAAGGGCAATGCACGGTACCGAAGAGGCTAGCAAAAGGGTAAGTGTGCGTATAATCCATGGACTCACATTAGTCATAAAGAACTCATATACTTATTGCAAAAGTTTATTAGCCCTCAAAGCAAAGTACTACTATGCATGCTCCTAGGGGAAGGGTTGGTAGGAGTTAACCATCGCGTGATCCCGACCTCCACTCATAAGGAAGGCAATCAAAAGAGCATCCCATGCTAAAAATTTGTTACACAACTTTTACCATACGTCCATGCTACGGAACTTGCCAACTTTAACACAAGTATTTCTCAACTTCATAATTACCCAACTAGCATGACTCTAACATTACCACCTTTATATCTCAAAACAATTATCAAGCATCAAATTGATCATAGTATTCAATGCACTTTCTATGATATTTTTATTATACCCAACTTGGATGCCCATCATTCTAGGACCAATTTTTATAACGATAGCAAATACCATGCTGTTCTAAAAGACTCTCAATTTTTATAACCATAGCAAATACCATGCTGTTCTATCATCAATAGGCAGTGGTTCATCAAGAACATTCTCTTACCTAGACAAGTTGTCTGCAACGGGGTTCTCAGCTCCCTTTCTATCAATAATATGCAAATCAAATTCTTGGAGCAAGAGAACCCATCTAATGAGTCTAGGCTTAGCATCTTTCTTTTCCATAAGATATTTAATAGCAGCATGACTAGTGTGAATAGTAGCTTTGGAATCAACAATATAAGGTCTAAACTTATCACATGCAAACACAACTGCTAAGAATTCTTTTTCAGTAGTAGCATAATTTCTCTGGGCAGTATCAAGAGTCTTACTAGCATACTGGATAACGTTCAATTTCTTATCAACTCTTTGCCCTAGAACAACACCTACAGCATAATCACTAGCATCACACATAATTTAAAAAGGTAAATTCCAATCAGGTGGCTGAATAATAGGTGCAGTGATCAAAGCTTTCTTAAGTATTTCAAATGCTTCTACACAATCGTCATCAAAGACAAAAGGAATATCTTTTTGTAATAGATTAGTCAGAGGCCTAGAGATTTTAGAAAAGTCCTTAATGAACCTCCTATAAAAACCGGCATGACCAAGGAAACTTCTTATACCTTTTATGTCCTTGGGACATGGCATCTTTTCAATGGCATCAACTTTAGCTTTATCAACTTCAATACCTCTCTCGGAGATCTTGTGTCCCAAGACAATGCCTTCATTAACCATAAAGTGACACTTTTCCCAATTCAGGACGAGACTAGTGTCTTCGTATCTCTGCAAAACTCGATCAAGGTTTCTCAAACAATCATCAAAAGAGGATCCATAAACGGAGAAATTGTCCATGAATACCTCACAAATCTTTTCACAAAAATCAGAGAATATTGCCATCATGCATCTTTGAAAGGTAGCAGGTGCATTACATAAACCAAAAGGCATATGTCTATAAGCAAAAGTACCGAAAGGGAAAGTAAAAGTAGTTTTTGATTGATCCCCCGCTGACATAGGTATTTGAGAGAAACTAGAATAACCATCTAGAAAGCAGAAATGTGTGTGTTTGGATATTCTTTCTAGCATTTGATCAATAAAAGGTAAAGGGTAATGATCTTTCTTAGTAGCCTTATTTAATTTACGGAAATCAATTACCATCCTATAACCTCTAATAATTCTTTGTGGGATCAATTCATCTTTATCATTAGGAACAACGGTAACACCTCCATTTTTAGGAACACAATGGACAGGGCTTACCCAATCAACTATCAGCAACAGGATAAATTATACCTGCCTCAAGGAGCTTTAGTATCTCCTTTCTTACCACATCTTTCATCTTGGGATTCAATCGTCGTTGAGGATCTCTAACTGGTTTAGCATCAGCCTCCAAACTAATTTTGTGTTGACGTAACGTGGGACTAATTCCCTTAAGATCATCCAGAGTATATCCAATAGCAGCGCGGTGCTTCTTCAGAGTTTTCAATGATCTTTCTTCTTCTTTCTCTGAAAGGTTAGCACTAATAATAACATGATATATTTTATTTTCATCAATATAAGCATACTTAAGATTACCGGGTAATGGTTTGAGTTCAAACACGGGATCACCCTTGGGTGGAGGGGGGTCCCCAAGAATTTCAAGGGAAGGTTGTGTTTAAGCATAGGTTCTTGTTTAAGGAACACTTCATCTATTTCCCTTCTTTCCTTCATAAACATATCATTTTCATGGTCTAGCAAATATTGTTCTAACGGATCAGTAGGAGGCACGACAATGGAAGCAAGACCAATAATCTCATCCTTACTAGGTGATTCTCCATCACGAGGTTGTCTACGAAACTTAGCAAAATTAAACTCATGAGACATACCCTATAAGCCAATTGTAACAGTATCCTTTTCACAATCAATCCTAGCACTAGCTATATTCAAGAAGGGTCTACCAAAAATAATGGGGCAAAAATCATCTTGTGGGGAACCAAGAACAAGAAAATCAGCAGGATATTTAACCTTCCCACACAAGACTTCAACATCTCTAACTATCCCAATTGGTTTAATGGTATCCCTATTAGCAAGCTTAATAGTAACATCAATGTCTTCTAATTCAACGGGTGCAATGTCATGCACAATTTCTTTATATAAATCATAGGGTATTGCACTAGTGCTAGCACCCATATCACATAAGTCATGATAACAATGTTCTCCTATTTTAACAGAAATAACAAGCATGCCTACGACAGGTCTATGTATCTTAGTATCTGGTCTAGCAATATTAGCAGTCTCACCACAGAAATAAATAACATGCCCATCTAAATCATCATCCAAGAGATCTTTAACCATAGCAATAGTAGGTTCAACTTTGATTTGCTCAGGAGGTGTATAAGTCCTAGTATTACTCTTACGAACAACAGTCAAAGTTTTAGCATGATCCTTTATCCTAACAGGAAAAGGAGGTTTCTCAACATAGGTAGTAGGAACAATAGGATCACTATAAGAGACTGTCTTTTCTTCAACTGTAATAGGTGCAACTATTTTTACTTCAACGGGAGGATTATATTTAAACCACTTTTCCTTAGGGAGATCAACTTGAGTAGCAAAAGATTCACAGAAAGAAGCTACTATCTCAGAGTCAAGTCCATACTTAGTGCTAAATCCACGAAATGCATCAGTATCCATAAAAGATTTAACACAATCGAACTTAGGTGTCATACCTGACTCCTTACCATCGTCGGAACCCCAATCTTTAGAGTTGCGTTTAATTCTTTCCAATAAGTCCCATTTGAAATCAATAGTCTTCAGCATATAAGAACCAGCACAGGAAGTATCGAGCAGGTTGCGATCATTGAGAGAATGCCGAGCATAAATTTTTTGAATAATCATTTCCCGGGAGAGCTCATGATTGGGGCATGAATATAACATTGACTTAAGCCTCCCCAAGCTTGAGCGATGCTTTCTCCTTTGCAAGGCCAGAAATTATATGTAATTATGATCACGATGAACAAGATGCATAGGATAGAACTTCTGGTGAAATTCCAACTTCAATCGTTTATAATTACAAGATCTCGTATCATCACGTAGCCTATACCATGTCAATGCATCTTCCTTCAAAGATAAAGGGAAGACCTTCCTTTTTACAACATCATCGGGAATACCTACAAGCTTAAATAATCCACAAACTTCATCCACAAAGATAAGGTGTAAATCGAGATGCAATGTTCCATCTCTTGCAAATGGATTAGCTAGCAGTTTCTCTATCATACCCGAAGGAATCTGAAAATAAATATTTTCAAAAAGTTCAGTAGGTTGAGGAGCAACTCTTTGCTCTTATGGTCGGGGTGAAGATACCCCGAACAAGCCCCTCAAAGGATTAGTTTCCATAGTGACAAGTAACAGAAAATTTCAGCACACCATATAAATGTTTCCTTACCAAGTTCCACTCACCAAAAGCACCACACTCCCTGGCAACGGCGCCAGAAAAGAGTCTTGATGACCCACAAGTGTAGGGGATCTATCGTAGTCTTTCGATAAGTAAGAGTGTCGAACCCAACGAGGAGCAGAAGGAAATGATAAGCGGTTTTCAGTAAGGTTTTCTCTGCAAGCACTGAAATTGTAGGTAATAGATAGTTTTGTGATAAGATAAATTGTAACGAGTAACAAGCAAATAAAGTAAATAAAGTGCATCAAGGTGGCACAATCCTTTTGTAGCAAAGGATAAGCCTGGACAATTTCTTATAATGAGAAAAGAGCTCCTAAGGACACATGGGAATTATCGTCAAGCTAGTTTTCATCACGCTCATATGATTCGCGTTCGGTACTTTGATAATTTGATATGTGGGTGGACCGGTGCTTGGGTACTGCCCTTACTTGGACAAGCATACCACTTATGATTAATCCCTATTGCAAGCGTCCGCAACTACAAAAGAAGTATTAAGGTAAACCTAACCACATCATTAAACATATGGATCCAAATCAGCCCCTAACTAAGCAACACATAAACTAGGGTTTAAGCTTCTGTCACTCTAGCAACCCATCATCTACTTATTACTTCCCTATGCCTTCCTCTTGGCCCAAATAATGGTGAAGTGTCATGTAGTCGACGTTCACATAACACCACTAGAGGAAAAGACAACATACATCTCATCAAAATATCGAACGAATACCAAATTCACATGACTACTAATAGCAAGACTTCACCCATGTCCTCAGGAACAAACGTAACTACTCACAAAGCATATTCATGTTCATAATTAGAGGAATAATAATATGCATTAAGGATCGGTACATATGATCTTCCACCAAGTAAACCAATTAGCATCAACTACAAGGAGTAATCAACACTACTAGCAACCCACATGTACCAATTTGTGGTTTTGATACAAGATTGGATACAAGAGATGAACTAGGGTTTTGAGAGGAGATGGTGCTGGTGAAGATGTTGATGGAGATTGACCCCCTCCCGATGAGAGGATTGTTGGTGATGATTTCCCCTCCCGGAGGGAAGTGTCCCCAGCAGAACAGCTCCGCCGGAGCCCTAGATTGATTCCGCCAAGGTTCCGCCTCGTGGCGGCGGAATTTCGTCCCGTAAGCTTGCCCACGATTTTTTTCCAGGGTAAAAGCCTTCAAATAGCAGAAGATGGAGACCGGGGGGCCACCAGGGGGCCCAGGAGACAGGGGGCGCCCAGTAGGGGTGGGCGCGCCCCCACCCTCCTGGCCAGGGTGTGGGCCCCCTGATGTATTTCTTCCGCTCAATAATTCTTATTAATTCCAAAAATAGGTTTCGTGGAGTTTCAGGATTTTTGGAGTAGTGCAGAATAGGTTTCCAATGTTTGCTCCTTTTCCAGCCAGAAATCCAGCTGCCAGCATTCCCCCTCTTCATGGTAAACCTTGTAAAATAAGAGAGAATAGCCATAAGTATCTTTACCTAATAATAAAGAGAATTGGGTTTCTGTCGTCCGTCATAAAAAATACCCTCGAAGTTGGCAAAATTTACCCACCAATGCCACCCGTAAGTGGCAAAAAATGGTTCACGCATCGCACTGTTGGTTCGGGTTAATATAAGCCGAGATCCCCTAATATAACACGAAGATAGCTCAGCGCAGTGGCCAGCACCGCACGCTTCCACTACAGAGACCAGGGTTCGATCCCGCCTGCCCACCTTTTATCTCTTCTTTTTCGTCTCGCAAGTGCGCCTACTCCTCCCGCACACATAGGCCGCCCCATTTGCAGGTTGCAACGCCCCTGCTTTTATTTCATTTTTTGCCTTTCACGTTCTTATTTCTGTTTTAGTTTTTTCTTCTTTAAATTTATTCGTGATTTCCAGGAAAAAAATATTTCAAAAAAAGTCTTGAAAAATTATAAACTGTTTGTGAATTAAAAAAAACATTCGGAAAATCATAAAATGATCATGATTTCAAAAAATTGTTCATGTATTATAAAAAACTATCACGGTTTCACATAAATTTTCAGGAAATAAAAAATGTTCATGATTTTTTAAAAATATCCAGTATTCAAAACATATTAGGGAATTTAAAAAATGTCCATTAAAGTTTGGAATATGTTCACAAAAATTAAAACAGATCCATAAATAATGAACATAATGAACCGTCGCAGGAGATCTGTAGGGGTCGCTTCATGATTGTATTCAGTCCCTCGATTTGGATAAAAAAAAGTTTTCCATGTCTTGTACACCGCTGAACCCTCAAAAATTAACACAACTTTCTAAGGGTTAATTTTTGTAAGCTATATAAAAATGACTAAATTTCTATTTTGCCTTCATAAACAACTATATTTTTTATACCACATTACTAATTATTATAAACACCGCTACGCTAGGTCAAGGCAAGGCACTCACTCATCGGTCTAGCTCATGCAGTGTCCATCAATGCAGTTTTATCACCGACATTTTTTTCGTTATGACGCGTTAGAAAATCAAGTCGTGATGAGATCATCACATTTTTTATTTTTAAAATGACTTTTTAAAAGTCCCTTATCTCGTCATGACTGAAGGAAATATGCCCTAGAGGCAATAATAAAGTTATTATTTATTTCCTTATTTCATGATAAATGTTTATTATTCATGCTAGAATTGTATTAATCGGAAACATAATACATGTGTGAATACATAGACAAACATAGTGTCACTAGTATGCCTCTACTTGACTAGCTTGTGAATCAAAGATGGTTAAGTTTCCTAGCCATGGACAAAAGAGTTGTCATTTGATTAACGGGATCACATCATTAGGAGAATGATGTGATTGACTTGACCCATTCCTTAGCTTAGCACTTGATCGTTTAGTATATTGCTATTGCTTTCTTCATGACTTATACATGTTCCTGTAACTATGAGATTATGCAACTCCCGTTTACCGGAGGAACACTTTGGGTGCTACCAAACGTCACAATGTAACTGGGTGATTATAAAGGAGTACTACAGGTGTCTCCAAAGGTACATGTTGAGTTGGCATAATTCAACATTAGGTTTTATCACTCCGATTGTCGGAGAGGTATCTCTGGGCCCTCGCGGTAATACTCATCACCTAAGCCTTGCAAGCATTGTAACTAATGAGTTAGTTATAAGATGATGTGTTACAGAACGAGTAAAGAGACTTGCCTGTAACGAGATTGAACTAGGTATTGGATACCGACGATCGAATCTCGGGCAAGTAACATACCGATGACAAAGGGAACAACGTATGTTGTTATGCGGTTTGACCGATAAAGATCTTCGTAGAATATGTAGGAGCCAATATGGGCATCCAGGTCCCGCTATTGGTTATTGACCGAGAATGGTTCTAGGTCATGTCTACATAGTTCTCGAACCCGTAGGGTCCGCACGCTTAACGTTACGATGACAGTTTTATTACGAGTTTATAAGTTTTGATGTACCGAAGTTTGTTCGGAGTCCCGGATGTGATCACGAACATGACGAGGAGTCTCGAAATGGTCGAGACATAAAGATTGATATATTGGAAGCCTATGTTTGGACATCGGAAAGGTTCCGGGTGAAATCGGGATTTTACCGGAACTCCGGGGGGTTACCGGAACCATCCCGGGGGTTAATGGGCCTTAGTGGGCCATGAGGGAGAAGAGGAGGGCCGGCAAGGGTAGGCCGCGCGCCCCCTCCCCCTAGTCCGAATAGGACCAGGAAGGGGGGGGTGCCCCCCTTTCCTCTTTCCCCTCCCCCCTTTCCTTCTCCACCAAGGCAAGAGGGGGGAGTCCTACTCCCGGTGGGAGTAGGACTCCTCCAGGCGCACCCCAAGGGGGCCGGCCGCACCTCCCCCTCCCTCCTTTATATACGGGGGCAGGGGGCACCCCATAACACACAAGTTGATCTACGGATCGTTCCTTAGCCGTGTGCGGTGCCCCCCTCCACCATATTCCACCTCGGTCATATCGTCGTGGAGTTTAGGCGAAGCCCTGCGCCAGTAGAGCATCATCATCATCACCACACCGTCGTGCTGACGGAACTCATCCCCGAAGCTTTGCTGGATCGGAGCCCGGGGATCGTCATCGAGCTGAACGTGTGCTGAACTCGGAGGTGCCGTACGTTCGGTACTTGGATCGGTCGGATCGTGAAGACGTACGACTACATCAACCGCGTTGTCATAACGCTTCCGCTTACGGTCTACGAGGGTACATGGACAACACTCTCCCCTCTTGTTGCTATGCCATCACCATGATCTTGCGTGTGCGTAGGAAAATTTTGAAATTACTACGTTCCCCAACAGTGGTATCAGAGCCTAGGTTTTATGCGTTGATGTTATATGCACGAGTAGAACACAAGTGAGTTGTGGGCGATACAAGTCATACTGCTTACCAGCATGTCATACTTTGGTTCGGCGGTATTGTGAGATGAAGCGGCCCGGACCGACATTACGCGTACGCTTACGCGAGACTGGTTTCACCGTTACGAGCACTTGTGCTTAAAGGTGGCTGGCGGGTGTCTGTCTCTCTCACTTTAGCTGAATCAAGTGTGGCTACGCCCGGTCCTTGCGAAGGTTAAAACATCACTAACTTGATGAACTATCGTTGTGGTTTTGATGCGTAGGTAAGAACGGTTCTTGCTAAGCCCGTAGCAGCCACGTAAAATTTGCAACAACAAAGTAGAGGACGTCTAACTTGTTTTTGCAGGGCATGTTGTGATGTGATATGGTCAAGACGTGATGCTATATTTTATTGTATGAGATGATCATGTTTTGTAACCGAAGTTATCGGCAACTGGCAGGAGCCATATGGTTGTCGCTTTATTGTATGAAATGCAAACGCCCTGTAATTGCTTTACTTTATCACTAAGCAGTAGCGATAGTCGTAGAAGCAATAGATGGCATAACGACAACGATGCTACGATGGAGATCAAGGTGTCGCACCGGTGACGATGGTGATCACGACGGTGCTTCGGAGATGGAGATCACAAGCACAAGATGATGATGGCCATATCATATCACTTATATTGATTGCATGTGATGTTTATCCTTTATGCATCTTATCTTGCTTTGATTGATGGTAGCATTTTAAGATGATCTCTCACTAAAATTATCAAGAAGTGTTCTCCCTGAGTATACACTGTTGCCAAAGTTCGTCGTGCCCAGACACCACATGATGATCGGGTGTGATAAGCTCTACGTCCATCTACAACGGGTGCAAGACAGTTTTGCACATGCGGAATACTCAGGTTAAACTTGACGAGCCTAGCATATGCAGATATGGCCTCGGAACACGGAGACCGAAAGGTCGAGCGTGAATCATATAGTAGATATGATCAACATAGTGATGTTCACCATTGAAAACTACTCCATCTCACGTGATGATCGGTTATGGTTTAGTTGATTTCGATCACGTGATCACTTAGATGACTAGAGAGATGTTTGTCTAAGTGGGAGTTCTTAAGTAATATGATTAATTGAACTTGAATTTATCATGAACTTAGTCCTGGTAGTATTTTGCAAATTGTGTTATAGATCAATAGCTCGCGTTGTTGCTTCCCTATGTTTTTGCTTCCCTATGTTTTTTTATGTGTTCCTAGAGAAAACTATGTTGAAAAATGTTAGTAGCATTGATGCGGACTTGGTCCGTGATCTGAGGTTTATCCTCATTGCTGCACAGAAGAATTATGTCCTTAATGCACCGCTAGGTGACAGACCTATTGCAGGAGCAGATGCAGACGTTATGAACGTTTGGCTAGATCAATATGATGACTACTTGATAGTTTTGTGCACCATGCTTTATGGCTTAGAATCGGGACTTCAAAGATGTTTTGAACATCATGGACCATATGAGATGTTCCAGGAATTGAAGTTAATATTTCAAGCAAATACCCGAGTTGAGAGATATGAAGTCTCCAACAAGTTCTATAGCTAAAAGATGGAGGAGAATCGCTCAACTAGTGAGCATGTGCTCTGGATACTTCAATCGCTTGAATCAAGTGGGAGTTAATCTTCTAGATAAGATAGTGATTGACAGAATTCTCCAGTCACCATCACTAAGTTACTAGAACTTTGAGATGAACTATAGTATGCAAGGGATGACGAAAACGATTCCCGAGCTCTTCGTGATGTTGAAATCAACGAAGGTAGAAATCAAGAAAGAGCATCAAGTGTTGATGATTGACAAGACCACTAGTTTCAAGAAAAGGCAAAGGGAAAGAAACGGAACTTCAAGTAGAATGACAAGCAAGTTGTCAGTCCCGCGAAGAAGCCCAAAGCTGGACCAAAGCCTGAAACTGAGTGATTATACTGCAAAGGAAATGGTCACTAAAAGCAGGAAATGCCTTGAATATTTGGTGGATAAGAAGGATGGCAAAGTGAACAAGGGTATATTTGATATACATGTTATTGATGTGTACCTTACTAGTGTTTATAGTAACCCCTGAGTATTTGATACTTGTTCGGTTGTTAAGATTAGTAACTCGAAACAGGAGTTACAGAATAAACAGAAACTAGTTGAGGGTGATGTGACGATGTGTGTTGGAAGTGGTTCCAAGATTGATATGATCATCATCACATACTCCCTATACTTTCGGGATTAGTGTTGAACCTAAATAAATGTTATTTGGTGTTTGCGTTGAGCATGAATATGATTAGATCATGTTTATTGCAATACGGTTGTTCATTTAAAGTCAGAGAATAATTGTTGTTCTGTTTACATGAATAAGACCTTCGATGGTCATACACCCAATGAACATAGTTTATTGGATCTCGATCGTAGTGATACACATATTCATAATATTGATGCCAAAATATGAAAAGTTAATAATGATAGTGCAACTTATTTGTGGCACTGCCGTTTGGGTCATATCGGTGTAAAGCGCATGAAGAAACTCCATAAAGATGGATTTTTGGAATCACTTGGTTATGAATCATTTGATGCTTGCGAACCGTGCCTTTTGGGCAAGATGACTAAAAACTCCGTTCTCCGGAACAATGGAACAAGCTACTAACTTATTGGAAATAATACATACCGATGTATGCGATCCAATGAGTGTTGATGCTCGTGGCAAGTATCGTTATTTTCTGACCTTCACAAAATGATTTGAGCAGATATGGGTATATCTACTTGATGAAACACAAGTCTGAAATAATTGAAAGGTTCAAAGAATTTCAGAGTGAAGTGGAAAAATTATTGGAACAAGAAAATAAAGTTTCTACGATCTGATCGCGGAGACGAATATTTGAGTTATGAGTTTGGTCTTCAGTTAAAACAATGTGGAATAGTTTCACAGCTCACGTCACCTGGAACACCACAACGTTATGGTGTGTCCGAACGTTGTAACCGCACTTTATTGGATATGGTGCGATCTATGATGTCTCTTATCGGTTTTACCACAATCATTTTGGGGTTGTGCATTAGAGACAACTACATTCACATTTAAAAGGGCACCATCTAAATCTGTTGAGACGACACCGTATGAACTATGGTTCAGCAGTAAACCTAAGCTGTCATTTCTTAAAGTTTGGAGTTGCGATGCTTATATGAAAAAAGTTTTCAACCTGATAAGCTCAAACCCAAATCGGAGAAGTGCGTCTTCATAGAATACCCAAAGTTAACTATTGGGTACACCTTCTATCACAGATCCGAAGGCAAATTATTCATTGCTAAGAATGGATCCTTTCTAGAGAAGGAGTTTCTCTCGAAAGAAGTGAGTGGGAGGAAAATATAACTTGATGAGGTAACTGTACCTGCTCCCTTATTGGAAAGTAGTTCATCACAGAAATCTGTTCCTGCGACTACTACACCAATTAGTGAGGAAGTTAATGATGATGATCATGAAACTTCAGATTAAGTTACTACCGAACCTCGTAGGCCTACCAGAGTAAGGTCCGCACCAGAGTGGTACGGTAATCCTGTTCTGGAAGTTATGTTACTAGACCATGACAAACCTATGAACTATGAAGAAGCGATGGTGAGCCCAGATTCCGCAAAATGGCTTGAGGCCATGAGATCTGAGATAAGACCCATGTATGAAAACAAAGTATGGACTTTGATTGACTTGCCCAATGATCGGCGAGACATTGAGATTAAATGGATCTTCAAGAGGAAGACGGACGCTGATAGTGTTACTATCTACAAAGCTAGAATTGTCGCAAAAGGTTTTCGACAAGTTCAAGGTGTTGACTATGATGAGAGTTTTTCACTTGTATCTATGCTTAAGTCTGTCTGAATCATGTTAGCAATTGCCGCATTTTATGAAATCTGGCAAATGGATAAACAAAACTGCATTCCTTAATGGTTTCTTAAAGAAGAGTTGTATATGATGCAACCAGAAGGTTTTGTCAATCCGAAAGGTGCTAACAAATTGGGCAAGCTCCAGCGATCCATCTATGGACTGGTGCAAGCATCTCGGAGTTGGAATATACGCTTTGATGAGTTGATCAAAGCATATGGTTTTATACAGACTTTTGAAGAAGCCTGTATTTACAAGAAAGTGAGTGGGAGCTCTGTAGCATTTCTAATATTATATGTGGATGACATATTGTTAATTGGAAATGATATGGAAATTCTGGATAGCATGAAAGGATACTTGAATAAGAGTTTTTCAAAGCAAGACCTCGGTGAAGCTGCTTACACATTGAGCATCAAGATCTATATAGATAGATCAAGATGCTTGATAAGATTTTTCAATGAGTACATACCTTGATAAATTTTTGAAATAGTTCAAAATGGAACAGTCAAAGAAGGAGTTCTTGCCTGTGATACAAGGTGTGAAAATTGAGTAAGACTCAAGACTCGACCATTGCAGAAAATAGAAAGAGAATGAAAAGGCATTCCCTATGCCTCAGTCATAGGTTCTATAAAGTATGCTATGCTGTGAACCAGACTTATTGTATACCTTGCTCTGTGTTTGGGAAAGGAATACAATTTTGATCTAATAAGTAGATCACTGGACATGGGTCAAGAATATCCTTAGTGAGGACTAAGGAGACGTTTCTCGATTATGGAGGTGATAAAAGAGCCCGTCGTAAAAATTACAACGATGCAAGCTTTTACACCAATCCAGATGACTCTAAGTCTCAATCTGGATACATATTGAAAGTGGGAGCAATTAGCTAGAGTAGCTCCGTGCAGAGCATTGTGGACATAGAATATTTGCGAAATACATACGGCTCTGATTATGACAGACCCGTTGACTAAGCTTCTCTCACGAGCAAAACATGATCATACCTTAGTACTCTTTTGGGTGTTAATCACATAGCGATGTGAACTAGATTATTGACTCTAGTAAACCCTTTGGGTGTTGATCACATGATGATGTGAACTATGGGTATTAATCACATGCAGATGTGAATATTAGTGTTAAATCACATAGCGATGTGAACTAGATTATTGACTCTAGTGCAAGTGGGAGACTGAAGGAAATATGCCCTAGAGGTAATAATAAAGTTATTATTTATTTCCTTATTTCATGATAAATGTTTATTATTCATGCTAGAATTGTATTAACCGGAAACATAATACATGTGTGAATACATAGACAAACGTAGTGTCACTAGTATGCCTCTACTTGACTAGCTCGTGAATCAAAGATGGTTAAGTTTCCTAGCCATGGACAAAAGAGTTGTCATTTGATTAACGGGATCACATCATTAGGAGAATGATGTGATTGACTTGACCCATTCCGTTAGCTTAGCACTTGATCGTTTAGTATATTGCTATTGCTTTCTTCATGACTTATACATGTTCCTGTAACTATGAGATTATGCAACTCCCGTTTACTGGAGGAACACTTTGGGTGCTACCAAACATCACAACGTAACTGGGTGATTATAAAGGAGTACTACAGGTGTCTCCAAAGGTACATGTTGAGTTGGCATAATTCGAGATTAGGTTTTGTCACTCCGATTGTCGGAGAGGTATCTCTAGGCCCTCTCGGTAATACTCATCACCTAAGCCTTGCAAGCATTGTAACTAATGAGTTAGTTATAAGATGATGTGTTACAGAACGAGTAAAGAGACTTGCCGGTAACGAGATTGAACTAGGTATTGGATACCGACGATCGAATCTCGGGCAAGTAACATACCGATGACAAAGGGAACAACGTATGTTGTTATGCGGTTTGACCGATAAAGATCTTTGTAGAATATGTAGGAACCAATATGGGCATCCAGGTCCTGCTATTGGTTATTGACCGAGAATGGTTCTAGGTCATGTCTATATAGTTCTCGAACCTGTAGGGTCCGCACGCTTAACGTTACGATGACAGTTTTATTATGAGTTTATAAGTTTTGATGTACCGAAGTTTGTTCGGAGTCCCGGATGTGATCACGGACATGACGAGGAGTCTCGAAATGGTCGAGACATAAATATTGATATATTGGAAGCCTATGTTTGGACATCGGAAAGGTTCCGGGTGAAATCGGGATTTTACCGGAACACCGGGGGGTTACCGGAACCATCCCGGGGGTTAATGGGCCTTAGTGGGCCATGAGGGAGAAGAGGAGGGCCGGCCAGGGCAGGCCGCGCGCCCCCTCCCCCCTAGTCCGAATAGGACAAGGAAGGGGGGGGGCGGCGCCCCCCTTTCCTCTTTCCCCTCCCCCCTTTCCTTCTCCACCAAGGCAAGAGGGGGGAGTCCTACTCCCGGTGGGAGTAGGACTCCTCCAGGCGCACCCCAAGGGGGCCGGCCGCACCTCCCCCTCCCTCCTTTATATACGGGGGCAGGGGGCACCCCATAACACACAAGTTGATCTACGGATCGTTCCTTAGCCGTGTGCGGTGCCCCCCTCCACCATATTCCACCTCGGTCATATCATCGCGGAGTTTAGGCGAAGCCCTGCGCCGGTAGAGCATCATCATCGTCACCACGCCGTCGTGCTGACGGAACTCATCCCCGAAGCTTTGCTGGATCGGAGCCCGGGGATCGTCATCGAGCTGAACGTGTGCTGAACTCGGAGGTGCCGTACGTTCGGTACTTGGATCGGTCAGATCGTGAAGACATACGACTACATCAACCGCGTTGTCATAACGCTTCCGCTTACGGTCTACGAGGGTACATGGACAACACTCTCCCCTCTCTTTGCTATGCCATCACCATGATCTTGCGTGTGCGTAGGAAAATTTTGAAATTACTACGTTCCCCAACAATGACATCACCCAGACATACTTTATGAAATTACATTCTAAAAGTCCTTATCTCATCCTGGCATTTGGTTCATAATTTTTTTATATCTATCGCACGTGCATAATCTAATAGCTTTTCTCCCGTTGCAACGCACGGGCATATTTGCTAGTTGAGATATAATGTGTAATAACAACCCATAATGCAATAGATATTGATATAAAAGCATGATGCAAAATTGACGTATCATGTGTCTCTCCCAAAAGGTGTGTACAGCAAGTATGATTGCGGCAAACTCAAAAACAAAGACTCATATCATACTAGACGCACCAAGCAAAACACATATCATGTGGTGAATAAAAATATAGCTCCAAGTAAAGTTACCGATAGACGAAGACGAAAGAGGGGATGCCTTCCGGGGCATCCCCAAGCTTAGGCTTTTGGTTGTCCTTGAATTATCTTGGGGTGCCATGGGCATCCCCAAGCTTAGGCTCTTGCCACTCATTATTCCATAGTCCATCAAATCTTTACCCAAAACTTGAAAACTTCACAACACAAAACTCAACAGAAAATCTCATAAGCTCCGTTAGTGCAAGAAAGAAAAATCACCACTTAAGGTACTGTAATGAACCCATTCTTTATTTATATTGGTGTTAAACCTACTGTATTCCAACTTCTCTATGGTTCATACCCCTCAATACTAGCCATAGATTCATCAAAATAAGCAAACAACACACGAAAAACAAAATCTGTCAAAAACAGAACAGTCTGTAGAAATCTGTAATTTTCGAATACTTCTTGAACACTAAAAATCCTACCAAAATAGGAAGTCCTAGGAAATTTGTCTATTGATCTACGGCAAAAAGAATCAACTAAAAATCACGTTCCCGTGATTTATTAAAATTATTCTCGTGCACACAAAAGTTTCTGTTTTTCAGCAAGATCAAATTAACTATCACCGCAGGTTATCCTATAGGTTCTACTTGGCACAAACACTAATTAAAACATAAAACCACATCTAAACAGAAGCTAGATGAATTATTTATTACTAAACAGGAACAAAAAGCAAGGAACAAAAATAAAATTGGGTTGCCTCCCAACAAGCGCTATCGTTTAACGCCCCTAGCTAGGCATAAAAGCGAGAATAGATCTAAGTGTTGCCATCTTTGGCATTCAATTCTTCAATAGAGCACTTATAAACCTTAGGAGTTTCTTTCTTTTTAGTAATGATTAAACTCCTAGGCAAGAAATCAAGAAATTCATTTGTAGCAAAAGGTTCCTTAATGATAATGAAAAAGCTGGGGTGAACATTTATGGATTTGAGATCTGCATTTTCCTTACTAGAAGATTCACACTTATTTTTAGGAACATACATTAATTTGGAAAATTTGGTAGGAGGAGTTGGAGTATTTTTCACGGATGGAAAGGCAGACCCTAAGTTAGTAATAATATCCTCAAGTTTACCAATTCTTGTAGAATCTTGATCTATTCTTTCGTGAACTATAGGTTCCTTCTCTTTAAAAAAATTTCAGAGTGACTCCAACCTTAGATCCATATTGGGAAATTTAGTTGTGGATCTTTTTATCCAAATTTTCAATTAACTCAATAGTGGCAACTTTATTTTCAATAATTTCAAGCCTTTGCATCACATGTTCCAGAGTTAAAGCAATTCCATTAACCAAAAGAGGTGGTGGACCAAACAAATCTAACATAGCATTATAAGCATCAAAAGTATGGCTACCCAAGAAATTCCCTCCGGTAATGGCATCAACAATGCATCTATTCCAAGGAGTAATGCCTACATAAAAATTGCGAAGAAGAACGGAAGTAGATTGCTTCCTAGTAGATCTATTTTGAGCATTGAAAATTCTATGCCAAGCATCTTTTATATTTTCTCCCTCCCTTTGTTTAAAATTAAGAACTTCATGATCGGGAGTACTAACGGTGATAGCAGGACTAGCCATGACGATGAAATAAATGATCTAACACAGGAGCACACAGAAGGCAAGCGAAAGAAAAGAGGCGAACGGGAAAGAGAGGGCGAATAAAACGGCAAGGGTGAAGTGGGGGAGATGAAAACGGGAGGCAAATGGCAAATAATGTAATGAGAGGGGGAAGAGTTTGTGATGGGTACTTGGTATATCTTGACTTGTGCGAAGACCTCCCTGGCAACAGCGCCAGAAATCCTTCTTGCTACCTCTTGAGCACTGCGTTGGTTTTCCCTTGAAGAGGAAAGGATGATGCAGCAAAGTAGCGTAAGTATTTCCCTCAGTTTTGAGAACCAAGGTATCAATCCAGTAGGAGGCTCCACGCAAGTCCCTCGTACCTACACAAACAAAACAAGAACCTCACAACCAACGCGATAAAGGGGTTGTCAATCCCTTCACGGCCACTTGCGAAAGTGATATTTGATAGAGATAATAAGATAAGATAAATATTTTTGGTATTTTTATGATATAGATTGGAAAGTAAAGATTGCAAAATAAAGTAGATCGGAAACTTATATGATGGAAAATAGACCCAGGGCCCATAGGTTTCACTAGTGGCTTCTCTCAAGATAGCATAAGTATTACAGTGGGTGAACAAATTACTGTTGAGAAATTGATAGAAAAGTGCATAGTTATGAGAATATCTAGGCATGATCATGTATATAGGCATCACGTCCGCAACAAGTAGACCGACTCCTGCCTGCATCTACTACTATTACTCCACACATTGACCGCTATCCAGCATGCATCTAGAGTATTAATTTCATAAGAACAGAGTAACACATTAGGCAAGATGACATGATGTAGAGGGATAAACTCAAGCAATATGATATAAACCCCATCTTTTTATCCTCGATGGCAACAATACAATACGTGCCTTGCTGCCCCTGCTGTCACTGGGAAAGGACACCGCAAGATTGAACCCTAAGCTAAGCACTTCTCCCATTGCAAGAAAGATCAATCTAGTAGGCCAAACCAAACTAATAATTCAAAGAGACTTGCAAAGATAACCAATCATAAATAAAATAATTCAGAGGAGATTCAAATATTTCTCATAGATAAAGTTGATCATAAACCAACAATTCATCATATCTCGACAAACACACTGGAAAAAGAGTTACATCGAATAGATCTCCAAGAAGATCAAGGAGAACTTTGTATTGAGATTCACAGAGAGAGAAGAAGTCATCTAGCTAATAACTGTGGACCCGAAGGTCTGTGGTAAACTACTCACAACTCATCGGAGAGGCCTTGGCGATGATGTAGAAGCCCTCCGTGATTGAATCCCCCTCCGGCGGAGCGCCGGAAAAGGCTCCAAGATGGGATCTCACGGGTACAGAAGGTTGCGGCGGTGGAAATAGGATTTTGTGGTGCTCCTCGGTGTTTTGAGGGAATGCAAGTATATATAGGCGAAGGAGGTTGGTCAGGGAGCCACGAGGGGCCCATGAGGGTGGGGGGCATGCCCACCCCCCTAGGGCGCGCCCTCCTGCCTCGTGGCCTCCTTGGCTGCTACTTGACGTCCACTCCAAGTCTCCTGGATTGCGTTTGTTCCAAAAAGATCTCTCCCGAAGGTTTCATTCCATTTGGACTCCGTTTGATATTCCTTTTCTTCGAAACACTGAAATAGGCAAAAAAACAGCAATTTGGGTTGGGCCTCCGGTTAATAGCTTAGTCCCAAAATGATATAAAAGTGTATAGTAAAGCTCGTAAACATCCAAAACGGGTAATATAATAGCACGGAACAATAAAAAATTATAGATATGTTGGAGACGTATCAATTACGCATGTACGGAAGGCCGCACCTGAAATTGATATCCTTATATAGAGATTTAACTAAGATCAGAGCAGCAGAATTGAGAATTTCTTTAGTGCACCTGACTTGCTTCTTCAACTTAGCCATGGCTTTAGGAGATTGACCTATATCATCCCCATTACCAAGCTGCTTGTTGAGAGTCAACTGAGACCAGAGTAGCAGTATTAGCACTAAGAATTTCTTTGGTGCGCTTGTCTTCCTTATTCAACTTAGCCATTGCTTGAAGAGACTGACGGATACCATCCCCATTACCAAGCTGCTTGTTAAATTGATAGGCAAAATGGTTTGCCAAACGCACTTCCATTTTGAGGCTATGTGATTCTGCGGCTATCTATTTTGAAGATAGCAGCTAAAATTTCATGGGGTTTTTGAGATCTACCATAACCATCAGCTAGGCATGTGAAAGTAGGAGTAATAAGTGAGAGAATCAGAATTGAAAAGCTAAAGGAGCTGGGGGTGAGATTTTTTACCCGGAACTAGTTGATAGACACCGTCTTCCTGAACTCCTTAGTGTTGTAGTTGAATCCATTGGGTTAAGCCGCCTGCGTGATGGCTCGACGCTCGGCCTGACCAAAATAGGGCAGCATGGCAACCACTGTGTCCCGCAAGGGCAGGCTGGCGTGTGCATGAGTGATACCAGAGGCGTAGTAGACCACCATGGTGACGATCTCCTCGAGACCCGCCATCATGAGCGCAGACTGTAGTGCTTTTAGAGTCTACATCCTCAAGCTATAGGTAGCCGGAGTGTCAGGTGATCACCACTATCCCACTGTTTGGTGACTAAGAGAAAACTTCCCGATAAAGCAAAGATGGAGTTACAACAATAATGCTTGGGGTTCATCAAACATTTATCAAATCTTTGTGACATGTGTACATACCTGGAAATGCTACCTGCAAATATTTGTGGCAAGTTTGAAGTTGTGTCTATAATCCCAAATAATGAAGTGAGATTACCATATTCATCTATGAGCAATGAGAAGGAGGTAAACTGCCAATTGGCAAGCACACTAAAGTCCTGGACCATTAGATATCAGATCAGTATCACATAGTAAGATAAAGAGCTAGCTTCTAAACCACATTCAACTTTGACATTGATCGAACGATGCTATAGAAGAGATGTATACATATCCTTCCAAGATTAACAAATGTGAAAGGGAAGATTTAAAATGGGAAAACATACATCAGTACCTCACTGGTACATCGAGGTGCTATACAAACGGTTTTTAACCCGTTTCCGTGACGACATTTGAAACCGTCGCCAAGTGAGTGTGGGCAATAGGGGATCCTTCCCACACAACCCAAAAGCCGTCGGGGATATGCCCTCCTGGCACACACGCTCGGCAAAATGAGGTCGTGTGCGACCGGCGAGTGATCAAATATGGTTATATGTACAGTACTATAGGCGAAATCGTTTCCAGTCGTAAGTACATCCCACACAGTTAGTCACCGCTAAACGTTTCCGTTCGGATATACATCTCACATAGTCGCTCCAAGGAAAACGTTTCTGTTCGCAGGTACATCACACACAATTTTCCCCTTTAAACTGTTTGTGATAGCGTTGTCATCGCACACAATATTAAAAAATTTATCATTTGCGTTATTGAATGCATCACACACGGTGCGTAGAAGAAACTATGTGGCAAAGGCTGTCCATCACACATAGTTTTTATGTGGTAAAAGTTTGCGCAAGGTGGCCTAACGCAAACAGTTTTGAAAAGAATGTCGTGTGTGATTGTTCATTGATCCAACATGGTTTATTCCTAGAAACCGTGTGCGTTGCCTTAGGTCATCGCCCACGGTATTTTCTCAATAATCGTTTGCAATAGCAAAAACCAATTAGCAGGAGCAGGCTAATTGCCCTATTATTAATAATCCATTTATTAATCTAATTGACATTTATATTAAACACATAATATATTTCATTTCCATATTAAGGAAGCAGGATTTCATAATTGAAATACATCAGAGTACAACATGATATAGCTTCAGCACTCAGCTTCCCCATTACACAACTGCACCAGCACCAAGTTTCACATGCAACATCTAGAATTTTTCGAAATTAGCATCATAGACGGTACATAGACAGATGCATCTCATCGGGAAAACTGCTGAAGTGGAAGGTGAATATTAAGCCTTCAGTCATGTTGAAGGTCTTTGCAACTTTAGGCCAGTTCTGTGGATGATTGACCGTCCATCTTTCGTCTTCTTCACGAACACTTCAATATTGAACCGTGGGTGTTGTATGAAAACCTTCCTCGCCTCCTGGCCATAGAGGTGGTTTGAGAGGTAATCATCAGTGAACTGCTTTGGAAAGGCCTGAAAACAAGGATGTGCATAAATATCTGCTCTATATAGGAAATGGGGCAAAGTAATAAAAAAAGGCAAGGTATAATAATTAGTACCATCTTGTAGTGAACTGATGTCTTTTTCATTGTGCAGAAAAATATCTTGTTATTTTTTGTCGCTAATTTCTTTATCCTAACAATCTTTCTGAGTTTCTTGACTTGATTGATATTCATGGACAACTCATTTCCCCATATGCAAAAAGGGTCGAACAGTGGGTCAAAACATCTGACAACAGGACTTACATGTGCAAGACCAAATTGTTAAAAACCTAAATATTAGAATGGTTCCTGCAATTGCACAATAATGTGCTATTAGACAACGGACCATGCACGTGCTAACCTTGATTCTAAACCTCAGTGCTTCCCATTGTTTCCCCGCAACACATATAAGGTAGTTAGTCATCAGGTTAAGTAAGGGTTCGCATGCTATCAGTAAAATATGATGATGAAAAATAAGCACATTGCAGATTCATCAGATTAATTCAAGCCTCGTGGAAAACCCATTTATCCAAACCAAGCATGATTAAGAACTAGGAAATATAACACCAGTATATATGTTTCTTATGTATTAAGTGCAGCCAAATTCGATTTATTCCTCAGATGCACAACAATACAAAATTCTTCCCACGACAATTGGACATCGCATTGCAGAATTGAAACTAGCAGTTAACTAAACACCACAACAAATGAACCGAACATTAACTAAGCACCTACATTGCACAATATAACATACTCGTAATAGAAGATCAGACAGTTAACCAAACCAAGCATGCTTAACAACTTGGAAATATATCAATTGTATTTGTTTCTCATGCATTTAGTACAGCCAAATTTGATTTACTTCTCACATGGTATACAATAACAGAATGAACCCACAACTATTGAACATCACATTGCAGAATTGAACCAAACACTTAACTAAACACCACAACACAAATAAACCAAACGTTAACTGAGCACCACATTGCACAATGTATAACCAAACCAAGCATGCTTGACAACTTGGAAATATAGCAATTGTATTCATTTCTCATGTATTTTATAAAGATAAATTCGATTTATTTCTCACATGGAAAACAATACAAAATTGCAGCCTGAAGAATTGAACATCACATTTGCAGAATTGAACCAAACAGTTAACTGTAGATGTCAACTAATTAACCAAACAGTTAATAAGTGAGCACCACACTGCACGATATATAGAACATATACACAGGAGCAACATATTGCATGGTAAAATTAGATAGCACAATTTACTAGAATTTGTTAATGAAAAGCAGGAGTAGCACACGCAATGGGTAAACTAAGCATGCTTAACCGGCGTAGCTAGCAAATGGCAAGGTGCTCCTCCAATATCTGGGGGTTGGCACGAATGGTAGCCATCGCGACCTCATCCATGCGTGTGGCCGCGATTTGCTTCTAAAAAATTTAGCTAAATTTGCATTGTCTTTACTTCCAGGGCGTCATGTGTGGTTAGGCCAGCCACATGACCAAGTTTGTATCCCACATTCTGTGGACTTTGAGCAATAAAATGCCTTTATCCTAAAAAAATGATTCTGGGAAGCTTCCCGCTTTTTATTTTTATTTTGACGGTTTCCAGGTTTACTTTCTTTTTCGTTTTTCATTTTTCTCTTTCTTTTTCTTGTTTTCATTTTTTTGTTTCTTTTAAATTGCTTTCATGTTTCCTTCTTCATTTCTTGTTTTCTTTTCAAATTTATTTTCCTTTTACAAATTTTTTGGAAAAAATAAATTTGGTTCATGATTTTAAAAAGTTGTTCAGGATTTTACAAAGTGTTCCTTTTCAAAAAAATAATAAATTCAAAAAATGTACAGGATTTCCAAAAAATATTCTTTTTTCTAGAAATTGTTCTGAATGTTCAGAACCTTGCCGTTTACAATTTGTTTCTCACCACTCTAATAATGTTCATTTTCCCAAAATGTTTGGAAATTTAAAAACATGTTAGTTTTTATAATTGTTTGTTGTTTCCTAAAATGTTCGAGTTTTTTTCAAAAATTCAAAAAATGCTCGTGTTTTCCTAGTTTTTTCATAAATTCCAAAAATATACGAGAATTTCAGAAAAGGTTATTGTTTTCTGAAAGCTGTTCCTGTTTTCAATTTTTTCTCAAAACTAAAAGAGTATTTAGGCATTACTTAAAATGTTCGCGGTTTTGAAAAATTGCTCAGAATTTCCGAAATGTTCCCATTAACAAGTTTTGTTTTCTAAATTCCAAAAATGTCCGCGTATTTTCAGAAGATATTTAGGATTTTCAAAAACGACAAGGTCTTAAAAAATTGAATTTTAAAACTTTTTTAGAGTTGTTGAAAAACAATTGTTGGATTTTAAAAAATTACTCGCTTTTTTAGAAAAAATATTCACAATTTCGAAGAAAAGATTAAAAATCCAAAAACTGGCAGGATTATGTGGTGTAGTTTAAATTGTCACGCTCTTTATTAGGCACCAACATCTATCAGGTTGATTGGTAAGTAGCTGCCCTTTCTAAGGTGGAGCTGCAGAGTTCGAATCCCATCCTATCATACGTGTAAAGTGGGTATACCATGTCAAAAGTCCATATTGCCCTTTATACGTTGTGGATGGGGGGTTGTACCGAAGTGGGACTAAGTTGTCAGCTTTCTTTGGGTGGGTACAGATAATGTCAACAGTGGCAAGTGCAAGATCAAATGGGAAACAGTGTACAAGCCTACTCTTCTTGGAGTTTTGGGAATCCTGCACCTTGACAAATTCATTTGTGCCCTCAGGTTAAGGTGGCTTTGGTTCGGATGGACGACAACGAAAAAACTTGGGTGGGTCTTGGGACTCCATGCAACAAAGATGACAAGCTTCTCTTCCATCCTCTAATAGAAGTCACTGTGGGCAACGGTGAGAAGGCCAAATTCTGGGACTCGCCCTGGCTAAATGGCTTTTGCCCCATACACATTGCACCTCTTATTCATGTCGCTGCGAGGAAAAAGGATATGGATGCCAAGCTTGCTCTGATCAACAACAATTGGGTTAATCAAATTGACACTACTACAGGCATGGCACTTGACCATATAAACCAATTCTCCAACCTCTGGTACCTCGTATAACATATCAACCTTTAGGAGGGTGTATATGACTCGATTGAAGCTCACAACCAACTCCTACTACTTCATTGCATCCGCATCCTGCATAGATTGCAGGAATCACATCTACCATCCGAAACCCGCTATTTGGAAGCCTTGGGCACCCCCAAAAGTTAAGCTATTTGCATGGATAATTTCCCAAAACTGAGTTTGGACCGCCATCCGCTTGGCTCGTGGGGGATGGGCAAATTGTGGTGATTGCCAGCTCTGCAAGCATGAACCGGAGAAGGGGACCCACCTACAATTCAAATGTTGCTACTCTATTAGGATTTGGAACATGGTCAAACTTTGGATTGGAAGGCGTGATCTTGACGGTGCTTCGCAAGCCTTCGATTCTATCCCTGACTGGTGGGATGCGCTCACTTGGCGAAATGGTTCGACTTCAAAGGCTACCGTATCCATTCTCTTATTGATCTCCTGGACAATTTGGAATGAGGTAACGCTAGAGCTTTTCGTAACAAGTCCACGAATACAACCGTCATCTTCTCCTACACAAAAAGAAAACAGGCGGAACTTTGGGTTAAGGTCGCGGCGCGTAATCTTAGAGTTGTAAATTTTGGAGAGTAATCTCTTATGTGGCTACGACCTTGTGATGTACATAAACTCTCTTCTTCTTAATTAATGAAACATTGCACAGTTTTTCCCATTTCTTTCAAAAAAAATCTTGGCAAGCACCTGATTCATCATGTATACACTACAAAAAAAATACACTTCCGTGATGATACATGTTTGTCACAGTAGGTCGCGTTTTTTGTCATGCATGTACATCCATGACGATTTTATGACAAAATCAAGATAGTCATACCTGTCCTGTCGTTGAAGTGTTCCATGACATTACATAATTATCATCACGGAAGTGTCCACTTCCATGATGATAAATCGCGCATCACAGAAGTGCTTTCGTCAAGGGTGACCGACATGTGGCATCTACCGTAACGGAACGCTGTTAAGCTATCGGGTCGGGTTTTGGATCCGATAACCCATTAACAGCCCCGACCAATGGGGATTTTCCATGTGTAAAATCATCATTGGCTGGAGGAAACACGTGTCTGCTCATCGTTGGGACAGATGTCATCCACTCATTGGACGGAAGGCGCCTATGATACGTCGACACGTGGCACGGCCCAACAGAGGCCCATTCCTGTGAAAAGGCCGGCCCATTTGACTTGGTTAGAATGTGGCGGGCCGGCCCATGGAAAGCCTGTTAACGGCCTGTTCGCATATAGCCCATTTACAGCCCGCTAACCCAAGGCCCGTTACGCCCTATCCGAATTAGGCCCAATAGCGTCATCTGGGCCACCCAATATGATTCCAGCCCGTTTTCACTTCCGGCCCATGTATGGCCCATGACGTCTCTCGGCCCATATGAGGCCCTATGTAACTCTTGGCCTATTAATGGCCCCTGGTGAAACTGGCCCGTAATGAACAGTGTATCACTTTATACCCATTAACGGCCCGTTATTCCGTTGGGCCATTTCCAGCCCATGTTATCTTTCGGCCTTCTCGGAGCCCATTTATTCTTGGGATCATTTCCAGCATTCGTTTACTTACGACCCATTACTGTCATTTTCTGCTTGTGGGCCAAATTCAGCCCGTGGTTACAGTCGGCCCGTTTGTGGTCTGTTAATATGTTGGGCCGTTTTCATAGCGTCATGTAATACGTCCTATTAACGATGGCCCATTATGGTCGGCCCATGAACGGACGATTCCAACTCTAGCCCGTTTATGGCCATAATGCGGCCTGTTATTGGCCCATGTTATCATACTGCCCGTATAAGGCCCATTGATGATACGACCCGTAGAAGGCCCATTGTTTCTATGGCCCGTAGAAGGCCCATTGTTTCTACGGCCCGTAGGAGGCCCAGTGTCACTACAGTAAATATTAGCCCATGGTTATTGTAGCCTAGTTTTAAAAACTAGGTTATTGCAGCCACTAGAAAACCGCGGAAAAAGAACTGCAATGACTACAAGCAAACAAATAAACAAGACAACAAGGAAATAAATAAGCAAGCAACTTACGTTAGGCTATAACGGCTATCACATATTACATCCACTGGGCATCAAAGTTTGCCACTAGTGCAAATAAACGCGCCGACAAAAGAATATACAAAACTGAGAGCACTTCAGAAGGCACTAGGCCTGGCCAGGAAGGGCCCCCCCAAATAGCTGAAGAAGCTGAGTAGACCTCAGTTGTGTCAACGATAGATGCATCAACACTAGATTTAAGGCATGATGGTGCGCACGGCAGTCCGCTGACATCTTCATTGCATCTTTGACTTCAAGTCGGAGCTGAGCTAAAGCAAGCCTTTCCGCTTTAAGTTGAGACTGAAGAAGTCAAACTGATTGAGGCAGTGATTGCATAGAGGTTGTCTCACACCTGCTGGTGAGTAGCTTCAACTCACTGTCTTCATCAAGATAGGACTTTGGGGTCATCTTGCTTTCCTCAAGATGGTTTGGCTCACTATCTTCCCTAAAGTTCTGCCTGGCGTAAGAGATACGACTCTGAAAGAGAAACAAGGAGACATGTAACAGGTTTCACAATTATATAAGCAAATAAATGGATCTGTTCTGCATAAGGGACATGTTTTTACAACTACAATTTGAAACTGGTAGTTGTTGCAAACATCCAATCAGATGTAAACAGCAAAGCAAACAGCAGTGGAGGAAATGATGCCTATCCAAATCTATACTAGAACAAAGTTTGAAGGCTTGAGAAGGATGAACTTACATTACATGTTAACATGGGCTGGACAAAGCCCTTCTCCATGTTGATGGAAGGATAATTCAATAAATTCCCCAAAGAAAATTCTTTATAAGCATTGCCATTATTCTACATTTTGCAAAGAGTAAATATAGATCAAATAATATTGGAAGAAACAGAGGATAATGAAGCTCAGGTGCAGACTGATGATACATAATCAAATAGCAATTAATTAAGTACAGCGTTACAAGGCAAAAGGGAGAGAGGTACTGACAAGAGTAATGCAGAGCCCATTATTGTTTTGAGATCGTATGATCCTTTGAGCAAGGAGATTCATCTGAAATTAGTTTTCATACAAGAGAGAAGGTAGGGCACAAGCAGAAATTTAGGAGTTCAAATTTTGAATTGATATCATAGACAATACCTGACGCTGGGCTCCTAGCAGTTCTAATAGGGGTTTGGCCACTAGAGTAGGGGTAAAGTGTGGTACAGTTGGGCCTGTGTTTTCTATGGCTGCTGATCTATCTGATTTAATAGGTATCACTACCTTTTCCAAATACCTAGTTTGTACTCCTTGAGGATCTTCACTCACCCTCTTCCTTTTGGACATCTATTACGAAAGAACAACATTTGACTGGAAAAACATAGTGTGACGACACATGGAATAGGTACAGAAAATGGATAGGTATGGCATATAATCATATATGATGCTTAAACTAAGCAGATGGTGTAACAAAGTAGAAGTAATGCAAGAGGTCAGATGCAAAATATGTGCGAACAATACAACTTTGCAAAGCTAGAGTAAGCACCTTGATGGGTGAATAAGATAGGCCATCCTCCACCATGCCAAGTTTGTTAGCCAGTGGATCGTTCCGCAATATTCCTCTCGTGCACCCATTCTCATATTCATTTTGATAATGTTCAATATCTGACATGCATGAAAACATAAAAACAAGTGAGATTTTATTTGTAATGCAGAAGTGATTCTAATCCAATACTGCCTCCCTGTAAACCCCTTTGTGCTATCTCTACAATTCTTTTAAAAGATGCCATGCATGCTGTAATTTGTTGTGTGCATTAATATAATGTGGCCTACTACTCAAAATATGAGAGCTCCAGAAGTGATGACACTTGGCAGATGATAGCTTCAACATATAGTAAATAAGAACAAGTCGACCTGACCTGACAGATTCAAAATATACTAAGGGAGAACAACTTGACCTGACCAATCGACCGCAATTGAAGAGTATCATCTTAAAGAAGAGTAGAAGAGCAAGCAGATTGAAGATATTACAAGTCTTTCAATACAATGTCGGTTGGCCACCCATGATGAACCAGAGCGCACAGAGAAATACTATTCTTTCCGGTCTCCCATATGTGGCTCGCATGCATTTCGAAACTAAAGTAGGAACATTTAGCTCACCAATTAAACATCTCTCAGTTTTACTAATATCAGCAATACTATCAGATATGAATTTGTACAACTAAGCTTGTTTAGCTCGATGGGTGGAGCAGTGCTATTACAACACGAACCAGTAGGCTGATTGTGGTCATCATAAAATGGAAACATAAGCATGATGAGTACAATGTTGACCGTGGTAGTGGGATGGCAGATCTGAAGCTGCAAACCGTGAAAAGGGTAGTTAGCAACCGATGTTTGCTTTGAAATAACAACTAAGATTTGGTATGGACAAGAAAGTACGGTCAACAAGTGACAAAGAAATGCAATTATGCTGTCTCTCTATATGTCGCGACATGCATTTGGAAACTCAAGTGGGACCTTTAGCTAACCAATTAAATGTGTCGATTAACTAATATCAGTATCATATCACAATCATATTTGAACAACTAAGCTTTCGAATTCTGAGTGTTGTGCTGTTTAGCTTGAAGGGTGGAGTAATGCTAGTACGACAGCAAGCACCTACGCAGATCATAGTAGAGTAGATAATAGGGGAAAACCCTAAGCATCAAGAGAAAAATTAGGAAAGTGGAACTAGCTAGACTAGTGGGTGGCGCACATGCTTTTTGAAACGAATATAGGAACATTAGGTGATCAATTAAACGTTCTCTGTTTTAGTGATATGAGCATCATATCAGATTCGTATTTCAACACGTAAGCTTTGGGTTGAGGTCTTGAGGAGCAGTGCTAGGACGACACGAAGCACCTATGATGATGGTAGTGAATATAAAGGGGGGAAACCATAAGCTTTACGAGTATAGTGCCCATGCCATGGCGGATCTGAAGGTGCAAACCGGACAAAGCTACTTCGCAACCAATGTTTGCTTTCAACTAGCCACTATGATTTGGTATGGACAAGAAAAGTACAGTAAACAAATTATGATCTATTTTCCGGGTGAGATCAATAACTTAAGCACATATGGAAGAGTACCACCTCTCTTGCGACGCCGTGTAGGCCTATGCTGATATGTTGAGGGTGCTGCGGGTGCGATGGCTGTCGGCGGCGGGGAAGAAGACTTTAGATGGCAGACGGGCGGGTCGGGGGATATATCCTGTTGCCGTGGACGAGGCGGTCGTAGGAGCGGCAACGGCAAGGTGGACGACGGCGCCGATAAAGCAAGAGGAGGCGATGAAAGGATCCTGGTCCAGCGCCGTGGATGAGAGACGTCCATCTCTTGCAGTGGACGATGGGGTAGGGGTAGCGGCTCCGGCAAGGTGGAGGATGGGGTGGCGGACGGAGGAGGCTAGCCGCAGTGCGGAGGTTGTCATGCCGCCGACGGTGTATGAATGGGGAAATGGAGGGGAGGGGGGGATCTCAAACTTTGGGACGCGCTTCTCTGAAATGGGGGAAAGTTACGAACTTATCCCCCGTTTAAAATTTCGGACATCGTGTCGGTTGGGGATAGGACGGTAATCTCGCATCTCCCAAATATTTGCCGGTAACTATTTCCGGCGAGGAGAGGGTGTTTTGCCGCCCACGGCTGGCGCCCATGGTGTATGAACGGGGCTGACAGGTAGGGCGGTTTGTGTCACGTTTGATGGAAGTTACACATCTGCCCCTATTTAAAATATTAACCTACATCAGTTTTGGACGAGGAGAGTTTGTTTTGCCGTCCACCGTGTATGAATGGGGAAATAGAGGAAGAGACACATGTATTTCGGACGAGCTTGAATCGAATGTGTTTTGCCGCCCACGTTTGGCACCCACCGTGTCTGAATGGGCTCAGAGGCCGTCGTGTCACGTCTGATTGAAGTTACTAGTCTACCCCTATCGACAAAAGTGTAAATCCGGTCGATAAGGATGTCAAGTGTCAGGGGTAGACAGTGTTGGAAATATGCCCTAGAGGCAATAATAAAAGTATTATTATTATATTTCCTTGTTCATGATAATTGTCTTTTATTCATGCTATAACTGTATTATCCGGAAATCGTAATACACGTGTGAATACATAGACCACAATATGTCCCTAGTGAGCCTCTAGTTGACTAGCTCGTTGTGATCAACAGATAGTCATGGTTTCCTGGCTATGGACATTGGATGTCGTTGATAACGGGATCACATCATTAGGAGAATGATGTGATGGACAAGACCCAATCCTAAGACTAGCACAAAAGATCGTGTAGTTCATTTGCTAGAGCTTTGCCAATGTCAAGTATCTCTTCCTTCGACCATGAGAGCGTGTAACTCCTGGATACCGTAGGAGTGCTTTGGGTGTATCAAACGTCACAACGTAACTGGGTGACTATAAAGGTGCACTACAGGTATCTCCAAAAGTATCTATTGTTTTATGCGGATCGAGACTGGGATTTGTCACTCCGTGTAAACGGAGAGGTATCTCTGGGCCCACTCGGTAGGACATCATCATATGCGCAATGTGACCAACGAGTTGATCACGGGATGATGTGTTACGGAACGAGTAAAGTGACTTGCCGGTAACGAGATTGAACAAGGTATTGGATACCGACGATCGAATCTCGGGCAAGTAACATACCGATAGACAAAGGGAATTGAATACGGGATTGATTAAGTCCTTGACATCGTGGTTCATCCGATGAGATCATCGTGGAACATGTGGGAGCCATCATGGGTATCCAGATCCCGCTGTTGGTTATTGACCGGAGAACGTCTCGGTCATGTCTACATGTCTCCCGAACCCGTAGGGTCTACACACTTAAGGTTCGATGACGCTAGGGTTATAAAGGAAGTTTGTATGTGGTTACCGAATGTTGTTCGGAGTCCCGGATGAGATCCCGGACGTCACGAGGAGTTCCGGAATGGTCCGGAGGTAAAGATTTATATATGGGAAGTCCTATTTTGGCCACCGGAAAATGTTCGGGATTTTTCGGTATTGTACCGGGAAGGTTCTAGAAGGTTTCGGAGTGGGGCCCACCTGCATGGGGGGGCCCACATGGACGTGGGTAGTGGGGGCAAGGCCCCACACCCCTGGTCAAGGCGCACCAGGATCCCCCCTTAGAAGGAATAAGATCATATCCCGAAGGGATAAGATCAAGATCCCTAAAAAGGGGGGATAACAATCGGTGGGGAAGGAAATAATGAGATTTCTTTCCTCCCACCTTGGCCACAGCCCTACCTCTCTCCCTTCTCCTCCTCTCCCATGGTGCTTGGCGAAGCCCTGCTGGATTGCCACGCTCCTCCACCACCACCACGCCGTTGTGCTGCTGTTGGATGGAGTCTTCCTCAACCTCTCCCTCTCTCCTTGCTGGATCAAGGCGTGGGAGACGTCACCGGGCTGTACGTGTGTTGAACGTGGAGGTGCCGTCCGTTCGGCACTAGGATCATCGGTGATTTGAATCACGACGAGTACGACTCCATCAACCCCGTTCACTTGAACGCTTCCGCTTAGCGATCTACAAGGGTATGTAGATGCACTCTCTTTCTACTCGTTGCTGGTCTCTCCATAGATAGATCTTGGTGACACGTAGGAAAATTTTGAATTTCTGCTACATTCCCCAACAGTGGCATCATGAGCTAGGTCTATTGCGTAGATTCTTTGCACGAGTAGAACACAAAGTAGTTGTGGGCGTTGATGTTGTTCAATATGCTTACCATTACTAGTCCAATCTTGTTTCGACGGTATTGTGGGATGAAGCGGCCCGGACCGACCTTACACGTACTCTTACGTGAGACAGGTTCCACCGATTGACATGCACTTGGTGCATAAGGTGGCTAGCGGGTGCCAGTCTCTCCCACTTTAGTCGGAACGGATTCGATGAAAAGGGTCCTTATGAAGGGTAAATAGCAATTGGCATATCACGTTGTGGTCTTGCGTAGGTAAGAAACGTTCTTGCTAGAAACCCATAGCAGCCACGTAAAACATGCAACAACAATTAGAGGACGTCTAACTTGTTTTTGCAGGGTATGCTATGTGATGTGATATGGCCAAGAAGAATGTGATGAATGATATGTGATGTATGAGATTGATCATGTTCTTGTAATAGGATTCACGACTTGCATGTCGATGAGTATGACAACCGGCAGGAGCCATAGGAGTTGTCTTTATTTATTGTATGACCTGCGTGTCATTGAAGAACGCCATGTAAACTACTTTACTTTATTGCTAAACGCGTTAGTCATAGAAGTAGAAGTAGTCGTTGGCGTGACAACTTCATGAAGACACGATGATGGAGATCATGATGATGGAGATCATGGTGTCGTGCCGGTGACGATGATGATCATGGAGCCCCGAAGATGAAGATCAAAAGGAGCAAAATGATATTGGCCATATCATGTCACTATTTGATTGCATGTGATGTTTATCATGTTTATGCATCTTGTTTGCTTAGGACGACGGTAGTAAATAAGATGATCCCTTACAAAATTTCAAGAAGTGTTCTCCCCTAACTGTGCACCGTTGCTACAGTTCGTCGCTTCTAAGCACCACGTGATGATCGGGTGTGATGGATTCTTACGTTCACATACAACGGGTGTAAGACAGTTTTACACAGCGAAAACACTTAGGGTTAACTTGACGAGCCTAGCATGTGCAGACATGGCCTCGGAACACGGAGATCGAAAGGTCGAGCATGAGTCGTATGGTAGATACGATCAACATGAAGATGTTCACCGATGATGACTAGTCCGTCTCACGTGATGATCGGACACGGCCTAGTTGACTCGGATCATGTGATCACTTAGATGACCAGAGGGATGTCTATCTAAGTGGGAGTTCATAAGATGAACTTAATTATCCTGAACATAGTCAAAAGACCTTTTGCAAATTATGTCGTAAGCTCGCGCTTTAGTTCCACTGTTTAGATATGTTCCTAGAGAAAATATAGTTGAAAGTTGATAGTAGCGATTATGCGATCAGTAGAAAGCTTATGTCCTTAATGCACCGCTCAGTGTGCTGAACCCCAACGTCGTTTGTCGATGTTGCGAACATCGGACATACACGTTTTGATAACTACGTGATAGTTCAATTAAATGGTTTAAGTAGAGGCACCAAAGACGTTTTCGAAACGTCGCGGAACATATGAGATGTTTCGAGGGCTGAAATTGGGATTTCAGGCTCGTGCCCACGTCAAGAGGTATAAGACCTCCGACGATTTTCTTAGCCTGCAAACTAAGGGAGAAAAGCTCAATCGTTGAGCTTGTGCTCAGATTGTCTGAGCACAACAATCACTTGAATCGAGTGGGAGTTGATCCTCCAGATGAGATAGTGATGTTTCCCCAAAGTCATTGCCACCAAGCTGCTAGAGCTTCGTGATTAACTATAACATATCAGGGATAGATATGATGATCCTTGAAATATTCATGATGTTTGACACCGCGAAAGTAGAAATCAAGAAGGAGCATCAATTGTTGATGGTTGGTGAAACCACTAGTTTCAAGAAGGGCAAGGGAACAAAGGGATACTTCATGAAACGGCAATTCAGCTGCTGCTCTAGTGAAGAAACCCAAGGTTGAACCCAAACCCGAGACTAAGTGCTTCTGTAATAAGGGGAACAACCACTGGAGCAGCATTACCCTAGATACTTGGTAGATGAGAAGGCTGGCAAGGTCGATAGAAGTATATTGGATATACATTATGTTAATGTGTACTTTACTAGTACTCCTAGTAGCACCAGGGTATTGGATACCGGTTCGGTTGCTAAGTGTTAGTAACTCGAAATAAAAGCTACGGAATAAACGGAGACTAGCTAAAGGTGAGCTGACGATATATGTTGGAAGTGTTTCCAAGGTTGATATGATCAAGCATCGCACGCTCCCTCTACCACCGAGATTGGTGTTTGCGTTGAGCATAGACATGATTGGATTATGTCTATCGCAATATGGTTATTCATTTAAGGAGAATAATGGTTACTCTATTTTTGAATAATACCTTCAATGGTCTTGCACCTAAAGGAATGGTTTATTGAATCTCGGTCGTAGTGATACACATTTTCATGCCAAAAGATATAAGATAGTAATGATAGTACCACTTACTTGTGGCACTGCCATGTAAGTCATAATGGTATAAAACGCATGAAGAAGCTCCATGTTGATGGATCTTTGGACTCACTCGTTTTTGAAAAGTTTGAGACATGCGAACCATGTCTATTGGTGTATATGCATGAAGAAACTCCATGCAAATGGATCGTTCGGACTCACTTGATTTTGAATCACTTGAGATATGCAAATCATACCACATGGGCAAGATGACTGAAAAGCCTCATTTTCAGTAAGATGGAACAAGATAGCAACTTGTTGGAAGTAACACATTTTGATGTGTGCAGTCGAATGAGTGCTGAGGCATGCAGTGAATATCATTATGTTCTTACTTCACAGATGATTCGAGTAAATGTTGAGTATATTTACTTGATGAAACACAAGTCTGAATTATTGAATGGTTCAAGTAATTTCAGAGTGAAGTAGCAGATCATTGTGACAAGAGGATAAAATGTCTATGATATGATCATAGAGATGAATATCTGAGTTACGAGTTTTGGCACACAATTAAGACATTGTGGAAATTGTTTCGCAATTAATACCGCCTGGAACACCATAATGTGATGGTGTGTCCGAACATCATAGTTGCACCCTATTGGATATGGTGCGTACCATGATGTCTCTTATCGAATTACCACTATCGTTCATGGGTTAGGCATTAGAGACAACCACATTCACTTTAAATAGGGCACCACGTAATTCCGATGAGATGACACCGTATGAATTATGGTTTAGAGAAACCTAAGTTGTCGTTTCTTAAAAGTTTGGGGCTGCGACGCTTATATGAAAAAGTTTCAGGTTGATAAGCTCGAACCCAAAGCGGATAAAATGCATCTTCATAGGAAACCCAAAACAGTTGGGTATACCTCCTAATTCAGATCCGAAAGCAATATGGATTGTTTCTAGAATCGGGTCCTTTCTCGAGGAAAAGTTTCTCTCGAAAGAATTGAGTGGGAGGATGGTGGAGACTTGATGAGGTTATTGAACCGTCTCTTCAACTAGTGTGTGACAGGGCACAGGGAGTTGTTCCTGTGGCACCTACACCAATTGAAGTGGAAGCTTATGATATTGATCATGAAACTTCGGATCAAGTCACTCCCAAACCTCGTAGGATGACAAGGATGCGTACTACTTCAGAGTGGTACGTAATCCTGTCTTGAAGGTCATGTTGCTAGACAACAATGAACCTACGAGCTATGGAGAAGCGATGGTGGGCCCGGATTCCGATAAATGGCTTGAGGCCATAAAATCCGAGAGAGGATCCATGTATGAAAACAAAGTGTAGACTTTGGCAGAACGGCTCGATGGTCGTAAGGCTAATGAGTACAGATGGATTTCAAAAGGAAGACGGACAATGATGGTAAATGTCACCATTAAGAAAGCTCGACTTGTCGTTAAGATGTTTTCCGACAAGTTCAAGGAGTTGACTACGATGAGATTTTCTCACTCGTAGCGATGCTAAGAGTCTGTTGGAATTATATTAGCGATTACTGCATTATTTATGAAATCTTGCAGATAGGATGTCAAAACATTGTTTCCTCGACGATTTTAATGAGGAAAGGTTGTATGTGATACAACCGGAAGGTTTTGTCAATCCCGAAAGATGCTAATAAGTATGCAAAGCTCCAGCAATCCTTCTAAGGACTGGAGTGAGCATCTCGGAGTTGGAATGTATGCTTTGATGATGATCAAAAATTTTGGGTTTGTACAAAGTTTATGAGAAACTTGTATTTCCAAAGAAGTGAGTGGGAGCACTATAGAATTTCTGATGAGTATATGTTGTTGACATATTGTTGATCAGAAATGATGTAGAATTTCTGGAAAGCATATAGGGTTATTTTGAAAGTGTTTTTCAATGGAAAGCCTGGATTAAGCTACTTGAACATTGAGCATCAAGATCTATAAGGATAGATCAAAATGCTTAATAATACTTTCAAATGAGCACATACCTTGACATGATCTTGAAGGTGTTCAAGATGGACCAGTCAAAGAAGGAGTTCTTGCCTGAGTTGTAAGGTACGAAGTTAAGACTTAAAGCTCGACCACGGCAGAATAGAGAGAAAGGACGAAGGTCGTCCCCTATGCTTAAGACGTAGGCTCTTCAGTATGCTATGCTGTGTACCGCACCTGAAGTGTGCCTTGCCATGAGTCAGTCAAGGGGTACAAGAGTGATCCAAGAATGGCTCACAGGACAGCGGTCAAAGTTATCCTTAGTAACTAGTGGACTAAGGAATTTTCTCGATTATGGAGGTGGTAAAAGAGTTCGTCGTAAAGGTTACGACGATGCAAGCTTGACACCTATCCGGATAGCTCTGAGTAGAGAGACCGGATACATATAATGGAGCAATAATTTAGAATAGCTCCAAGTAGAACAGTTGTTTGGAATAGCTCCAAATAGAGCGTGGTAGCTGCATCTAGGAGATGACATAGAGATTTGTAAAGCACACACGGATCTGAAAGGTTCAGACCCGTTGACTAAAACCTCTCTCACAAGCAACATGATCAAACATAAAACTCATTGAGTGTTAATCACATAGTGATGTGAACTAGACTACTGACTCTAGTAAACTCTTGGGTATTAGTCACATGGTGATGTGACCTGTGAGTGTTAATCACATGGCGATGTGAACTAGATTATTGACTCTAGTGCAAGTGGGAGACTGTTGGAAATATGCCCTAGAGGCAATAATAAAAGTATTATTATTATATTTCCTTGTTCATGATAATTGTCTTTTATTCATGCTATAACTGTATTATCCGGAAATCGTAATACACGTGTGAATACATAGACCACAATATGTCCCTAGTGAGCCTCTAGTTGACTAGCTCGTTGTGATCAACAGATAGTCATGGTTTCCTGGCTATGGACATTGGATGTCGTTGATAAAGGGATCACATCATTAGGAGAATGATGTGATGGACAAGACCCAATCCTAAGACTAGCACAAAAGATCGTGTAGTTCATTTGCTAGAGCTTTGCCAATGTCAAGTATCTCTTCCTTCGACCATGAGAGCGTGTAACTCTTGGATACCGTAGGAGTGCTTTGGGTGTATCAAACGTCACAACATAACTGGGTGACTATAAAGGTGCACTACAGGTATCTCCAAAAGTATCTATTGTTTTATGCGGATCGAGACTGGGATTTGTCACTCCGTGTAAACGGAGAGGTATCTCTGGGCCCACTCGGTAGGACATCATCATATGCGCAATGTGACCAAGGAGTTGATCACGGGATGATGTGTTACGGAACGAGTAAAGTGACTTGCCGGTAACGAGATTGAACAAGGTATTGGATACCGACGATCGAATCTCGGGCAAGTAACATACCGATAGACAAAGGGAATTGAATACGGGATTGATTAAGTCCTTGACATCGTGGTTCATCCGATGAGATCATCGTGGAACATGTGGGAGCCATCATGGGTATCCAGATCCCGCTGTTGGTTATTGACCGGAGAACGTCTCGGTCATGTCTACATGTCTCCCGAACCCGTAGGGTCTACACACTTAAGGTTCGATGACGCTAGGGTTATAAAGGAAGTTTGTATGTGGTTACCGAATGTTGTTCGGAGTCCCGGATGAGATCCTGGACGTCACGAGGAGTTCCGAAATGGTCCGGAGGTAAAGATTTATATATGGGAAGTCCTATTTTGGCCACCGGAAAATGTTCGGGATTTTTCGGTATTGTACCGGGAAGGTTCTAGAAGGTTCCGGAGTGGGGCCCACCTGCATGGGGGGGCCCACATGGACGTGGGTAGTGGGGGCAAGGCCCCACACCCCTGGTCAAGGCGCACCAAGATCCCCCCTTAGAAGGAATAAGATCATATCCCGAAGGGATAAGATCAAGATCCCTAAAAAGGGGGGATAACAATCGGTGGGGAAGGAAATAATGAGATTTCTTTCCTCCCACCTTGGCCAACGCCCCAATGGACTTGGAGGGCAAGAAACCAGCCCCTCCACCCCTATATATAGAGGGGAGGCGCATGGGAGCTACACACGAAGTTCTGGCACAGCCCTACCTCTCTCCCTACTCCTCCTCTCCCATGGTGCTTGGCGAAGCCCTGCTGGATTGCCACGCTCCTCCACCACCACCACGCCGTTGTGCTGCTGTTGGATGGAGTCTTCCTCAACCTCTCCCTCTCTCCTTGCTGGATCAAGGCGTGGGAGACGTCACCGGGCTGTATGTGTGTTGAACGCGGAGGTGCCGTCCGTTCGGCACTAGGATCATCGGTGATTTGAATCACGACGAGTACGACTCCATCAACCCCGTTCACTTGAATGCTTCCGCTTAGCGATCTACAAGGGTATGTAGATGCACTCTCTTTCTACTCGTTGCTGGTCTCTCCATAGATAGATCTTGGTGACACGTAGGAAAATTTTGAATTTCTGCTACATTCCCCAACAGACAGTAATTTCCATGTCGCAAACACTTGCTTCGGGCAGCCCACAAATTATAGTGGGTGTTTAGCCGCTTCGTTCAAAACTTGGGAGAATTAGCATTCACGTTTGCCCTGGGACCTGGCAAACTAAATTCAAATCCAATTTGTATTCAATTACGAATATCCACAGATAATTATATGTTTTGTTATTTATTTCTTCAAAACCACAACAAAGATTTATTCCACCTTTATATATGATTATGATTTAGAAATGCCGTGATCTTCGAATTCAGTAGGTTGGATACACTCTGATTCAAACAGTTATTTCATCCAATACAATATGCTCACACGAAAAACAGTTCACCCTATGTCAATCATACAAGTACTGAGGATTACCTCGCCTAAAAAATTCGGATCATTACAACACATGGACAACATGGAATTCCAGACAACATAGGGGGTCTTGCAACATAATCCATTCAGAGACATGACACAACATGCAAGTACAATAATCTAATGACAATTTCAACTGGTATCTAAATAAGAACCGGGATTACCTTGGGCTTCAGATAGCAGAAACAGCAGGACCTCCTCCGTCTTCAAATGCAACATTCTTACTTCCTCTAATTCTTGGGTTGCTTGCATAATGCGTGCCGCTAATTCCGTAATTTCCAGCCTCAAGATAAAGATTACCTCATTCATGGCAGCCACACCATCTCTTTCTGCCTCTAGTAGAGCCTCAAGCACTATAATATCTGTGCTTAGACTGCTCTCCAGCGGTGTTGTCTCTGAACTACTACCATCTGGTAACATGGATGGCGCACTGCTTCCACAAATAGATTCTGGGGTTGTACATTGTGTCCTAGTGTGAACGGCATCCTGAAAGGTTTCCGCTGGACATAAGTAAGAGATAGTTATCGTATGATCCAGGCAGTAAGCTTACATGGTAAACGACGGACGAATTGTCGCCGAGCATGGCAAACTATATTTAAATGGTTCGAAGCAGCATCAGCCGAAAATAAATTAAAATGGTAAGATGAAACTAGGGATGTAAGTGGCAAATAAACGACATCCGCCAGTCCCATCTAGTTAGTTTTTGCTACCTCCCTAGTTCATTTTCCTCAAAAAACAAAAACTCTTTTGAACTATCATACCACTAGTGGACTTTAATCGGGATTAAATGGGACCCAGTTGACATCCCTAGTTGAAAGGGAGTGTACAACCGCTATATTTAAGTTGCCAAGGCATCTAAGCAGTTGAAATAGTCTGAGAAAGCACTTAACAGTGTGGCCTCATATAAACTACGAAGACAATCTTGTGATGAAGTTGAGAGGAAAAGTTAAGGACTCAAATGAAATAGGCATGCGTTTCTTTACGATAGTACAACAGAAACTGCTGGCATATTGGCCAACTCAGGTATATCGTAACAACAAACAAGCAATCGAATCAAGCAATACAGCAAAGCAAACAACTGAACTGTTTGTAATTCGGTAGGATTACACATTGAGGGCACAAGCCAAGAAAGCAGCCCACTCGCATTAATTTCACATGTACTTAAACACATTGGCTTACCATATGTTGCTGTGAAGCCTAGCTGTTGTTGCAATGTTCTTTGAAGATATCGTCAGCATCCCGTGGTTGCAAATCTAGTTGTTGTAGTTTATTCTGCACCATCTATTTAGGTAAAATTAATTTTAATCGCATGCACTGGTCCGAATTGATCATCAATGGTTCATCTAAACTAATGAAAGAAGGGTGTGTGCATACACGACAATATATCTGCTTCCCTCTATTTTTATGCTTGTTCGAGGTGCCAGCCCCAAAAGAACAAATATTTTGCTTGATGGGGTTGGCAGCTCCATAATTAATAGAAGCATCAAATTACTCATGCAACTTGGGAAGATCAATAACACACAAACAAGTAATGAACAGAGGCTCGGAGCAGTGATGTAATAGCTAGCATCAGAAAATGTAGGGTAAAACGAACAAAAAGCAGCGGAACCACATGCTAGCTTGCTGATGTGTAATTAAGCATAGAGAACATTAAGCAGTCTGATGGAACCAACAGGTGGCATCAGAACAAAACTAAAGCATATTAACTATATGTGCACTGGTATGTAATTTAGCACATGTAGCATGTTCACTGCCAGAAGTATGGCCCTACAGGTGCAAGCAGAATAACGCGTCTCATGAAAAACTGAATGATGCCCCGAAGAAATTTAAAGGTGTGGTGCTTATGCTAGGAAAGTGAACGTAGGCACCGGCCGTTGGATAATAGTACCTGATTCTCAGCGGCGTATGGGTATCGTTGTCATACTTGATAGCTAAGGATCGTCGATGGTGCTCGTGTTGCGGTTGAGTTTGGGCCGGCTGTCGCCGTCGCTGAAGCGCCTCCGGTGCTACGGTTGCGGCGCCTGTCGACATATAAGAAAGCTCATCTGTGGTAAGTGAACAGTTGCACGATAAAGAGAAAAACTGAAAGAGTACAAATCGAAATAACCTGATGAGGCTGCGGTGTCGGTAAAGCAGGGCGGTGGAGTTGAATATGGCGTCCGTGGAGCGGGTCCGGTGCAGTGGACGAAGGCTTCGGCGGGCGCATTGTACATTGCTTTCGGTGAGGCGGATCTGTCGGGGATATACCCCGCGGTGTAACCCAACCGGAAATATAACCCAGCCGGACTTAGCGACTCACTAATGACCCGCCCTGACTGGACGACACACTAAGTGACCCGCCCAATCCTGGCGGCTTATGGGTGACCTGGCAAGCGGATCAGAGGAGCGACAAGACCCGGGGGCCCAGGAGGCTCAAGGCCTAGAAGGCCGGTTTACGTTATGGTAGGCCGGCTTAAGAGGAAAGGCGTGAGGAATATCTCCCTTACAAGGAATCAAGACCCAGACTTGTACCCGACTTGTAGTAGAAGATAGGCTAGTCCTAATCCTATTTGGACTCCACATGTAACCCGCCCCTCTAACTTATATAAGGAGGGGCAGGGCACCCCAAAGAGGGACAAGTAACAAGAAACAATATCTAGGGCTAGACACAAAGGGGGAGCCGGCTTATGCGGTGACTCTCGATGAGCATAATGAGACCTAGCCTCAAACAGCATGTAGGGCTATTCCGGATGATGTTTCCCGGGGCCCGAAGCTGTCTAAATCCTCGTCTTGTGTGATTATCCGCCTTGCGTCTCTCGATTCCGCTCAACCCCTCTCAAACTACTACATAGATGCGTTGGCCTCACGACTAAGTCCTCACTCTAGGACATCCGCCATGACAATTCCATGACAGTTGGCGCCCACCGTGGGGTTTGCGCACGGTGGTGTTGAGTTCTGTAAGGGATTTTTCTTAGGGATCGAGGATCTCGCGATAGGTCAGATGAAGATGAGCCAGCGCAAAATCATGATTATCTTTGAACCGGTAATACAAGATTGAGATCAAAAGAAATTTGAGGTGGCCTCGGATGCGCTTCCACAAGTCACCGAGTGCGGGCTACTGCCACTACTTGGGATCTGAGTTTGTGTCCGCTACAAGCTGCTGTTTTCAGACGACGCTGCAATCATGCAGTTACATAATCACATCGGAGTGATGATCGAGAAACTTGCAGTTGATCGGGGGAAGGAGGCAGTGCAGAAGTATTCGTATCGTCTCCAAGTTCGTCGGTCGAGATAAAAAAGAAGAAGAGAATTAGCGAATGATGTGGCCTGACCGCTACCACAGTCTCACGATCTGTCATATTAAAGATTGTTTATCCGCAGCCGTAGACTGCCGAAACTGACAAATTGGGCTCCACTGTTACAAGTCCATGGGAATCAGACTAGATGGAGAACTACTCCCTAGCGTAAAGACCAAGGCAAAAGTACTTCTAGTACTCTGTCACGTGAAAGCCAACATCAATTATTCCTTTTTGGGAAGAGGGCTAATACTACTTGAGTACTAGTACTAGATCAGAGGTGTTCTGTCTTTAATGACTACATCCATCCGAATCGGAAGAAGGCAAGTGCTACTACAGGATCATCATCACGGTAAGGTAAAAAAAATCAAAGCAACCACGATCCAGAGTGGATGGGGTCGTGGGCGTGGATTCGTTTCACTGCCGCTGCGGCCATTGCAGCGCCTCGACCCGCCCAGTTGGCCTTGGCTGTCCACCCGCCGCTTCACCTCTTCGCGTGGCCGCCGCGCCGTTCCAAGCCGTCGGTGCGTTTTTTATCGTTGTTGTAGCCACGGCCCATGGACCTGCCTCCACAAGCCGCCACAACAATGTTGTTCTGAGTCGCTGTGCGTCCGTTGCGGGCTGCCTCTACTTCATCATCCACGGTTTCACCTCGGCTGTTTTCACTGCTGTGGTGCATCGTTTCCGCCGTTGCCTTGGGCGAGCGATTAACTCGGTGTTTGTAAGACTCTATCTGTCATCCAGACGAACCAGGTGATATCATTTATTTTTCTTAACACATTGTTTTTATCAAAGAACAATTACTTGGTCTATGCTATTATTTTTCGCAGGACCATTATTCCTCGCAAAAAGGTGTTGCAAAAGGGGCGTGAGCAAATATTATTTTTGCACTAGCGGTCATCCTGCGCAGGTTGCTAGCCCCACTACATCAACACACGCGATTGACTTATTGTTCGCCCCCGCGGCCGATTCTCCCGCCCGCGTCGGTTTATAACGCTACGGCCGACTCGCGGTCCACACCGGCTTACAAACGTCGCGGCTGACTCACCCGTCCGCACCAGTTTACCACATCGCGGCCGGTTCACCCGTGAGCGACTTCAATTTCACCTAGCGATCATCAATTTCATGGCGGATTATTTCCGACCTGGCTCATCAGGTGATATCCATCTAAGTTTATTTTATTAATATATATTATTTTTGTCAAAGAACAGTTTATCTTTGCCTTGGTCTACAATACTATTGATGCAGGACAACTGATCACTACATAAACACGACGTGGTTGATGTACCTGTCCGCGCGACTTATAGCACCTGCGATTGACTCGCCCGTCCGCGCCGGCTTACAACACCGCGGTCGGTTCATCTGTTTGAGCCGCTTCTGATGCTGCGGTCGTCTTTGCTGTCCGTTTCTCGCGGCCTGGTCTACATCAACACACCGGGTCGCACCTGTCTGCATGAGCTGTTTATTAAGTATGAGCAAGTCACTGCTTGGGAAGCCCGGTTTTCTTCCAACAAATTGGAGGCAAGTCATCATGTGTTATCAGCCGCCGTCTGCACCGGATGGCTCAATGGACAGACACACAAGTCGCTGCCACTACTGTTTGGTTAACTTCAAATAGCCAGTTGGAAGGAACCATTGGCCGAGTTGCTGACACGGTTCATACGGGATCATTTATTACCCGCCGCAGTCACCTCAACCTTCTGTGGATTCACATCGCGTTATCAGCGCCAATAATATACACCTTCTGCTATGGTCAAATATGGAGAATCTCAAGCCAACTCTTCGAGTCATCTTGAGACTCGGGGGCTACAATGGTATGGCTCGGCAAAACTAGCCGGTTTCAATGGATTCAAGAACTCCAAGTCATTGGAGGAAATGTAACCCGGTTCCAGAGGCTACCGCTATATTGGTGAAAATTTTAAAGGCCGTCAGAAAATTTCTGGCTTAAAAAGAAGGACTCCGGTTTAAAATCCGGTTCAAGAGACATCTCTCTCCCACAAAGCACTGACACTCTTAATATCTGGTTTAAAAACCGGTTCAAGGGAAATTTACTCACTGAAAGGTTTTGAAACTCACAAATCCGGTTCAAATCCGGCTCAAGGTAAATTTATCTCTCACAAAGTTTTGAAGCTTTCAAATCCGGTTTAAACTTCCGGTTCAAAAAGAATTAATCTCTCGCAAGTTTGAGATCTCAGACAAATTAATGGTTACCAAAGAGAACATAGCTGTCGATACCCTTTTGATTGACAAACTGCCGAACCCACTTGGGGGCTTCTTGATCGTATCCGAATCATAGCTCAAACCCCTTTGGGAATCGACGCGGATCGTATTCGAATCAGCGTCGCTAAACACTCTTAAGGTCATTTGGGGGCTTCCTGTTCAAACATAGGTCGCATTCGAACCAAAGAGAACATAGCTGTCGATACCCTCTTGATCGGCATCGCCAAAGCCACTGGGGGCTATATGATCATATTCGTATCTTAGCTTAACCCCTTTGGAACATCGTATTCGAATCAGAAGCCTCAAAATTTTGTCTGTTTCTTATACAGCTTTATACAATCGCAAGTATTTGAGTTGTCACAAATATCGTATGTGCCGGCTCTTACAGAGTTGAGTTATCAACTTCACTGTCCGGGTCATATAAACCGGCGGTATCATTCGAAGGATCATAGGGATCTTGTAATCTACTTGTGTGCAGGATAAGACTACATTTGGTGGTTACCCGCCCTGGTTCTGACGCTAAGTCGCCAGGGAATATGTTGTTTAAACTCTCTGCAGGATTTGCAGAAATATGACATATAAATGATTAAGTTCAAGCTCATTACCAAAGTTGATGCTTCAAAATGATTATCCGTTCTGGATTTTTCTCAAAAGGCTATAAGCCGCCGGGTCATAAAAAATTCCGGTTTACAATGAAGGCGTATTAAATCGCCATCGGCCAAGAGCCGTCGGGTATTTAAACTCCGGATTTACTTGTCAACAGATAAGGTATTTGAAATCTTTGAATAGCCAAACTTGGCTGGATTTTCGTTATGATATTGAATGATTGAGGTTTCCAAACCGGGTTATTCAAATCTTTAATAGCCAACATGGCTGGATTTTCATGATGATATTGAATGATTGAGGTTTTCATACTGGATTATATTATTCAAATCTTGAATAGCCAAGATGGCTGGATTTCTATTGTGATTATCAATAACCAGTGTTATGATTGAGGTTTTCAAAGTTGCTTTAAGCGCAACGGCTATTATTTTTATCAATGGATATGATTTATTCTACAATGGAAGGAATAATCCCAAGTTGCTGCAGGCTTACGACCCGGCACTTGGGGGCTACATTATTTAGATTGGGATTATATCAAATATGCAAGTCCCATGTCACTGCCAGCATGCACCATGTCACTTGGGGGCTAATGCAAAGTCATTTTTTGCTCAACTTATTAAAGACCCGACTCATCACATTCTAAATGAGTTGGCCCTTGGGGGCTACCAATTGCTCCTGTCAAAAATTCAAGGTACACAAGCATTAATCAATTATATTGAACGGTCCACTATTCAGTTGGTGGAGTACAAAGCTCTTAACCTTGTGGACGTGGGTTCAAGCCCCATGGTGGAGACTATATTATATGATGTTATTATCAATTATATACAAAGTCCCAGCTCAGTATTATCTTACTAAGCCGGGCCTTGGGGGCTACACATTGCTGTTCAAATTTACGTGGTTATATCTACAAAGTCCCTGCTCATTATTGCATAGTGACCCGACCCTTGGGGGCTACACTGGTTGAAGTTTTCATAAGCATGAAGCAATTACAAGTCCCAGGTTGCTGCAAGCATGACAACCCGACACTTGGGGGCTACATGTGTGGAATATTCAGTTTATATGATTGAGATGAATAAACCGGATTTCTTCAAGGTTGCAACATTTATTGGAGCAAGTTTTAAACCATCACTTTATTCTGCTCAAGACTTGGGGGCTACAGGTAATATGGATATAAGGGAGAAAAATCTTCAAGTTATCGGTTTTGAGCAAATGAGGAGGATCAATTACATACACCGGTGTCAACAACAATTATGACCTGGCATCGTCTGTTTTATAATCCGGCAGTTTTTGGTAATGATAAAACTGACAAGTTTTATATCTTCAAGCCGGCTGAATATCAGATGAGTATTTGAAGACCAAAATTATTTAACCCGGCGCCTTGGAAGCCGACTCAAGTGGATTATTCTTCACAATATTTTTCTGTGAGAAACCAACATCATCAAATTGATTATGAAGCTGGTCTATTGACCCGGATTTTCTAGAAGAAGGAAATGACAAGGACTTAAGGATGTTCAGGTGTCGGTTTACAAGAATTCTTAACCTGGAGCACAACCTGTCAAATTTTTTCTTTTGTTTATTTTGCAGCATAAGTTTACCATGGATAAATCCAGGCTAAACTTGGGGGCTAATGTCGGGGATATACCCCACGGTGTAACCCGACCAGAAGTATAACCCAGCCGGACTTGGCGACTCACTAATGAGCCGCCCTGACTGGACGACACACTAAGTGACCCGCCCAATCCTGGCGGCTTATGGGTGACCTGGCAAGCGGATCATAGGAGCGACAAGACCCAGGGGCCCAGGAGGCTCAAGGCCCAGAAGGCCGGTTTATGTTATGGTAGGCCGGCTTAAGAGGAAAGGCGTGAGGAATATCTCCCTTACAAGGAATCAAGACCCGGACTTGTACCCGGCTTGTAGTAGAAGATAGGCTAGTCCTAATCCTATTTGGACTCCACATGTAACCCACCCCTCTAACTTATATAAGGAGGGATAGGGCACCCCAAAGAGGGACAAGTAACAAGAAACAATATCTAGGGCTAGACACAAAGGGGGAGCCGACTTATGCGGCGACTCTCGATGAGCATAATGAGACCTAGCCTCAAACAACATGTAGGGCTATTCCGGATGATGTTTCCCGGGGCCCGAAGCTGTCTAAATCCTCGTCTTGTGTGATGATCCGCCTTGCATCTCTCGATTCCGCTCAACCCCTCTCAAGCTACTACATAGATGCGCTGGCCTCATGACTAAGTCCTCACTCTAGGACATCTGCCGTGACAATTCCACGACAGGATCTGTTGCCGCAGACGAGGGCTTGTATGAAGGGCCAACGAAGGGGCGGACGAGGGAGTCAGTGAAGGGCCTACACTATGGTGGATGAGGGCGCCGGTTAAGCAGATCTGGTGTGGTGGACTATGATGGCGGTCAAGGAGATCTGGAGCGGTGGACAAGCCAGTCGCTGAAGCGGCTCTGGTGAAGTGGTGAGTTGGTAGTTGGGGGTTCCAAGGTGCGGAAGGTAGATCCGGCGTGGTGTGAGGTCCACCGCTGCAGCGGAGGACTAGATTCGGCGGCTTGCCATGGTTGGGGGGGTCGGGGAGGGGAAGGGAGGGGCTCTGGGGAAGAATGTTGGGGGCAAAGAGGGGAAAACAATGGAGTTACCAAAGCAGCCCTTTTCCGTTCATGTGGCAGGGGTAAAACAGGAATATCGCAGGGCTAAACTTTTGGGCGCGTGATATTTCTATGTGAGCGGGAAGTTTGAAATCTTTTGGCGCCTAAAATTATAAGTATTCTACTCTAGTACGGCCGACTATGATATCATGGCCGACAATTTGTTTGTTTTGCATGCAAAAAAATGTGCACGTTTTGAAAATCAATGTCTCCAACTCGAAACTTAGATTGTCCATTCAATTCAAATATGGATCATTGAGCTACTACAAGCAAATACCATCATACGGTCCAATTCAAATGAAATTCCAAATGTGTTTATCCTAAATATGATGACAAAAGCAAAAATGTGTATGCGTATGAATAAAGTGAATGATTATAAAGTTTGAACATGCCCGTATGTGTATATCTCTAGGTTCGATATATGAATTTGAAATCAAAAAATCCCGGCTTAAAAAATGTACCTCCATTTAAATGAATTACAAAAGCTAATGATGGAGTCGAATTCCAAAATTCCAATCTTAGGTTTGTAATTCTGGTACATCAAGGTATATCATGCATGTTCAAAAGTATCGTTATCTCATAGTACAAACTATGAAACAAATTGATCAACCATGAGTTCACAATATCTCAATTACGCTAAAGTCCCTTAAATATAGACACCTCACTCTTTATCTGAAGTCAACCCCCCCCCACCACACACACACACATAGAGAAGTCGTTCTCTCCCCCAAACACCAACACACGAGCACATTAACACTCCTCTCTCTTGTAAAGTCCGGACCCCGACATAGGTCTCTATCACTTTGTCTCTCGGGCATGCACACATCTCTTCCCTCACTATGTAGAGTGTATATTTCCCATACAAACAAAATGTCGCCCCCAAACGTCTATCTCCCTAGTTATGTGGTTCTCGCGCACTCACCTCACACACCACCCCCACTGCAAACAATCACACTTTGTCTCCTTGTGCACCACTCTCCTCTTTGTATCTCTCCCACATGCGGACCCGCCCCAGCTCCTTCCCTGTATACATATATGTCGTGACTCTTTGCATAGCTCCCTAATGTATAATCGTTCTCAATTTCGCACATTGTTCTCTACACCATCTATTCTAGATCTCTCATGAAGTCCCTATCACACACACGATGACTCGCTTCCCTTGCGTCTCCATTCATAGGCCAATTTCGGACAACATCAACATTGTCTCCCTATCTATACGCCATTTATGGACACAAATGACCCCTCTCTTCCTCTCTCTTCCTCTCTCTCTCTCTCTCTCTCTCTCTCTGTCCGTCGCTAGCTCTCTCTTTCTCTCGCTCTCACACCCCTCTCCCACACACACACTCGATGTCTCTTCCAAATAGTCTGCCCCCCCCCCCCTGAGGGAGTCCTGGATAAGGGGGTATCCAGACAGCCGGACTGTGTACAACGTCCGGACTATTGAAGCGTGAAGATACAAGACTCAAGACTTCGGCCCGTGTCCGGATGGGACTCTCCTTGGCGTGGAAGGCAAGCTTGGTGATCCGGATATTGTGTTTCCTTCCTTGTAACTGACTCCATGTAAACCCAGCCCTCTCCGGTGTCTATATAAACCGGAGAGGTTGGTCCATAGAAGACTGATCATGATTACAATCATACCATCATAGGCTAGCTCTTAGGGTTTAGCCTCTACGATCTCATGGTAGATCTACTCTTGTACTACCCATATCATCAATATTAATCAAGCAGGAAGTAGGGTTTTACCTCCATCGAGAGAGCCCGAACATGGGTAAACATCTGTGTCCCTTGCTTCCTGTTACCATCAGCCTTGACGCACAGATCGGGACCCCCTACCCGAGATCCGTCGGTTTTGACACCGGCATTGGTGCTTTCATTGAGAGTTCCTCTGTGTCGTCGCCGCAGGGCTTGATGGCGCCTTCAATCGTCAACAACACGATCCAGGGCAAGACTTTTCTCCCTGGACAGATCTTTGTGTTCGGCGGCTTTGCACTGCGGGCCAATTCGCTTGGCCTTCTGGAGCAGATCGATAGCTATGCCCCCGGCCACCAGGTCAGGTTCGGAATCTTGAACTACACGGCGGACATTCGCGGAGACTTGATCTTCGACGGACTCGGGCCTGTGCCAGGAGCACCGAACAGTCACAATGAGCACGGCTTAGACCTGCTGTCAGATTGTGCGCGGGATATCACCCCGGCAGAAGCCTCTGATCTAAATCCGGAACAGGTTGCGTTGCCTAAGGTCGGAGGGTTGGACCCCGCCCCGCAGGCCGCACACTCATCGGTGTTGGAGCCGAACACAGGTCTCAACTCTATGGAAGCCTGTAACCCTGGGCCCCCAGACACTCACCCGGTTGTTGGTTCCGGTCCGCACACCCTTGAGCCAGCCGAGCCAGGCTGGGCTCCGGTAATGGAGTTTACCGCTGCGGATATCTTGCAGCACTCGCCCTTTGGCGACTTGCTGAACTCATTGAAGTCTCTCTCTTTGTCAGGAGGCCCTGGGCCGAACTATGTCCGGCTCGAGTGGGAAGCAGGCGACGACGGAATTCATTGCCCAGCCACCACCCACTTCATTGCCACAGTCGATGATTTAACCGATGTGCTTGACTTCAACTCCGAAAGCATCGACAATATGGACGACGATGCAGGAGAATTACAGGAGCCACCGCTCACAGGGCGGTGGATGGCCACTTCCTCATACGATATATAAATGGTGGACACTCTGAAGGAAACCAATGGTGACGAGGCAATAGAGGATAACCCCTTAGGAGGAAAAGCAAAGCATGGGCGTCTCCGCCGCCGCTCCAAGCCTCGCCATATCAACACCGGCCCTGGAGATGAAAGCAATCCGGATGGTGCCGAAGAGGAATCCAACACCGATCAGATTACCTTCAAGCAGGCCGGACTGGCCATGGTGGGATACCTGGAGAGGGACAACTGCACACCCCCCTCCGAAGATGAGGAAAGCCTCGGCAATGATGAGTTCCATGTGTCTGAAGATAAAGTGGAACAGGTTCGCTTCAAGCGACGGCTCATGGCCATGGCAAGGAACCTGCAAAGGAAGCAAGAGCAGCTCAAAGCTGACCAATATCTGCTACTGGACAGGTGGACCAAGATCCTAGCCACCGAAAAGTATGGACTCGACCACCCTAACAAAGGGCATACCCGACACAACTGGCTACCTCAACTCAAGCAGGAATACCACAGGCACACACCCAGACGTCCACACATCACTACGGTCCAAGATAGTAAGAAGCATACACGAAGAGGTATCCTCAAGCCCCGGCACAATGGTTATAAATGTCAAGACAGGGAAACGGCTTCCAAGTCAAGCAACTCACAGTCCAGTAAACGGACAAAGAACAGCTCAAGCCTACTCGTCCAAAGCCACACACTCGATCAACCGTGTGAAATTCACGGTACTCCTAGAAGGACGGCAAAGCATATCAATAGAGAATGCCGGATCCTCAAAACAAAGCGGCTGGTCGTGCGCCGGAACCAATAAGGGGAGGCGTCTCGTCAAGAACCCCCCCAGAGCATAAAAGTACGGCCGATCGCCCATGATCACATGGACCACAACAAGTCAATTGCAGTACCTCGAGACCTAGTTGTCCGGGGGCTCCACAACACACAAAGCCCCCACAGGTACGAAGCCACGAATAACAAGGGCCAAGTTTTATTGGCCCACCACTCTAACGGTTGTCTTCGGATCACCCAAAAATGCCACGGCAAATAATAAATCTTCGGCACCTTCCCACCATGCAGTAGTTTACCATATGCCAACGGGATAAACCACGTTGACTAGAATCCACGTGGTCAATCACTCACGCCAAGTATCCAGACACCATCGAGGAGTCCGCACTACCTCACAGTATAACGGCTGGGCCCACCGGGGTCCGATCAGGGACCCCTAGACCAAGCACAAGGGGGACGCCCAGCTGCCTTCAAACATTTGCCTTTACAAACTAACGATTGACGCAGAACAGGATTGGCGGCGTGGAATCGGCCCGGACACACAATGGCAGGAAGATGCAGGTAGAAGGCAGTTCGGATTCACTCTTGATCCACTCACAACCCCCTCCAGTCCGCCACCACAGGTTCCGCCAAACAACACCTCTTTTCATACATCATACTCATATGCATAGACATATCGTCCTACTACAATGCGTAGACTTAAATAAAACTTACCTGCTGACGTTTATCGCCGACGCCTCTTTGCCAGAAATGGCAGCCACGCTTCGTGTTACGCCCGGTTATGCCAGGGGCTGCATAGTATGGCAATAAAGTCCGACCACCTTTTCGGTCGCTCGGCACCCCGAACTTATAGCATTATATGCATCAGCTCCGAATCATGTCTTGGGTCATTTGTTGGGTTTGCCCGGCTCCCATGTTTTGGTACCTTACGTTCCGTTCTATCGGCTAAGGTAGCGCTGGGAGAACTACTGTGATTGTGTCCCGGTTCTGCCGGACGAGCACCTCAGTAGAGAAAGCCGAAAACCGACCGTCATGATGCAGCGAGAGCTGGTCAGCTATTCGAGAGGTTGTAAAATTCTTAAAGATTTATTCCGCACAACGCCATTATAAATGCAGAGTGCGACGGATCGGTCTTCCGATCAGGCACTAATAGAGCCCCTAGTTCGTCCTTCCGAACACTAGGGGCTGCGCTGACCATACTCGAATTCCTATGGCTAAGTGAGAGTAATAAAGCCGTATAGTCTGATTGCCTGGTTCGTGGTGAGAAACACCTCCTTAAAAGGACCCAAATATGGGATAAAGAGCGTTCAGATATACCCTGAACACCCCCGTATTCCTTTTTTTACGTGGGGACGGAAGCCGACGACTGGCCAACTCTCAGAATGTACATACAATAAACAGCCGCACAAGAAGAACATATGTTCAAACAAAACAGGCAATACATAATAAAAATGCCATTATCCCAAATTATAATAAGTGGCACTAATGCCCTTAGGGAAATATAATGTCTTTAGCACACTTATCCGCCGCAAGGCGGGCCCCTTTCAGTACACTTTCGTAGTACACCTCGGGCTTGTGATGCTCCTTACCCTCCGGCGGCCCCTTAGTCATCTTCCAACTCTCCAAGTTGTTGTTTAGCTTAACCAACTAGCTCAGGGGTATCCAACACAGACTCTTGGAGAAGGGGTGGTTTACACGAAACCAAATTGATCACGAACTCAACATAGCGGTCAGGTGACAACCTGGTAATACTTCCGAGAAGATATTCGGAAAATCACAAACCACCGATATGTTACTAAGCTCGAGAACAATCTTGCTTTTCAGGGCAAGACGATATGATCAAAGAGTGAGGGATTTGGAATAATCCTAACTCATTGATCGAAGGGTGCATCGAAAATAAGGACTAGGTAGCACGTTCAGTCTTAGAATGATGATTCAAGAACCAACACACTAAGAATGAAATTATTGTCCTTTAACTACCAAGCAACAAGGTTGCTAGGAGTATTGATTTCACACATCACAATTCATTGGTCGGCATTCCGGTTGCAACAACGCGGGAACCGAGAAATGAATAATGATGGAGAGAGTATCACTGTATCAAGAGTTCATAGAATGGTGTGCAATTCCCATGATATCCTTGATATAAAGATGGTAATACTCCAAGGTAGAACAGAACAAAAGTTGGATTAGCAACTTGATCTGCAGAGTACAACTGCTTTGACCCAATCCTGGAAATGGATAAGGTACTGGAGTTTGCTTCTCCAAGTCATTCCGGATAGAATGGCTTGACGAACCACAAGGGTAATAGGCATTGATGAACGAATGCACGCATACCCTTGACTATCAAATGATAGACGGGGTCAGAACACAGCTAAAGAGAACAACTCAAGGAACATATAACTTTCTGAGTTGTGGATGCATAGGTTAGTATGTCGAAACAAGTTCAACAAGTTTCTTCCGGATAACCCATGCAGAGAGGTAGGACTGACAGATTCACAACAGAGCATCGAGAACTCGTTAAGAGCACTCTGGTTGCGATCTTTTGGTTCAACGAGGAACTTCTGTCATAAATAGTTCATGGTATTGGAAGAAGGAAAAACCACGGACCTCGAGGACTATCGCAAGGTTACTAATATCCTAAAGGAACTAGCAAACACTATCAACACGAGGAAAGTAGAGTGAATTTCGGGTTCAAGACCCAGGAGTAGAATACCTACTACTAAGTGGCATCACGGGATGCTTTCGAGAATGATGGCCAGAATCATCACACTGGGAACACAAAGCATGGCTGGATTACTAGGTGATACTCTAGATACCTAGGGTCATAATAATAATTCCAACATATATGTCGAGGCAATAGAGTACCTCAACTCAGCAATTAGTGTGATTAACCTGGCCCAAAGGAACATCAGGAACAGGAGGAAGGGATTTTGCAAATGCTTCAGACTATTTAGAAACCTGGGATGACTCGGACAGCATAACAACTGTAAATGCTCGAAAAGGATTGGAGACATGCTACAAAAATGGTGGCATCGCCACTCAGAAGCACAATATCAAGGTTTCGAGATCAACATTAACATACAGAAGATAGTAGGAACTGAACTCATGCTTAGAACCATCAATCCTATAGGTCTACGGATTAGTAACACGTGATCCTGATAGAAAGAAAGGAAATCCTAATTCCTTAACCCCGTAGGAAAGATAAGATGACTCAGATCAGAAGGGCATAAGGTATAAGGAGTAAAAAGATCCTTACGTTCCCACTACTAGGAAAAGGCCTACTAATGGCGCACCTAATTTGGCCATTAATGGCGCATTAGCGGTGCGCCATTAGTACCACGCCATTAGTATATTTTACTAATGGCGCACCCCCTGGTGCGCCATTAGTATCTGATATACTAATGGCGCACCACTGATGCACCATTAGTGTATATAGAAGTGCGCCATTAGTATGCCTCCCAGGGCCCATGTATACCCAGGTGCTCTGGCATACTAATGGCGCACGGTAGCAAGATGCGCCATTAGTAACCTCGGCATACTAATGGTGCACTCCTCAGTGATGCGCCATTAGTATGCTTTGTCATACTAATGGCGCACTGTCATGTGATGCGCCATTACTATGAATATTAGGTTTTTTTTATTTTTTATTTTCTGTTTTTTGCACAGGTTACAAAATGTATAATTTGACAAAATATAGACAGCACACATCAACAACAGATTCATCGAATACAATAGAAGATTAGTCTTTGAATACAATTCATCATATTAGTCTCTGAATACAATTCATCATATTAGTCTCCGAATTGAAAAGATCGAACAAAGATAGAACATTATATTACAAGTCTCGAGACCGCGAGTGGCGAGTTTGTCTTCACATTACAAGTCGATATCGATCATCTAAACTACCATCACATAAAAGAGAGTTGCGGTCATCACGATGAGCATCATCACGATGAAACTCGTCTTCATCCGGTTCCTCCAACGCTCCCTCCCCTCTCCCGCTAGATAGCAGGCGTATCTAGATTCGGCCTCGGCCCTAGTGGTGTACCCTTTGTAACTGTTACCGCTGAATCGGTGAACCTGTCTCCGACACTCCTCCCAGTCGTCATAGACTCCGGGAACCTTACCCTTGTACATGACATACGTCGGCATCGCTATGCACTAGCCAAACGAAACGTTAGTACCAATTCACAGACAATACATAAGCAATATATAAGTATGCAACAGAACAATCGGAAGAGAAAAGCAAGACATTAATAGCATCGATTACATCTAAGTTGAACGACTCTCGAAACCAAAGAGACATACTACAAGTTCATTAAAGTTTAATTACAACATGAGCCAATCGATGTTTCAGAACTAGACACAGCATCACTGCTTTCGACTCGACTCAAGGGACCGAAGCGTGGATGAAGCCGCCGTCTATCGTGGGAGTCATGAAAGAACGGGCGTTGTCAGCCTGCATTTGTCAGCCTGCATTTGTAGCATTGTGTCGACTCACGAGGAAGTTATCCTTATCTTGGTTTGCCAGAATGACGCCTTCGAGGTAAGAACTCGCGACTTGCCGGTCCCCAGCGCTGCCCAAGATCTTGGCACGCATGTAGAAGGGGTCGACTATCACGATGTCCGGGGTCTTGTCGCGAATGATCCACATCTCCATACTCAGCGAAAATAGCCGAACAAAGGTGTAGTGCAGCGGATGAAGGTTCAACATAGCGTGGATGTCATCAAACCGCAGGACGATCGTACCCCCGATGGAGTTATCCACAAAGCCCTTGCCCTCTGGCACCTTGGCCGCGAAAACCGGGTATGCCACATCCTTCTCTCTGAGATGCCGCTTCTCCAAAGAAAGAACACTATCATGCAGACTCCGCATAGCACCGGTTGCAGCATTGAGCATATTTGTCGGTAGCATCGCCCTACCCGCCACATGCACCCTCCTCGAGATATCCTCAGGTGAAGGTGGCCCGTCCTGAGCACGGATCGTACTCGGTGCCGGCTGGCTCGCACCCTTGTTAGTCTTTTTTTTGCGTGCCTTCTTCTTCTCCTATAATGGGACCGAGTTCTGCTCACAGACCGCCTTCTTGAGTGTATTTGGGCTGATAATATTTCGCACCTCGCCTATCTGAGGCTCGGTGGAGTCGGCAGCTGGAGGCGTCTCCTGAGAGCTGAACGGCAGACGACGCCTGTTGCAACTTGGCTTCTCCGCGGAACCAGCTAGATCGCGCACGTCTTTTGTTGGGTTGGGTTCTTGAGAAGGAGCCCCCATGAAGTCGCCATCGTACCCATGTTCGGCAAAGTACTGATCGACGTTGCCAAATGTATCGTCGTCGTAGTCGTTCTGATCCTGTGCCATATGCATGTTTGGATCCAGTGGCATAGGGATGTCCGACACCGTTGCGGCGGTCTTGCCATGGGGCCGACTTGGTGACGGCATGACTGGCGGTGTTGTCTTTGGGGTGGTGTCCCCCGCCCCCAAACGAATCTGGCTCTTCGGCCAAAGCAGGGGCCAGCTCAGGCAGGCGCTGAGGGTCATCACATCATCATCGTCGGCCCTGACGGGTCGAATCGGAGGTAACAACTCGTCACAGCCTGGCAGCACCCGAACCAGTTGAACCCTAAACAAGTTGGGTGGCATCTGGGTACCGTGGAACAAGGGGTTGCCTGGTTGAACGATTTTGCCCTTGGCGACATCGACCAACTCGTTGTTCACGAAGTGCAGGAGAGTGCACGGAACGTCGGCGGCGCCCTGCGAAAACATGTAGGGCGTCAGGGATGCCCAGTCAAAGGCAAGGAGATGAAGTCCTCGGCTGAGAGAGGCTTAATTAATTACCATGATGATGGCGTCGAGCTTGGCTAATGTTGAGGCACCGCCAACGGCGGGCGTGCAGTTGACGGAGGGGCCGCTTGCTGCAGAGGTGCCGGCCGGCGTACACCCGGGTGCATTAAGCTCCCGTGCCGGCGTCGGAGACACCAATGCCGCCTCCACCGGAGACACCAATGGCCCCGCCATTGCATTCTGTGAGTTGCTGGCCGTGAAGCTAGGAATCGGGGGCGGCCCCTGTTGGCCGCCCGCAATCCACGCACTCAACCCCTGGATCAAGGTAGGCACAATGGCGGTGATCGTCGCTCCGAGTCGTTGTTCCACTTTCTCTTGGACAATCTCCGGAATCCGCGCCACCTGTGCCTTGAGTTCTTGAACCTCGCGCGCCTGGCTTTCCGAGCTGGTCTTTTTCTCCTTCCGCACACCAGCGGTATAGTATGACCCCCATTTTGTGGACAAGCCTTTGCCGGCCACACGACCAGCTGACGTCGACTTACTGAGCTTATCCTTGTTCTTCATTACATTCAACGCCCTATTTAGAGTGGTGTCCCAAGGGTTGCTCGTAGTCGACCCCGCGCTACTGCTTTCAGTCGCCTGCGGAAGGAATGTGAACCATTTAGAAATTTGGCTTCATTAATTAGAATGCAACCATAGGGAGCTAATTACGCGGGGGTGTATTCCTTACCAGAACAAGCTCAAGCGCCCTGGTCTTCGGATCCGTGGTAAGCTCCTTTGTTATCGGGTCCTCCTTGTACTGGGCCCTGACATAGTTCCTAGTCTGCTTGTTACCGCTGTATTTCTCGAAGCGGGGCGGTAGGCCTTGCTCGGCACGCTCCGCGTCCTCCTTGTCCCATATAGGCTCCGCCACTCTGTAACCGCCGGGACCGAGTTTGTGTTCCCCTAAGTTCAGCTCCCGCATTTCTTTCCCCCACTGACTTGATTGGGAGTTTGCGGTGCTCGAGCAATTGATCTTGAAGTCGTTGTAGTCATCTTCGGTGATCGAAGGATTTTTCTCCTTGATCTTCTCATAACTCTCACCTTTCTCGATCATTCTCTTCACATTGCTTTTCCAAGTAGATAGGGCCTTGCTCATCTTCGTGAGGGCAGCATTGTTCACTTTATTCCCTTTGAGGCTTGTGTTTTCAAAAGCAGCGGGGAACTTGTATCGTTCGTGCAGCTTCATGAAGAGGAGGTTGCGCAAATTCCAGCGGTCAGGATGCCTCAGGTTCTCGGTGTTGATTGAGACGGTGCTCCGGAGAATGCACCCGAGCTGAAGTGAGTACCCCTTGACTATTCGTTCGGGCGCTGTTGGATTCCCGTCGGAGTCCACTTCAGTAACTTCCTCCTGGAGGGTGCGGAGCACGGTCGGGCGCCGGTCCTTCCGTTGCCTCTTCTGTTGGCTGCCATCTGTGCGTGCACCGCCATCATCAGTGGTGGCATCCTCGGTGGCACCATCAGTGGTGGCATCAGTGGGGTCATCCTCGCCGGTACCATCAGTGGTCTCAGGATCGGTGGGGAAGGCGGCGTCCTCATACAAGTGAGGTTGTTCCTCCATCTCCCGGGACAGCTCCTAGAATGCCTTGCCGCCCGAACCCCCGGCCTCATCGTTCTTGGCCATGTTTCTCTCTAAATAGAAACAAAGTTTGGTCAAAAAGTTGGTTATTGTCAACGAACAAGATCATGGTCTCATCATTTAGGGTTTGTCGACACCGACGCATCCTAAAATCTAAGCTTTTATCATTGAGGGTTTTTCGACACCGAGGCACGCCTATGGTTTAATGCAGCTAGAATAAAGGGGCACTTGATCCTACTTAATTAACTACTAAGATACCCCGGCCCATGCATTAGTCACAAGTACCCCATATGTCCTATTTTTAGCAAAGTCATGCTAAAATTCACGGAAAATTTCAGCATGACCTTTGCTGAAAATAGGACATATGGAGTACCCGAATTTGCCGGAACGGAAGTTAATCGACATTCCAGCAAACTCAAGGGCCTCTCGGGCGGACAAGGCAAAAAAGGCCTCCATCACAACATGGAAAAATATATATCAGCAAACTCAAGGGCTTTTGCTTTTGCTTTTCAGTGCCAAATTGTAGCTAGTACCAGCAAATTAACATCTAGCAGCAATCTTCCTAGTCTAAGCATCATCAGACCTGGTAACTGTACCAGTTTGGTTCAATTAAAAAAAAGACCTGGTAACTGTACCAGCTACCACATTGTTCACGGACAGCTACCAAACTGTTTTTGTATCAAAACAACATGGTAGCTGTAAATGTGGCAAAGAAGCACAATAAATCTGATAAGTTGGTATACAACTTCAGGTTCCATACAAAGTCAAATGCCAATGGGCAAAAAAGTAAGTAGCTAGTTAATTGCCTTATTTTCAGTGTAACAAAAATTATGGGAAAATTTACACTGTTATTAGGGGAAGTTTTATACTGTAATTACATATAAGAAGCATCAGGGCTACACTGAAAATTGCTGAGCTTACACTAAAATACATCTGCACTGCAGGGCTTGTACACACAAATTCAGTTAGATGATCTAACACTGACAAAATAAAGGAAACACCTACTGAACCAATATAGAGATATGAAAGCACAAGTTACTAGCATTTGCCTAAAAACTACATAACTAGGATATGAAAGCACAAGTTACTAGCATTTTCCTAAAAACTACATAACTAGTGGACCAACTCTCTGTCTGTAACAAGAACTATAGATCATGAGTGCTCGGGGGAAAGTAGCACAAACAGACAATGCAAACAACCAATCAACTAGTGAAGCCAATCAAGAACCTAGAGATATAGCTAGCAAACTGAGAAGCACATGCAGAGCAAGAGCAGAGCAGAGCAAAAGAACAAAGCATCAACTTTGTCAAGCGTATGAAATTGCTTAGGTTCAACAGAAAACAAAAATGCCCTGTCAATTTTCAATGCCCTGTTTAATTGACCAAACAAGTGTTTTTATAGGCATAATACAGCAGCACAGTACTCCTAGTGATTCTTGGTGAACTATGGAAGATTAAAGTACTAGATACTAAGCATTTCAATAAATATTAAAATGGCCAAAAAAGGCATCATTTGATGAAGCAAACTTGAAGCAGTAGATTAACCAAAAGTAAGCTTAACCCTTCAGATACTAACCATTTTATCTAGTGTATAGTTTCTTTGTTTCAGATAGAACCAAGTTTTATCTAGTAGATTAACCAAGTTTCAGATATTAACCAAGGATCTTCCCTTGCAGAAATTGCACATGCCATTCAGAAAGAAAAAGCATTCTGAAGTAGAGTTCAGAAAAAAAATTGTCATCATCAACTAACGTCTCAGCGACTTCTACTGTTTTTATTTTTTGAATTCTGGACTTCTACTGTTCTGTTATGTTGGGCTGCACGATGCCATACATTCCTCTATGCACTTCTAAACTTGTAAGATGTAACCTTTCTAGTACACTACAGAAAGAACAACATGGACGTCTCATGACAGCCGGGAGGAGACTTGGAGTCAAACTACCGCTAGCTTGCTCAACTCCCTATGTTCCGACCTCCACGTACAACAGGTGGTTGCGTGCAAATTCTACCTACTCTTGGAAACATATAGAGTCACAGGGCGTTCGTTTCTTGTTTCTGTTCAAGAACCTTGAGAGGAAAATACAACAAGTTGATGATTATTATCAGCAAAGACTAGCCAAGACAAACAACGCTATAACTGACTGTTTTGGTTGCATTTGGTTTTTCTAGATGTACAATATCTAAAACTAATGAACCAGGAAGAAAAATGTGAAAAATTGTGAGAGGGGGAGAGGGGGAGAGGAGGAGAGGAGGAGGGGGAGCTCACGGGGGCAGGAGGAGGGTTGGTAGCACCACATTTTCTTGTACAATTAACCAATTTTCTTGTCAGTTCGAGAGCTGGTAGCACCACATTGATGTGTTTATGCCACCTAGAGCAGACCTAGTCGTCCTCACAACAGAACATTTGACAGGGCAACAGCAACAGAACTAGTCGTCCTAACAACTAAAATAAATAGGGCAGCAACAACCAGCCATCATGCCTAACTGCCTACCCAATTCCCATTTCAATTTGCACTTGACCAAACCATGTCCATCGTGCCTAACAAGCAGCAACCTATTCATACAAGTCGGGTGAAACATGCATGTGCTAATCAAACATGAAGGAAGGGCATACATATATGATTATTAACCAATCCGAGAGACTTTGCGGGTTTTCTGAACCAAACCAAGTGCAAGTAGCGCTAGATTTTAGCCTTTCGCATCATCACCACTACGAATTCCACAACAGCCCTGACTAATTAACCGCATGATCGTAGAAAAGGAGAAAAAAATCCCCACCCAGTTCGTCAAACAGAGCAGAGCACAAAAATCCCCTCCAGTGAATTTTACCACGATCTACTACTTGGGGCCGCGAATTCGCAGGACTGTAGGAGCATGGAATGGATAATAAGGAGGTGCATACCTAGAGGAAGAGACGACCATCGACGATTCTGCGAAGTTGAAGAAGAAGAAGCTGATCAGGATGGATGATGACGATCTCCTCCGTGCGCTCCGTGGATATTTGGGCTCCTGTGTGCGCTCAAAAATGGTGTCGGGGCGGCACTGGCGACGGTGGTGTGGACGGGGCGGCGCTGGTGTCAGGGCGGCGTCGAGGGCGGCGGGGCGACGGTGGTGTGGACGGGGCGGCGCTGGTGTCGGGGCGGCGTCGAGGGCGGCAGGGCGACGGTGGTGTCGGGGCGGTGCTGGCGACGGTGGTGTGGACGGGGCGGCGCTGGTGTCGGGGCGGCGTCGAGGGCGGCGGGGCGACGGTGGTGTCGGGGCGGCGCTGGCGACGGTGGTGTGGATGGGGCGGCGCTGTTGTCGGGGCGGCGTCGAGGGCGGCGGGGCAACGGTGGTGTCGGGGCGGCGCTGGCGACGATGGTGTGGACGGGGCGGCGCTGGTGTCGGGGCGGCGTCGAGGGCGGCGGGGCAGCGGCGTTGGGAGAGGAGAGGGGAAGGGGATCGCAGGCGAGGGCGAGGGAGAGAGAGGGGATCGATACGAAGTAGGGGCGGCACAATACTAATGGCGCACCACCCCTCGGTGCGCCAAAGTACATACATGCTAATGGCGCACCTCACCCAGGTGCGCCATTAGTATTTTTTTACTTCTGCTTGAGCCAACAGGTTATCTACCACCTGACCTGATACACATCAAGTCTTCTCTACTAGCTCGACTGGTCAGCAGCTAGTTCTCACACTAGGAGGTCCTGGGTTCGATTCCCAGGCTCCATGATTTTTTTATGCATTTAAAATGATGTTTGATACTTATTTGTGTTTAAATATGTTCAAACTTGTTTAAATCATAACAGTAATATTTTTTTTATAAGACAGTAATAATTTTTTTAAAAATATCATCAAACAGTAATGCATGCCGGTGGAGCGGGGGAGGGTGCGGGGGGTCGGCGGCGGCGGTTGAGTAGGGGAGGGGTGCGGGGGGTCGGCGGCGGCGGTTGAGTAGGGGGATTGAGGGTGCGGGCGGTCGGCGGTGGCGGCCGGTGGACCGGATTTGGCGAGGTGGGATAGCGATCGAGATGGAGGGGGATCGAGGTGGGATAGCGATCGAGATGGAGGGGGATCGAGATCGAGGTGGGATAGCGATCGAGATGGAGTGGGACCGGATCTGGCGAGGTGGGATAGTGTCCATGAAATTAAAAAATATTCATGATAGTTCAAAAAGTGCCCATGAAATACAATCGAGAAATGAAGTCTACGATTTAAATACAATCGATCTTAGCTAGCTATCTCTTCACAATCTTCTTGCCCTTCTTTTTCGCAAATGGAGTTCTTCTATGGAACGGACGTCCTTTAGGTAGGGTGGTCCTGCTTCTTCTTGTCGTGTATGCTGCTACTTCATCATCGTCGTCATGTTCGATCCTCGGGTCGCCGTACTTGTCGAAGTCTTGCTCATTGGCTACTCCATCCATTCCGATGATCTTCCTTTTGCCTCTCCTCACGACAACACGACTGGGCTTTGGCCGGTCGGTAATGAAGAAGCATTGGTCCACTTGGGAAGCTAGTACCCATGGCTCATTTTTCGCGGTGACGTTTGCGCCCGCGGTCTTGGATTTGGCTTCGGGTATAACCATGGTGGTGAAATACCGGTCTTCTTTTATGACGTTCTTGGCCCATCTGACACGGCACATCGGGACCTTCTCTCCAGCGTAGCTCAGCTCCCAGATCTCCTCGATCCTTCCGTAGTATCTGTCCTTGTCGTTACCGGTGTAGGATTCCATCGTCACCCCGGAGTTCTGATAACCATCGCTCTTCATGTCCTTGGCCTCGGTGTAGAATGTGTAGCCGTTGATATCGTACGCCTCATAGGTCATCAGGTTGTGCTCGGCGCCCTGTGACAAGGCGAATATGAGTTGTTCTTCCGCGGAAGAATCCTCATGTAAAGGGTACGACATAAGCTTCTGCTTGAACCAACGCGTGAAACATGAGTTGTGCTCTTTGAGTATATCTCCGTCCGTCCTCTGTTGGCCTCGGTCATTGTACGTCTTCTTAATAAAGGTTTTGTGCTGTACCACCCAAGGATCGACCACGTCTATGTGTTGTAGCGCGACTAGGTTTGCTCTTTCAAAGTCGGCGAGTCGACCATCGAAGTCGACATGCATTTCGCGGCGACCCTCACGGTAACCCCATCCAGCGAGCCTGCCGAGGTGCCTGTTGACGGGCAGACCAACGGGGTTCTCGATGCCTAGATAATTCGTGCAGTAGGAGATGCACTCTTCGGTCAGAAAGCCCCTGGCTATGCTTCCTTCTGGACGTGACATGTTGCGAACATATCCTTTGATGACACCATTCATCCTTTCAAACGGCATCATGCTGTGCAGGAACGTCGGCCCGAGTTGGATGATATCCTCCACTATATGGACCAGCAGATGCACCATAACGTCGAAGAATGCGGGCGGGAAGTACATCTCAAGCTCGCATAGTATCACCACGATCTCTTCCTGTAGCCTTCTGAGTTGCCTCACGCCAATCGACTTCCAAGAGATGACGTCGAAGAAGTTGCATAGGCCAAATAGCATTTCACGGACGTGTGGACGGGGCAGCGCTGGTGTCGGGGCGGCGTCGAGGGCGGCAGGGCGACGGTGGTGTCGGGGCGGCGCTGGCGACGGTGGTGTGGACGGGGCGGCGCTGGTGTCGGGGCGGCGTCGAGGGCGGCGGGGCGACGGTGGTGTCGGGGCGGCGCTGGCGACGGTGGTGTGGATGGGGCGGCGCTGGTGTCGGGGCGGCGTCGAGGGCGGCGGGGCAACGGTGGTGTCGGGGCGGCGCTGGCGACGATGGTGTGGACGGGGCGGCGCTGGTGTCGGGGCGGCGTCGAGGGCGGCGGGGCGGCAGCGTTGGGAGAGGAGAGGGGAAGGGGATCGCGGGCGAGGGCGAGGGAGAGAGAGGGGATCGATACGAAGTAGGGGCGGCACAATACTAATGGCGCACCACCCCTCGGTGCGCCATAAGTACATACATGCTAATGGCGCACCTCACCCAGGTGCGCCATTAGTATTTTTTTTTACTTCTGCTTGAGCCAACATGTTATCTACCACCTGACCTGATACACATCAAGTCTTCTCTACTAGCTCGACTGGTCAGCAGCTAGTTCTCATACTAGGAGGTCTTGGGTTCGATTCCCAGGCTCCATGATTTTTTTATGCATTTAAAATGATGTTTGATACTTATTTGTGTTTAAATATGTTCAAACTTGTTTAAATCATAACAGTAATATTTTTTTTATAAGACAGTAATAATTTTTTTAAAAATATCATCAAACAGTAATGCATGCCGGTGGAGCGGGGGAGGGTGCGGGGGGTCGGCGGCGGCGGTTGAGTAGGGGAGGGGTGCGGGGGGTCGGCGGCGGCGGTTGAGTAGGGGGATCGAGGGTGCGGGCGGTCGGCGGTGGCGGCCGGTGGACCGGATCTGGCGAGGTGGGATAGCGATCGAGATGGAGGGGGATCGAGGTGGGATAGCGATCGAGATGGAGGGGGATCGAGATCGAGGTGGGATAGCGATCGAGATGGAGTGGGACCGGATCTGGCGAGGTGGGATAGTGTCCATGAAATTAAAAAATATTCATGATAGTTCAAAAAGTGCCCATGAAATACAATCGAGAAATGAAGTCTACGATTTAAATACAATCGATCTTAGCTAGCTATCTCTTCACAATCTTCTTGCCCTTCTTTTTCGCAAATGGAGTTCTTCTATGGAACGGACGTCCTTTAGGTAGGGTGGTCCTGCTTCTTCTTGTCGTGTATGCTGCTACTTCATCATCGTCGTCATGTTCGATCCTCGGGTCGCCGTACTTGTCGAAGTCTTGCTCATTGGCTACTCCATCCATTCCGATGATCTTCCTTTTGCCTCTCCTCACGACAACACGACTGGGCTTTGGCCGGTCGGTAATGAAGAAGCATTGGTCCACTTGGGAAGCCAGTACCCATGGCTCATTTTTCGCGGTGACGTTTGCGCCCGCGGTCTTGGATTTGGCTTCGGGTATAACCATGGTGGTGAAATACCGGTCTTCTTTTATGACGTTCTTGGCCCATCTGACACGGAACATCGGGACCTTCTCTCCAGCGTAGCTCAGCTCCCAGATCTCCTCGATCCTTCCGTAGTATCTGTCCTTGTCGTTACCGGTGTAGGATTCCATCGTCACCCCGGAGTTCTGATAACCATCGCTCTTCATGTCCTTGGCCTCGGTGTAGAATGTGTAGCCGTTGATATCGTACGCCTCATAGGTCATCAGGTTGTGCTCGGCGCCCTGTGACAAGGCGAATATGAGTTGTTCTTCCGCGGAAGAATCCTCATGTAAAGGGTACGACATAAGCTTCTGCTTGAACCAACGCGTGAAACATGAGTTGTGCTCTTTGAGTATATCTCCGTCCGTCCTCTGTTGGCCTCGGTCATTGTACGTCTTCTTAATAAAGGTTTTGTGCTGTACCACCCAAGGATCGACCACGTCTATGTGTTGTAGCGCGACTAGGTTTGCTCTTTCAAAGTCGGCGAGTCGACCATCGAAGTCGACATGCATTTCGCGGCGACCCTCACGGTAACCCCATCCAGCGAGCCTGCCGAGGTGCCTGTTGACGGGCAGACCAACGGGGTTCTCGATGCATAGATAATTCGTGCAGTAGGAGATGCACTCTTCGGTCAGAAAGCCCCTGGCTATGCTTCCTTCTGGACGTGACATGTTGCGAACGTATCCTTTGATGACACCATTCATCCTTTCGAACGGCATCATGCTGTGCAGGAACGTCGGCCCGAGTTGGATGATATCCTCCACTATATGGACCAGCAGATGCACCATAACGTCGAAGAATGCGGGCGGGAAGTACATCTCAAGCTCGCATAGTATCACCACGATCTCTTCCTGTAGCCTTCTGAGTTGCCTCACGCCAATCGACTTCCAAGAGATGACGTCGAAGAAGTTGCATAGGCCAAATATCATTTCATGGACATGTGGACGGGGCAGCGCTGGTGTCGGGGCGGCGTCGAGGGCGGCAGGGCGACGGTGGTGTCGGGGCGGCGCTGGCGACGGTGGTGTGGACGGGGCGGCGCTGGTGTCGGGGCGGCGTCGAGGGCGGCGGGGCGACGGTGGTGTCGGGGCGGCGCTGGCGACGGTGGTATGGATGGGGCGGCGCTGGTGTCGGGGCGGCGTCGAGGGCGGCGGGGCAACGGTGGTGTCGGGGCGGCGCTGGCGACGATGGTGTGGACGGGGCGGCGCTGGTGTCGGGGCGGCGTCGAGGGCGGCGGGGCGGCAGCGTTGGGAGAGGAGAGGGGAAGGGGATCACGGGCGAGGGCGAGGGAGAGAGAGGGGATCGATACGAAGTAGGGGCGGCACAATACTAATGGCGCACCACCCCTCGGTGCGCCATAAGTACATACATGCTAATGGCGCACCTCACCCAGGTGCGCCATTAGTATTTTTTTTACTTCTGCTTGAGCCAACAGGTTATCTACCACCTGACCTGATACACATCAAGTCTTCTCTACTAGCTCGACTGGTCAGCAGCTAGTTCTCACACTAGGAGGTCCTGGGTTCGATTCCCAGGCTCCATCATTTTTTTATGCATTTAAAATGATGTTTGATACTTATTTGTGTTTAAATATGTTCAAACTTGTTTAAATCATAACAGTAATATTTTTTTATAAGACAGTAATAATTTTTTAAAAATATCATCAAACAGTAATGCATGCCGGTGGAGCGGGGGAGGGTGCGGGGGGTGCGGGGGGTCGGCAGCGGCGGTTGAGTAGGGGAGGGGTGCGGGGGGTCGGCGGCGGCGGTTGAGTAGGGGGATCGAGGGTGCGGGCGGTCGGCGGTGGCGGCCGGTGGACCGGATCTGGCGAGGTGGGATAGCGATCGAGATGGAGGGGGATCGAGGTGGGATAGCGATCGAGATGGAGGGGGATCGAGATCGAGGTGGGATAGCGATCGAGATGGAGTGGGACCGGATCTGGCGAGGTGGGATAGTGTCCATGAAATTAAAAAATATTCATGATAGTTCAAAAAGTGCCCATGAAATACAATCGAGAAATGAAGTCTACGATTTAAATACAATCGATCTTAGCTAGCTATCTCTTCACAATCTTCTTGCCCTTCTTTTTCGCAAATGGAGTTCTTCTATGGAACGGACGTCCTTTAGGTAGGGTGGTCCTGCTTCTTCTTGTCGTGTATGCTGCTACTTCATCATCGTCGTCATGTTCGATCCTCGGGTCGCCGTACTTGTCGAAGTCTTGCTCATTGGCTACTCCATCCATTCCGATGATCTTCCTTTTGCCTCTCCTCACGACAACACGACTGGGCTTTGGCCGGTCGGTAATGAAGAAGCATTGGTCCACTTGGGAAGCCAGTACCCATGGCTCATTTTTCGCGGTGACGTTTGCGCCCGCGGTCTTGGATTTGGCTTCGGGTATAACCATGGTGGTGAAATACCGGTCTTCTTTTATGACGTTCTTGGCCCATCTGACACGGAACATCGGGACCTTCTCTCCAGCGTAGCTCAGCTCCCAGATCTCCTCGATCCTTCCGTAGTATCTGTCCTTGTCGTTACCGGTGTAGGATTCCATCGTTACCCCGGAGTTCTGATAACCATCGCTCTTCATGTCCTTGGCCTCGGTGTAGAATGTGTAGCCGTTGATATTGTACGCCTCATAGGTCATCAGGTTGTGCTCGGCGCCCTATGACAAGGCGAATATGAGTTGTTCTTCCGCGGAAGAATCCTCATGTAAAGGGTACGACATAAGCTTCTGCTTGAACCAACGCGTGAAACATGAGTTGTGCTCTTTGAGTATATCTCTTTCCGTCCTCTGTTGGCCTCGGTCATTGTACGTCTTCTTAATAAAGGTTTTGTGCTGTACCACCCAAGGATCGACCACGTCTATGTGTTGTAGCGCGACTAGGTTTGCTCTTTCAAAGTCGGCGAGTCGACCATCGAAGTCGACATGCATTTCGCGGCGACCCTCACGGTAACCCCATCCAGCGAGCCTGCCGAGGTGCCTGTTGACGGGCAGACCAACGGGGTTCTCGATGCCTAGATAATTCGTGCAGTAGGAGATGCACTCTTCGGTCAGAAAGCCCCTGGCTATGCTTCCTTCTGGACGTGACATGTTGCGAACGTATCCTTTGATGACACCATTCATCCTTTCGAACGGCATCATGCTGTGCAGGAACGTCGGCCCAAGTTGGATGATATCCTCCACTATATGGACCAGCAGATGCACCATAACGTCGAAGAATGCGGGCGGGAAGTACATCTCAAGCTCGCATAGTATCACCACGATCTCTTCCTGTAGCCTTCTGAGTTGCCTCACGCCAATCGACTTCCGAGAGATGACGTCGAAGAAGTTGCATAGGCCAAATAGCATTTCACGGACGTGTGGACGGGGCGGCGCTGGTGTCGGGGCGGCGTCGAGGGCGGCAGGGCGACGGTGGTGTCGGGGCGGCGCTGGCGACGGTGGTGTGGACGGGGCGGCGCTGGTGTCGGGGCGGCGTCGAGGGCGGCGGGGCGACGGTGGTGTCGGGGCGGCGCTGGCGACGGTGGTGTGGATGGGGCGGCGCTGGTGTCGGGGCGGCGTCGAGGGCGGCGGGGCAACGGTGGTGTCGGGGCGGCGCTGGCGACGATGGTGTGGACGGGGCGGCGCTGGTGTCGGGGCGGCGTCGAGGGCGGCGGGGCGGCAGCGTTGGGAGAGGAGAGGGGAAGGGGATCGCGGGCGAGGGCGAGGGAGAGAGAGGGGATCGATACGAAGTAGGGGCGGCACAATACTAATGGCGCACCACCCCTCGGTGCGCCATAAGTACATACATGCTAATGGCGCACCTCACCCAGGTGCGCCATTAGTATTTTTTTTACTTCTGCTTGAGCCAACAGGTTATCTACCACCTGACCTGATACACATCAAGTCTTCTCTACTAGCTCGACTGGTCAACAGCTAGTTCTCACACTAGGAGGTCTTGGGTTCGATTCCCAGGCTCCATGATTTTTTTATGCATTTAAAATGATGTTTGATACTTATTTGTGTTTAAATATGTTCAAACTTGTTTAAATCATAACAGTAATATTTTTTTATAAGACAGTAATAATTTTTTTAAAAATATCATCAAACAGTAATGCATGCCGGTGGAGCGGGGGAGGGTGCGGGGGGGTCGGCGGCGGCGGTTGAGTAGGGGAGGGGTGCGGGGGGTCGGCGGCGGCGGTTGAGTAGGGGGATCGAGGGTGCGGGCGGTCGGCGGTGGCGGCCGGTGGACCGGATCTGGCGAGGTGGGATAGCGATCGAGATGGAGGGGGATCGAGGTGGGATAGCGATCGAGATGGAGGGGGATCGAGATCGAGGTGGGATAGCGATCGAGATGGAGTGGGACCGGATCTGGCGAGGTGGGATAGTGTCCATGAAATTAAAAAATATTCATGATAGTTCAAAAAGTGCCCATGAAATACAATCGAGAAATGAAGTCTACGATTTAAATACAATCGATCTTAGCTAGCTATCTCTTCACAATCTTCTTGCCCTTCTTTTTCGCAAATGGAGTTCTTCTATGGAACGGACGTCCTTTAGGTAGGGTGGTCCTGCTTCTTCTTGTCGTGTATGCTGCTACTTCATCATCGTCGTCATGTTCGATCCTCGGGTCGCCGTACTTGTCGAAGTCTTGCTCATTGGCTACTCCATCCATTCCGATGATCTTCCTTTTGCCTCTCCTCACGACAACACGACTGGGCTTTGGCGGGTCGGTAATGAAGAAGCATTGGTCCACTTGGGAAGCCAGTACCCATGGCTCATTTTTCGCGGTGACGTTTGCGCCCGCGGTCTTGGATTTGGCTTCGGGTATAACCATGGTGGTGAAATACCGGTCTTCTTTTATGACGTTCTTGGCCCATCTGACACGGAACATCGGGACCTTCTCTCCAGCGTAGCTCAGCTCCCAGATCTCCTCGATCCTTCCGTAGTATCTGTCCTTGTCGTTACCGGTGTAGGATTCCATCGTTACCCCGGAGTTCTGATAACCATCGCTCTTCATGTCCTTGGCCTCGGTGTAGAATGTGTAGCCGTTGATATCGTACGCCTCATAGGTCATCAGGTTGTGCTCGGCGCCCTGTGACAAGGCGAATATGAGTTGTTCTTCCGCGGAAGAATCCTCATGTAAAGGGTACGACATAAGCTTCTGCTTGAACCAACGCGTGAAACATGAGTTGTGCTCTTTGAGTATATCTCCGTCCGTCCTCTGTTGGCCTCGGTCATTGTACGTCTTCTTAATAAAGGTTTTGTGCTGTACCACCCAAGGATCGACCATGTCTATGTGTTGTAGCGCGACTAGGTTTGCTCTTTCAAAGTCGGCGAGTCGACCATCGAAGTCGACATGCATTTCGCGGCGACCCTCACGGTAACCCCATCCAGCGAGCCTGCCGAGGTGCCTGTTGACGGGCAGACCAACGGGGTTCTCGATGCATAGATAATTCGTGCAGTAGGAGATGCACTCTTCGGTCAGAAAGCCCCTGGCTATGCTTCCTTCTGGACGTGACATGTTGCGAACGTATCCTTTGATGACACCATTCATCCTTTCGAACGGCATCATGCTGTGCAGGAACGTCGGCCCGAGTTGGATGATATCCTCCACTATATGGACCAGCAGATGCACCATAACGTCGAAGAATGCGGGCGGGAAGTACATCTCAAGCTCGCATAGTATCACCACGATCTCTTCCTGTAGCCTTCTGAGTTGCCTCACGCCAATCGACTTCCGAGAGATGACGTCGAAGAAGTTGCATAGGCCAAATAGCATTTCACGGACGTGTGGACGGGGCGGCGCTGGTGTCGGGGCGGCGTCGAGGGCGGCAGGGCGACGGTGGTGTCGGGGCGGCGCTGGCGACGGTGGTGTGGACGGGGCGGCGCTGGTGTCGGGGCGGCGTCGAGGGCGGCGGGGCGACGGTGGTGTCGGGGCGGCGCTGGCGACGGTGGTGTGGATGGGGCGGCGCTGGTGTCGGGGCGGCGTCGAGGGCGGCGGGGCAACGGTGGTGTCGGGGCGGCGCTGGCGACGATGGTGGGGACGGGGCGGCGCTGGTGTCGGGGCGGCGTCGAGGGCGGCGGGGCGGCAACGTTGGGAGAGGAGAGGGGAAGGGGATCACGGGCGAGGGCGAGGGAGAGAGAGGGGATCGATACGAAGTAGGGGCGGCACAATACTAATGGCGCACCACCCCTCGGTGCGCCATAAGTACATACATGCTAATGGCGCACCTCACCCAGGTGCGCCATTAGTATTTTTTTTACTTCTGCTTGAGCCAACAGGTTATCTACCACCTGACCTGATACACATCAAGTCTTCTCTACTAGCTCGACTGGTCAGCAGCTAGTTCTCACACTAGGAGGTCCTGGGTTCGATTCCCAGGCTCCATCATTTTTTATGCATTTAAAATGATGTTTGATACTTATTTGTGTTTAAATATGTTCAAACTTGTTTAAATCATAACAGTAATATTTTTTTATAAGACAGTAATAATTTTTTTAAAAATATCATCAAACAGTAATGCATGCCGGTGGAGCGGGGGAGGGTGCGGGGGGTGCGGGGGGTCGGCGGCGGCGGTTGAGTAGGGGAGGGGTGCGGGGGGTCGGCGGCGGCGGTTGAGTAGGGGGGTCGAGGGTGCGGGCGGTCGGCGGTGGCGGCCGGTGGACCGGATCTGGCGAGGTGGGATAGCGATCGAGATGGAGGGGGATCGAGGTGGGATAGCGATCGAGATGGAGGGGGATCGAGATCGAGGTGGGATAGCGATCGAGATGGAGTGGGACCGGATCTGGCGAGGTGGGATAGTGTCCATGAAATTAAAAAATATTCATGATAGTTCAAAAAGTGCCCATGAAATACAATCGAGAAATGAAGTCTACGATTTAAATACAATCGATCTTAGCTAGCTATCTCTTCACAATCTTCTTGCCCTTCTTTTTCGCAAATGGAGTTCTTCTATGGAACGGACGTCCTTTAGGTAGGGTGGTCCTGCTTCTTCTTGTCGTGTATGCTGCTACTTCATCATCGTCGTCATGTTCGATCCTCGGGTCGCCGTACTTGTCGAAGTCTTGCTCATTGGCTACTCCATCCATTCCGATGATCTTCCTTTTGCCTCTCCTCACGACAACACGACTGGGCTTTGGCCGGTCGGTAATGAAGAAGCATTGGTCCACTTGGGAAGCCAGTACCCATGGCTCATTTTTCGCGGTGACGTTTGCGCCCGCGGTCTTGGATTTGGCTTCGGGTATAACCATGGTGGTGAAATACCGGTCTTCTTTTATGACGTTCTTGGCCCATCTGACACGGAACATCGGGACCTTCTCTCCAGCGTAGCTCAGCTCCCAGATCTCCTCGATCCTTCCGTAGTATCTGTCCTTGTCGTTACCGGTGTAGGATTCCATCGTTACCCCGGAGTTCTGATAACCATCGCTCTTCATGTCCTTGGCCTCGGTGTAGAATGTGTAGCCGTTGATATCGTACGCCTCATAGGTCATCAGGTTGTGCTCGGCGCCCTGTGACAAGGCGAATATGAGTTGTTCTTCCGCGGAAGAATCCTCATGTAAAGGTACGACATAAGCTTCTGCTTGAACCAACGCGTGAAACATGAGTTGTGCTCTTTGAGTATATCTCCGTCCGTCCTCTGTTGGCCTCGGTCATTGTACGTCTTCTTAATAAAGGTTTTGTGTTGTACCACCCAAGGATCGACCACGTCTATGTGTTGTAGCGCGACTAGGTTTGCTCTTTCAAAGTCGGCGAGTCGACCATCGAAGTCGACATGCATTTCGCGGCGACCCTCACGGTAACCCCATCCAGCGAGCCTGCCGAGGTGCCTGTTGACGGGCAGACCAACGGGGTTCTCGATGCCTAGATAATTCGTGCAGTAGGAGATGCACTCTTCGGTCAGAAAGCCCCTGGCTATGCTTCCTTCTGGACGTGACATGTTGCGAACGTATCCTTTGATGACACCATTCATCCTTTCGAACGGCATCATGCTGTGCAGGAACGTCGGCCCGAGTTGGATGATATCCTCCACTATATGGACCAGCAGATGCACCATAACGTCGAAGAATGCGGGCGGGAAGTACATCTCAAGCTCGCATAGTATCACCATGATCTCTTCCTGTAGCCTTCTGAGTTGCCTCACGCCAATCGACTTCCGAGAGATGACGTCGAAGAAGTTGCATAGGCCAAATAGCATTTCACGGACGTGCGTGTCCATGATCCCACGGATTGCAACTGGAAGTATCTGTTTCATCAGCACGTGACAGTCGTGAGACTTCATCCCGCTGAACTTCTGCTTCGCTGGGTCTAGGTATCTGCTTATCTTCCCCGCGTAACCGTAAGGAAGTTTTACTCCTAGGAGGCAGGTGAAAAACTGCTCGATCTCCTCCTGACTTAGAGTGAAGCACGCGGGAGGGTAGTCATTTCCGGTCTTCTTGGCCTTTTTGCCTTTGCGACGACTTTCTGTGTCCTGCTTCGCCTCATCATCATCATCATCATCATCATCATCATCATCATCATCATCATCATCATCATCATCATCATCATCATCATTAGCGTGAAGCTCTTGCCTGATGCCCATTGATTTCAAGTCTGCCCTTGCTTTCGGCCCATCTTTGGTCCTCTCTGGCATGTTGAGCAGGGTACCAAGCAGACTCTCGCACACGTTCTTCATGATATGCATGACATCAAGGCTGTGAGGCACACGGTGGATCTTCCAGTACGGCAAGTCCCAGAAAACAGACCTCGTTTTCCATACCTTCAGCAGCGGCTCTGGCGCCTTTCGCTTCTTTCCCGGCTCTGGCGCCTTTTGCTTCTTTCTCGGCAGTGGGCAGTCTTTCCAATTTTTCAATAGCTTATCTATTTCCTCGCCGCTCCTCGTACACGGGCGTTTTCGGGGTTCGGTTTCACCATCGAACAGATCCTTGCGTTTCCTCCACGGGCCATCGTCGCGAAGCCACCTTCGATGTCCCATGAACACGGTTTTCGAAGACCCGGGATCTCTATCTAGCTGGCGATACGTTGTGTCATCCATGCACCTTACGCATCCAGAAAATCCGTGGACTACCTGCCCTGCGAGATATCCGTAACCGAGATAGTCGTGCACCGTCGTGAGCAGTGCGGCTCTCATAGGGAAATATTCTTTCTGTGTGGCGTCCCACGTATTGGCTGGCGTTTTCCACAGCGTGTCAAGCTCCTCTTTCAGCAGCCCCAGATACAGATTGATGTCGTTCCCTGGTTGTTTTGGCCCTTCAATTAGCATACTCATGTGAATGTACTTCCTCTTCATGCACAACCAGGGGGGAAGGTTGTACATCCACACAAACACAGGCCAGGTGCTATGTGTGCTTCTCTGGCTGCCAAACGGGTTGACTCCATCGGTGCTTGCGCCCAACACGATGTTCCTTGGATCGTTCCCAAATTCCGAGTCTTCGAAGTTCAACGCTTGCCACTGGCTCGCATCCTTAGGGTGACTCAGCATCTTGTCTTTTTTATCTATCTCCGGATCATTTGCGTCATCTTCTCGCTTCTTCTCCTCCCTATCCGCGTGCCAACGCAGGAGCTTTGCTACCTTAGGGTCCGCGAAATAGCGCTGCAGACGAGGAGTGATCGGAAAGTACCACACCACTTTTCGAGGAGCTTTCTTCCTCTTCTTGTATCGAGTGACGCCGCACACCGGACATATGGTAGACTCCGCGTGCTCGTCCCAATAAATGATGCAATTGTTAATGCACACATGGTATTTCACGTGCGGTAAATCGAGAGGACACACGATTTTCTTCGCCTCCTCCAAACTGGTCGGGCACTTGTTCCCCTTGGGAAGACGTTCGTGCCAGAATGACATGTTCTCGTCGAAGCATGCGTCGGTCATTTTGTGTTTTACCTTCATCTCCAGAGCCATGAGCGTTACTTTCAGGCGGGTATCCTCGGGCCTGCATCCTTCATACAATGGAGTAACCGCGTCTAACTCAAGTTGATCCATCTTGGCTTTCTCTCGGGCGGCAGCTCTGGCGTTATCCGTCTGCTTGAGAAGCAGCTCTTGAATATGAGGGTCCTGCACCCAGCCCATCGATGGTCCAGCGTCGTCTACTCCGCCGGCATCATCATCTTCATGATCATGCCCGTCGCCTGCTCTGGCATCTTCCTCATCATCATGTCCTGCATCTTCTACATGATGACTGTGTACAGCATCACCGTCGTGATCATCTCCTGGGGATTCTTCGTCTTCTCGCCCGCCCGAGCCGCGGTGGTTGTCTTGCTGCCCTTCCTCATTTCTTGCCCGGCCCCCATGGACGACTTCGTAGTCATCTTCATCACCTTGCCACCGATAGCCATCCATGAAACCACGCAAGAGCAGGTGGTCCCGCACCTGCCCGGAATCCGGGTCCGCAATAAGGCTCTTCAGCTTGCATCTTCGACACGGACATCTTATCTCCGTCTCGTTCTTTTGAAGCATCTCGGCCTTCGCGGACCTCAAAAACCTATTCACGATGCCTTCGGTCATCGTGCGGACCATGGTCGCCTGCGGGGTAGAGCAAAACGATATTTTAGAACCAAACAAAAATTTGGCATGACTTTCCCTAAAAATAGGACCAAAAAGAATGCTTAATGCCAAAATTCTCGCCGAAACGGAAATGAATCAACATTCCGGCAAAATATTGGCAACTATTGCATTTCAAATACCGGTACACCTCCAAACACAAACACATTTGCAACACCACAAACATATGCAACACCACGAACATACATAGATCTAGCTAGGCCGTAAAAAGTGCATGTGCACATTGTTGTAGGGAGAACAACATAAATATAGCTTCCCCCCTTACTTACCTATTAAAACAAGGTAATTTAACCACTTAATTTGAATGAATCTATGGTGGAAATGAGGTGAAAAAGAGGAGGCACCCGAGACAAGGAGGAGGTGGAGAGAATGAAGTGGGGAGAAAGTGAGTGTGGGTAGGAGAGGGCTGTCCAAAATATCTTGTTGCTGCCCACTTACTAATGGCGCACCAGCACTAAATGCGCCATTAGTAATCCAGGTAACTAATGGCGCACCTTCTGGCGGTGCGCCATTAGTAGTTTTGCAAAAAAAAATACTAATGGCGCACTGATCCGCAGTGCGCCATTACTAGATTAAACTACTAATGGCGCACTTTATCCTGATGCGCCATTAGTATGTTTGGACAAGCGCACTAGTTAAAAAAATTAATACTAATGGCGCACCCTTTGCACCATTCGCCATTAGTAGTTACAACTACTAATGGCGCACTACGTCCGGATGCGCCATTAGTATGTTTGGACAGGCGCACTAGTTCAAAAAAAAATTTGGTACTAATGGCGCACCCTTTTCCCGGTGCGCCATTAGTAGTTACAAGTACTAATGGCGCACTTTATCTGGATGCGCCATTAGTATGTTTGGACAGGCGCGCTAGTTCAAAAAACAATTTTTGATACTAATGGCGCACTCTTTGCCTGGTGCGCCATTAGTAGTTTCAACTCTAATGGCGTATCAGAAGGTGGTGCGCCATTAGTATATACTAATGGCGCACCTACTCTCTGGTGCGCCATTAGTGTCAATCCCATCTATAGCCCTTTTTCTAGTAGTGTCCATCCCACAATCAATTCCCTTATATAACTAAAGAATTTCTAGACTCAACTTCGACCCGTTTGGCTTGGTAAACCTACAGGCAGTCAAGCTCTGATACCAAAGCTGCCAGGACCCCGACTCAATGCCACATCGATCTAGCATGTAACACCTCATATCACTTTGCGGCCTCACGTACGGTATCCCCACGGGTGTCGCCTTACCTTTGCCCGGGACCGTTTGCGTCTTTTGGCACACGTATATGATAGTGCCGCTAGCATCCATATGATAAGGAGCCCGGGCTGACATGGCTAGTTGTAAACCCAAAGTGGCACAAACTTACAGGGACATGCATCCATGACCCAACATCGAATGTGTCGGTCATCAGCGAGTGAATCCAGGCTGTAGCACTGGCTAGCAGGACTCCGGTGAACCGGGCTGTAGCGGGCTAACAGGACTCCGGTATTCATCGCGTGACATTTCCCCGAAGGGACAGACACAGGAACGAAGAAGGACACATGCCGGCCAGCCTAAGTGTTCCGGAGCAGTAGCAAGCTACCATGGCTCAGTGGAAGCACTAGGAGACATTTCCCGGTAAGAGAGGCTACTAAGGATAAACAACTAGATAGTCAGATCCCACACATACCAAGCATTTCAATAACATACACACAATATGCTCGATATGTGCAAATACAACATGGCATCACAACATGACTCTACAACTCAAGTATTTATTCAATAGGCTCCGAGGAGCGAGATATTACAAACATGAGTCTCATGACCCAACATTCAGAGCATACAAGTCAAAGCACAAGCGGAAGCTTAACATGTCTGAGTACAGACATCTACAAATGAAAAAGGCTGAGAAGCCTGACTATCTACCAGATCCTGCCGAGGGCACAAGATCGTAGCTGAGGTAACAAGCTAAACGTCGAAGTCCACGCGGAACTACTAGTGAGACTGAAGTCTCTCTGCAAAAACATAAAATAGGCAAACGTGAGTACAAATGTACCCAGCAAGACTTACATCAGAACTAACTACATATGCATCATTATCAATAAGGGATGGTGGGGTTTAACTGCAGCAAGCCAGCTTTGACTCAGTGGCTAACCTGAACTACGACTGCAAGTAACTCTTTTGAGGTGGCGCACACGAGTCCACATATTCACCATATCAATACACCACTATGGATCCGCTCCCGTCTCCCTACGAGAACGCCATCCATAGCACTCACGCTTATCTTGCGTATTTTAGAGTATCCACTTTCACTTGTCTATGAACTGTACAGGCAACCCAGAAGTCCTTTACCGCGGACACGGCTATTCGAATAGATCATATTAACCCTGCAGGGGTGTACTTCTTCACACACGCTCTCGCCACTTACCGCCATTTACACGTCATGTATCTCGGCAACCTTCAAGCGGAAGCCTGGCGAGGGTGTCGGCCACGACCTGACTAACCACACAAGTCTCTCGTCCAGGTTTATCGCCTATTCGGGTTCCATCCGCAAGGAGATCCGGCCGGGGTGTCGCTCACGGCCCCAAACGATGTGTGCAGGGTTCCCAAGTCCACCATCCGGGTGCCACTTGGTACACCGGCCACTGTGCCTAGTCTGTCCCAAGCCCACCTGTACCGGGTGCCACTTGGTAGACTACTAACACTACCTACAAACACCAGAAACTAGTTGCAACTCCTGGACAGAGATCAGTTGATTAATAAGTCGAGAGGGGTCGAGTTACCGGAACCCAATGTGTGGTAGTAACTGTTCATGGATCACAAACACAGAACTCAGTTCCTGAGGACGGCTGCAATGAGACAACCCACCATGTACTCCTACATGGCCTCTCACCGCTACCTTTACCAAATCGTGTTCACACACTTAGCTCACAACAGTAGGACATGTTCACACACCTCCGATTCATCCCCGATGAATCAGACCTGACTCAACTCTAAGCAATAGCAGGCATGACAAACAAACATGAATGAGTAGGCACATCAGGGCTCAAACAACTCCTACTCATGCTAGTGGGTTTCACCTATTTACTGTGGCAATGACAGGTCATGCAGAGGATAAAGGGGTTCAGCTACCGCAACAAGTAACAGATGAATCGTTGTTGTCCTAATGCAGTAAAAGAGAGCAGGAGCGAGAGAGCAGGATTGTATCGGAATGAACAAGGGGGTTTTGCTTGCCTGGCACTTCTGAAGATAATATAGTTCTTCATCGGTGTCATCAAACTCATCGTCGGAACCACGACTATCGGGAGGGGACAATCACCGGCAAACAAGGAAGAACACAATCAATGCAATGCACAATATGATGCATGATCATGACATGGCAATATGATGTGGTTTGAGCTAATGCAACTAGCAACAAGTTAAATGAAGTTGGTTTGAATCCAAGATTCAAATTCAAACTCCATATGTGAAGGTTTAAATGCCCTTTAATTGAATTGTCCTAAACAGTAGTCATAAGTTGTTCTAACATGCATGAAAATGGTACAGATGGATAGATTGAATTTTTTTGATCTTTTTTCATATATAAATTATTTCATTTGGAGTTACGGTTGAATTTCTATTATTTTTAGAAGTTTAGGCAAATTTCTGGAATTTCTTGGTTATTTTAAATTAGACTAAAACCAGAAAATACTTTACTGCGCCAGCATGACATCATGCTGACGTCAGCAGGTCAACGGGTGGCCCGTGTCAAACAGACCAGTGGGCCCGCGTGTCAGTTACTAACCTAACTAACTGGCTAATTAGCGTTTTAACTTAAGCTAACCTAGATTAATTAGGCGGGCTGGTCCGGCATGTCAGTGACCCAGGGGGAGGTCAAATCCCCTAGTCAACCGGGGCTGAACCACCGGCGTTTAGCCGCCGGCGGTGGCTGACGCGGCGGGGAACTCGGGAACGGCTGTGGCGCCCCGTTTGCAGCGCGGTTGGGCTCGTTCGAGAGCCCAGACCAGCGCGCGTCGGGTGGTGGAGCCAGCCGGGCCTGGGGCGGCCTGTAATGGCGGAGGCGACGAGCCGGGCGGCGGCCGGAGCTCGGAGGTGTGCGGCTGCGGGGCCGCAGCTCGCAAGGAAGCCGGCTAGGGGTGGCGTTGGCCTCCTGGTTGCTCCAGGAGCCTGCGGGGTGCGCGGATCCGAGCGGAGAAGCACGCTCGCTGCAGGAACAACGGCCACGGCGGAGGGCGGCTTCGGTCACGGCGAGGAACGGCGCTACGGCACAGAAGCGAGCAAAAGGGGAGAGGGGAGATGCTTAGGGGCTCACCGCAGGTCAGTTGGTTAGGTCGGTTGTCTCGGGGATGCACTGGAGCCCGTGAATCGACGACGGCAAGGTGCGGCAGTAGGTGGCGAAGACAGCGATCCTGGCGATGATGTCGACCTCCTGGGGTCCCTTCAGTCGATGAGGCGAAGAAGCGCGGTGAGGCGGAGCTTCTGGGATGGTTTTTAGCGCAAGGGGTGGCCGGTGGACGCAGCAACAGCGAGCGGTGGCGACGACGCGTTCGGGTGTGCGTGAGAGAACGAGACAGAGGAGGGGAACGAGGGAGAGGGAGAGAGCGAGGGGGTCCAGGGGTTCTGGGCATCTCCAGAAGTGGGGTCAGGAAGGAGGACAAGCCTCCAGCGTGAAGCAGGAGGTGGCCCTCGCCTCCTATGCGTGCGCCACGCACGGTGCACACTGGCGGGAGGAAGGGGATGACTGGCAGAGCCAGTCGGCTGGGCCGATTGCGGGGCCGCTAGGTAAGGCCCAGGTAGCTTCTCCCTTCTCCTTTCTGATTTTTCCTATTTCTTTTTGTTTTCTATTTCCTGAAGTTTGTTTTGATTTGATTTAAAAATCAAATCATTTTAGTAGCTTCTGAAAAGAGTTATGTGGCTTGATACAAAGTATTCAGAGTCACTCACAAATTTTCAGAATTATTGGACTTATAATTCTTTTATAGGAGAATTAAATCCAACTCAAATACTTATTGATTTAAATCTAGATGGCCAAAATAATTCCTCAAAAATGTTCCATATTTTTGGTTGGGTCAGAACCCTTGTAAAAAATATCAAACATCATTGAAGTGCATTCTGGAAACATTGGATGCATTTTCCAGGGTTATTTGCCCTTCTTTTAATTGAATTTTTGAGGCTTTCAAATTTCCTCAGTTCAACTTTCAGAATTTAGACATGATGCATGGATGCAATGCCACTAATTACAAACATTATTCTAGGGCTGTGACAACTCACCCCCACTAAACAAGAATCTCGTCCCGAGATTCAAGCGTAGGGTAAGATGGAAGGGGGACGCAAACTAACACAATCTTCACGATCCAGATTGCACGTCATAAGAATGTTGATTCCTTGCATCATGTTGGTCTTGACAACTCTGCTTTCGAGATCTTCATCAAACATGAGGACAAAGACAACTTTACAATGATGGGTCATCTTAATGATCACAGGATCAACTCAGGGAATGAGACGTAGGGCATCTCTTGATCTGAGAGGCATAACACACCTTGGAAAGGGCGGAAGGACAGTTTGACGAGGGTTTCATAGTAGCAAGGAAAAATTGCCATGATTCCATAACGGGCACCTTGGGGAAGGTGACTCGTAGAATTTCCCTTAAGTGGCAAAAAGAATTATCTTTGATTCAGAGATCATTGAAACTCTTTATACCAGCCTAAGGCAATTCTCGAGCGATCATTTGGAGGGTTTCGGTAGAATGGCATACCCGAATTAGAATGATGATGTGGATTACCTTGTTGAAAACAACACAAGGGATGATTTTAGTAACTGGGGAGAAGCTCAACAGTAGAGGGTGAGTCCACTATTTGAAAAGGTTATAACATAACCGAGGAAACTGAGAGCAGTATGCAATTAATGCCGATGATAAAATCTAGCACTTGCGCGTGCTCTCAAGAACTTTGAGCATTTCCATATTCATCAAGGTTTTACCAATATCCGTGTCAAGGATCCTGGCAACACAACCTACTACCATGATGAATGGTGGTGGATGATGCAGATGCAAAAGAAGATAACACTTTCTCAGATTTCACCTTAGCGAGGCCAAGGAAACAAAATCTGGATGATCGACCGAGAGACATTTAGCACTCCGCTTCTAATGTTCTCCTTGATGTGCTAGCATAATCCATAAATAATTATGGTTTGATATCTAGAACATCAAGTAAAAGGTCGGACTTCTGGAACACAAAAATCCATAAGGAACAACTAGGGAGTAGATCCTACGAAATCCTTATGGGAAGGTGGCCAACTTCCTCAAACAAGATAGTACAATAATAGGTCTTCCGGCTGGGTGTGTTGGCCACGACATCCGTTTTACCGGTTATCGAGGGACCAATATTATAGTTCTTGGGAAAACGTTCCAACCATCATATTTGCCTGAGATTCAGATCTGGTTGGTGTCAGGACATTCCAGACACATCGAGTCTAGAAAGAAAAATGAAAGTTTGCAACACAAATCGACGAGATGACGTTGCGAGATTCTCGGGAAATGAACTACGATAGTAAGCTCCAAAACATGAGCTGGTTCTGCTACACACATGTGAACATGTTGTCCCAGACAAGCATGACCACATGGTAGTCTTACAACAAAACACTGCCGAGTTCTGGTTGGGAACCATCATCGAGGATATCGGAGTCTTGTGCATGATCTAGAATTAACACAACCAATTCCTTTTCCTTGAGCAAATCAATCAGTGGCTTGGGGTGCTAGGGAATACATATGGGATGAAGGTTGCAAGTATCCAAACCACATAATACTTCGCACATATGCTTGACTAACTTGGGATGATTCCGGAGGAGGCAAAAATAAACTTTCTCGAATTCACGACGGCAACTTACATCGAATGCACGTGAATCAAAGGAAGTCACGTCTTTCATCCAACATATACTTCATGAACGGGGCATGAAGAAAATGCTTACACAAGTTTCCAACACTAGCTGGATGTTCAACACAAATCTTGGAGGAGACAAAATGTTGTTGATGGGCTCAACAACAACTCATCCATGCTTCCATATAAGTGGAATTCCAGAATTATGTGAACAAGGTGATAGCATTGGTCAGACCCGAAAGATATAATGGTGTATGCTCGGGGGAAACAACCACGAGTAAGAAAACATTACGAATATCGTTGGTTCTGATTTGATTTGGCAATAGCCCATACCCAAATCAAAGATTAGACAAGAAGATAGATCCATTAACTGATCATGAGGGTCAATCGATGAAGATATCATCTTTCTTCAAAACACACCAACACCAGGATATCCCTTTGAAATGAACTAAGTTAGACAAGCTCTTATCTTCCAACTCTCCAAGTTGTTTATTAGCTTAACCAACTAGCTCAGGGGTATCCAACACAGACTCTTGGAGAAGGGGTGGTTTACACGAAACCAAATTGATCACGAACTCAACATAGCGGTCAGGTGACAACCTGGTAATACTTCCGAGAAGATATTCGGAAAATCACAAACCACCGATATGTTACTAAGCTCGAGAACAATCTTGCTTTTAAGGGCAAGACGATATGATCAAAGAGCGAGGGATTTGGAATAATCCTAACTCATTGATCGAAGGGTGCACCGAAAATAAGGACTAGGTAGCACGTTCAGTCTTAGAATGATGATTCAAGAACCAACACACTAAGAATGAAATTATTGTCCTTTAACTACCAAGCAACAAGGTTGCTAGGAGTATTGATTTCACACATCACGATTCACTGGTCGGCATTCCGGTTGCAACAACACGGGAACTGAGAAATGAATAATGATGGAGAGAGTATCACTGTATCAAGAGTTCATAGAATGGTGTGCAATTCCCATGATATCCTTGATATAAAGATGGTAATACTCCAAGGTAGAACAGAACAAAAGTTGGATTAGCAACTTGATCTACAGAGTACAACTGCTTTGACCCAATCCTGGAAATGGATAAGGTACTGGAGTTTGTTTCTCCAAGTCATTCCAGATAGAATGGCTTGACGAACCACAAGGGTAATAGGCATCGATGAACGAATGCACGCATACCCTTGACTATCAAATGATAGATGGGGTCAGAACACAGCTAAAGAGAACAACTCAAGGAACATATAACTTTCTGAGTTGTGGATGCATAGGTTAGTATGTCGAAACAAGTTCAACAAGTTTCTTCCGGATAACCCATGCAGAGAGGTAGGACTAACAGATTCACAACATAGCATCGAGAACTCGTTAAGAGTACTCTGGTTGCGACCTTTTCGTTCAACGAGGAACTTCTGTCATAAATAGTTCATGGTATTGGAAGAAGGAAAAACCACGGACCTCGAGGACTATCGCAAGGTTACTAATATCCTAAAGGAACTAGCAAACACTATCAACACGAGGAAAGTAGAGTGAATTTCGGGTTCAAGACCCAGGAGTAGAATACCTACTACTAAGTGGCATCACGGGATGCTTTCGAGAATGATGGCCAGAATCATCACACTGGGAACACAAAGCATGGCTGGATTACTAGGTGATACTCTAGATACCTAGGGTCATAATAATAATTCCAACATATATGTCGAGGCAATAGAGTACCTCAACTCAGCAATTAGTGTGATTAACCTGGCCCAAAGGAACATCAGGAACGGGAGGAAGGGATTTTGCAAATGCTTCAGACTATTTAGAAACCTGGGATGACTCGGACAACATAACGACTATAAATGCTCGAAAAGGATTGGAGACATGCTACAAAAATGGTGGCATCGCCACTCAGAAGCACAATATCAAGGTTTCGAGATCAACAATTAACATACAGAAGATAGTAGGAACTGAACTCATGCTTAGAACCATCAATCCTATAGGTTTACGGATTAGTAACACGTGATCCTGATAGAAAGAAAGGAAATCCTAATTCCTTAACCCCGTAGGAAAGATAAGATGACTCGGATCATAAGGGCATACGGTATAAGGAGTAAAAAGAGCCTTACGTTCCATCCCACAATCAATTCCCTTATATAACTAAAGAATTTCAAGACTCAACTTCGACCAGTTTGGCTTGGTAAACCTATAGGCAGTCAAGCTCTGATACCAAAGCTGTCAGGACCCCGACTCAATGCCACATCGATCTAGCATGTAACACCTCATATCACTTTGCGGCCTCACGCACGGTATCCCCACGGGTGTCGCCTTACCTTTGCCCGGGACCGTTTGCGCCTTTTGGCACACGTATATGATAGTGTCGCTAGCATCCATATGATAAGGAGCCCGGGCTGACATGGCTAGTCGTAAACCCAAAGTGGCACAAACTTACAGGGACAGGCATCCATGACCCAACATCGAACGTGTCGGTCATCAGCGAGTGAATCCAGGCTGTAGCACTGGGCTAGCAGGACTCCGGTGAACCGGGCTGTAGCGGGCTAACAGGACTCCGGTATTCATCGCGTGACATTTCCCCGAAGGGACAGACACAGGAACGAAGAAGGACACATGCCGGCCAGCCTAAGTGTTCCGGAGCAGTAGCAAGCTACCATGGCTCAGTGGAAGCACTAGGAGACATTTCCCGGTAAGAGAGGCTACTAAGGATAAACAACTAGATAGTCAGATCCCACACATACCAAGCATTTCAATAACATACACACAATATGCTCGATATGTGCAAATACAACATGGCATCACAACATGACTCTACAACTCAAGTATTTATTCAATAGGCTCCGAGGAGCGAGATATTACAAACATGAGTCTCATGACCCAACATTCAGAGCATACAAGTCAAAGCACAAGCGGAAGCTTAACATGTCTGAGTACAGACATCTACAAATGAAAAAGGCTGAGAAGCCTGACTATCTACCAGATCCTGCCGAGGGCACAAGATCGTAGCTGAGGTAACAAGCTAAACGTCGAAGTCCACGCGGAACTACTAGTGAGACTGAAGTCTCTCTGCAAAAACATAAAATAGGCAAACGTGAGTACAAATGTACCCAGCAAGACTTACATCAGAACTAACTACATATGCATCATTATCAACAAAGGGATGGTGGGGTTTAACTGCAGCAAGCCAGCTTTGACTCAGTGGCTAACCTGAACTACGACTGCAAGTAACTCTTTTGAGGTGGCGCACACGAGTCCACATATTCACCATATCAATACACCACTATGGATCCGCTCCCGTCTCCCTACGAGAACGCCATCCATAGCACTCACGCTTATCTTGCGTATTTTAGAGTATCCACTTTCACTTGTCTATGAACTGTACAGGCAACCCAGAAGTCCTTTACCGCGGACACGGCTATTCGAATAGATCATATTAACCCTGCAGGGGTGTACTTCTTCACACACGCTCTCGCCACTTACCGCCGTTTACACGTCATGTACTCGGCAACCTTCAAGCGGAAGCCCAGCGAGGGTGTCGGCCACGACCTGACTAACCACACAAGTCTCTCGTCCAGGTTTATCGCCTATTCGGGTTCCATCCGCAAGGAGATCCGGCCGGGGTGTCGCTCACGGCCCCAAACGATGTGTGCAGGGTTCCCAAGCCCACCATCCGGGTGCCACTTGGTACACCGGGCCACTGTGCCTAGTCTGTCCCAAGCCCACCTGTACCGGGTGCCACTTGGTAGACTACTAACACTACCTACAAACACCAGAAACTAGTTGCAACTCCTGGACAGAGATCAGGTTGATTAATAAGTCGAGAGGGGTCGAGTTACCGGAACCCAATGTGTGGTAGTAACTGTTCATGGATCACAAACACAGAACTCAGTTCCTGAGGACGGCTGCAATGAGACAACCCACCATGTACTCCTACATGGCCTCTCACCGCTACCTTTACCAAATCGTGTTCACACACTTAGCTCACACACAGTAGGACATGTTCACACACCTCCGATTCATCCCCGATGAATCAGACCTGACTCAACTCTAAGCAGTAGCAGGCATGACAAACAAGCATGAATGAGTAGGCACATCAGGGCTCAAACAACTCCTACTCATGCTAGTGGGTTTCATCTATTTACTGTGGCAATGACAGGTCATGCAGAGGATAAAGGGGTTCAGCTACCGCAGCATGTAACAGTTGAATCGTTGTTGTCCTAATGCAGTAAAAGAGAGCAGGAGCGAGAGAGTGGGATTGTATCGGAATGAACAAGGGGTTTTGCTTGCCTGGCACTTCTGAAGATAGTATAGTTCTTCATCGGTGTCATCGAACTCATCGTCGGAACCACGTCTATCGAGAGGGGACAAATACCGGCAAACAAGGAGAAACACAATCAATGCAATGCAACAATATGATGCATGAATGTGACATGGCAATATGATGTGGTTTGTGCTAATGCAACTAAAACCAGATTAAATGAAGTTGGTTGAATCCAAGATTCAAATTCAAACTCCATATGTGGATATTTAAATGCCATTTAATTGAATTGTCCTAAACAGTAGTCATAAGTTGTTCTAACATGCATGAAAATGGTACAGATGGATAGATTGGATTTTTCTGATCATTTTTCATATATAAATTATTTCATTTGGAGTTACGGTTGAATTTATATGATTTTAGAAGTTTTAGCTATTTTCTGGAATTTCCTGGTTATTTTAAATTAGACTAAAACCAGAAAATAGTTTACTGCGCCATCATGACATCATGCTGACGTCAGCAGGTCAACGGGCGGCCCGGGTCAAACTGACCAGTGGGCCCGCATGTCAGTTACTAACCTAACTAACTGGCTAATTAGCGTTTTAACTTAAGCTAACCTAGATTAATTAGGCGGGTTGGTCCCGCATGTTAGTGACCCAGGGGGAGGTCAAATCCCCTGGTCAACCGGGGCTGAACCACCGGTGTTTAGCCGCCGGCGGCAACTGACACGGCGGGGAACTCGGGAACGGCTGTGGCGCCCCGTTTGCAGCGTGGCTGGGCTCGTTCGAGAGCCTAGACCAGCGCGCGTCGGGTGGTGGAGCCAGCCGGGCCTGGGGCGGCCTGTGATGGCGGAGGCGATGAGCCGGGCGGCGGCCCGAGCTCGGAGGTGTGCGGCTGTGGGGCCGCAGCTTGCAAGGAAACCGGCTAGGGGTGGCGTTGGCCTCCTTGTTGCTCCAGGAGCCTGCGGGGTGCGCGAATCCGAGCGGAGAAGCACGCTCGCTGTAGGAACAACGGCCACGGCGGAGGGCGGCTTCGGTCACAGCGAGGAACGACGCTACGGCACAAAAGCGAGCAAATGGGGAGAGGGGAGACGCTCAGGGGCTCACCGCGGGTCAGTTGGGTAGGTCGGTTGGCTCGGGGACGCACTGGAGCCCGTGAATCGACGACGGCGAGGTGCGGCAGTAGGCGGCGAAGACGGCGATCCTGGCGATGCTGTCGACCTCCCGGGGTCCCTTCAGTCGATGAGGCGAAGAAGCACGGTGAGGCGGAGCTTCTGGGATGGTTTTTAGCGCAAGGGGTGGCCGGTGGACGCAGCAACAGCGAGTGGTGGCGATGACGCGTTCAGGTGTGCGTGAGAGAACGAGACAGAGGAGGGGAACGAGGGAGAGGGAGAGAGCGAGGGGGTCCAGGGGGCTCTGGGCATCTCCAGAAGTGGGGTCAGGAAGGAGGACAAGCCTCCAGCGCGAAGCAGGAGGTGGCCCTCGCCTCCTCTCCGTGCGCCACGCACAGTGCACACTAGCGGGAGGAAGGGGATGACTGGCAGAGCCAGTCGGCTGGGCCGATTGCTGGGCCGCCAGGTAAGGCCCAGGTAGCTTCTCCCTTCTCCTTTCTGATTTTTCCTATTTCTTTTTGTTTTCTATTTCCTGAAGTTTGTTTTGATTTGATTTAAAAATCAAATCATTTTAGTAGCTTCTGAAAAGATTTATGTGGCTTGATACAAAGTATTCAGAGTCACTCACAAATTTTCAGAATTATTGGACTTATAATTCTTTTATAGGAGAATTAAATCCAACTCAAATACTTATTGATTTAAATCCAAATGGCCAAAATAATTCCTCAAAAATGTTCCATATTTTTTGTTGGGTCAGAACCCTTGTAAAAAATATCAAACATCATTGAAGTGCATTCTGGAAACATTGGATGCATTTTCCAGGGTTATTTGCCCTTCTTTTAATTGAATTTTTGAGGCTTTCAAATTTCCTCAGTTCAACTTTCAGAATTTAGACATGATGCACTAATTACAAACATTATTCTAGGGCTGTGACACTCTTCCTCCCGCCATCAGAGTGAGGCTCGTCCTCCTCTGCTTCCTCCTCTTCGTCTTCAGACGAAGGATCGTCGCTGGAGTCTTCGGATTTGGCTTCCGAAGCCTCGCGATGGCGAAGGACACTCCGGGTCTTCTTGACCTTCTTGGAGGCCTCTTTCTTTGGCGCCTCGTAAGGCGCAGGGACCAGCATCTTCGTCACAAGAGGTCCGGCCGGTTCCTCCGGCAGTGGGGCTGGACAATGTGTCCGCTCCACCTTCTTTATCCATCCCTGAGGTCACAATGAAACACGATTAAGATGTCTCCCTCACGACATGTCAGCTGAAGCATGAATGGACAGAGCGTGGCTGTAACTTACCGAGCTTGCAGAATGGGATAATTTATACCCACGGTCCTCGGCGGGGCCCGACCATGATTTGCCGGACTTGAAGAGAACCTTCCAGATATCCTTGTGGGAGGAATCATAAAGCCCCTGAAGGGTTTGGTGCTCGGTTGGGTCGAACTCCCATAGAGTGCAAGCTCGGCGCTGACAGGGGAGAACCAGGCGAACTAGCATCACCTGGACTACGTCGACGAGTTTGACGTCCCTGTCCACCACACCCTGGACGCGCGTCTGGAGCAGTGACAGTTCATCGGACGAGGACCAGTTCGGGCCCTTCTTGGTCCAGGACGTGAGTCGCAGTGGAGCTCCGGATCTGAACTCTGGAGCTGCCGCCCACTTTTTGCTGCGTGGTTCCGTGATATAGAACCACTGCTGCTGCCACTCCTTGACGAAGTCGTTGAAAGCGCCCTTCAGCCAAGCGGCCTTGGGCATCTTGCTTACCATGGCGCCGCCGCACTCGGCGTGCTCGCCACTCACCACCTTGGGCTTCACATTAAAAATCTTCAGCCACAGGCCGAAGTAAGGTGGGATCCAGAGAAAAGCCTCGCACACGACGATGAACATTGAGATATTGAGGAAGGAGTTGGGGGAAAGATCATGAAAGTCGATCCCATAGTAATACATGACCCCGCGAACAAATGGGTGAAGGGGAAACCCGAGGCCGCGAACGAATTGGGGAAGGAACACGACTCCCTCGTGAGGTTCCGGAGTGGGGACGACCTGTCCCGCCGGTGGGAGACGGTGGCCGATCTTTTGGGCAGATACCCGGCTCCCCAGAGCTTTTTGATGTCCTTCTCCTGGACGGTCGAGGCCATTCATCTGCCTCCTGCTCCGGATTCGGACATCTTTGGGAAACCTCTCTTCGATGGAGAAGAAGAGTACTTGTGCGTTAGAGCTCAAACGATGGGAATGGACTAGCGAGAGGAGGAGGCGTGGGTAAAGAGGAAGAGACCTAACCTCTTTATAGGGGCGGTAAATGTTTTGCGCCTCCCCACTTGTCTGGTGGAACCCGTCTGCCTCCCACTCGCCGCGATTAGCAGTGCGGTTGGATTACCCATACCGTGTTGATGAGAATCCCGTGATAAGGCGGGCATGATCTCTACTTTGACAGGATGTGTCAAAGAAACCGCCTCGTAATATGCGCTATAGCTGGTTGTGGGAAAATGGTTCAAATAATGATCCGACCATAATAACATGTCATGTCATCAGAAAAAGTTGTCAGCAGATTGCATTTGTGAAATATCATTCTCTCTACAACGGTGTGTAAAGATCATTTTGTGGATCCGGACACGATTCAAGTGTTCGATGACTATTTTGGAGTATTTGGAGAAGGAACCCGCCTTGCAATGCCGAAGACAATACTGTGCGCCGGACTCATCGTCATTGAAGCCTGGTTCAGGGGCTATTGAGGGAGTCCTGGATAAGGGGGTACCGGGGAGCCGGACTGTGTACAACGTCCAGACTATTGAAGCGTGAAGATACAAGACTCAAGACTACGGCCCATGTCCGGATGGGACTCTCCTTGGCGTGGAAGGCAAGCTTGGCGATTCGGATTTTGTGTTTCCTTCCTTGTAACCGACTCCATGTAAACCCTAGCCCTCTCCAATGTCTATATAAACCGGAGAGGTTGGTCCTTAGAAGACCGATCACGATTACAATCATACCATCACAGGCTAGCTCTTAGGGTTTAGCCTCTACGATCTCGTGGTAGATCTACTCTTGTACTACCCATATCATCAATATTAATCAAGCAGGAAGTAGGGTTTTACCTCCATCGAGAGGGCCCGAACCTGGGTAAACATCTGTGTCCCTTGCTTCATGTTACCATCAGCCTTGACGCACAGATTGGGCCCCCCTACTCGAGATCCGCCGGTTTTGACACCGACACCCCCCGCATGCACCCGTGCTATCTCACTGCTACACATGTCACACCATTCCCCCTTCCCTTATACTAGGTTTATATCATCAGTGGTCTCTCTACTCCACATACACTCTCTCCCTGTCACACACAAACGCGTGCTCAAACACACACAAACACGCACAAACACCCATTTATCTGGATCCTCATCTCTCCCCATGTCCGTATGTGTATCTCACACACTCACTCTCTAATTATGTATATGTGTCTCCACGTTACACAACACAAAGCCCCATGTACATGTCTCTCTCTATCCTCCACACACATAGACACAAAGAATCTATTATCATTGCCTCAATCTCTAACATATCACACACGCACACTGTCTCTCTCTCTCTCGCAAACACGCACAACAAGGGTTTCCCCGTGAATAACTTACCGTCTACTCATCAATAGTCATGGCAGTACGACGAACACGAGACGTGAAAAAGAATAAATCTACACATGCTTAGACCACCTAGTATGACTACTAGGACTAGAGCAAGCCAAAAAGCGCGCCGCCGTCACCCCGTCCTTGTCGGCAACGGGAAAATCTTTGTTTTACACAGTCGAGAAGTCATTGTGCTAAGGCCCCACATGCCGAGGCATTGAATAGAATGTAGATGCTAGTTTACGGAAGCAAGTATCGATAATATGTTTGTATCTCCATACTTATATTTCTTCTTTTATAAAAAACCGAGTTGGTGATGATGGTACGTGTGCCATCTTGCAATATAGACCATCCGATCTATATCTGACGGATGGAAATTAAACTAAAAGATACCCGCACCCCTCTCCACATTTGCAGACAAGGCCTTCCCTCGTTCATCCTTATCTCCAACAAACCTCATTATTGAGCAATTAAGAAAGGAAGCCTCTGGAACAAACTGGCCTAGTGGCCACTGCCGGCGTCATCAATCCCCATGCCTCCGCTCAGTCCGACCACCAACCACCACCACACCCCACTCCTCTTCACCTTATCTCATATTTCTCGAGATATCATTAGTTTTTACACATGGGATTACTCCCGCAAGGGTCAATCACAACAAGTGTTTTATAAAAAAATGGATCTTGATGTTCCGTGCAATGCACGGATCTTGCTAGTACTCCTACACAAGACTAAGTTGGTGATGCTGGTGTGTCTGCCATCCGTCATTTCTGACCATTAGATATACATCTAACGATTGTGAGGTAAGTTGTTGCCTTTTCTCACCAACATCCCACTTGTCTACCAATTTGCAGAAAAGCCCATAATTAGTATCTTAAAACCAACCACATCCCTCCCAGACTCACCAAAACAGCCCAAGGAATATATTATAATTGAGACATAATATATCTCTAGTGACATATGTATATCAAAATTAGGGTGTTTTGTACCAAGTTTGTGAATAAGTATTATTCTAATTATGATTCGTTGCAACGGACATGAACATTGCTAGTATTTCCAACCATGATTTTTTTCCTAGTATTCCATAGTTTTGAGTTTTCCATCAAGATATTAGTTACTCATTGTCGGTGTCAAAACCGGCGGATCCTGGGTAGGGGGTCCCGAACTGTGCGTCTAGGCGGATGGAGGTAAAACCCTAATTCGATGTTTTACCCAGGTTCGGGCCCTCTTGATGGAGGTAAAACCCTACGTCCTGCTTGATTAATATTGATGATGTGTGTTACAAGAGTAGATCTACCACGAGATCAAGGAGGCTAAACCCTAGAAGCTTGCCTATGGTATGATTGTTCTTCGTCCTACGGACTAAAGCCATCCGGTTTATATAGACGCCGGAGAGGGCTAGGGTTACACAGAGTCGGTTACAATGGTAGGAGATCTACATATCCGTATCGCCAAGCTTGCCTTCCACGCCAAGGAAAGTCCCATCCGGACATGGGACGAAGTCTTCAATCTTGTATCTTCATAGTCTTGGAGTCCGGCTGATGATGATAGTTCGGCTATCCGGATACCCCCTAGTCCGGAACTCCCTCAGTAGCCCCTGAACCAGGCTTCAATGACGACGAGTCCGACGCGCATGTTGTCTTCGGCATTGCAAGGCGGGTTCTTCCTTCGAATAATCTATAGAAGATTGTGAACACCAGGATAGTGTCCGGCTCTGCAAAAATAAATTCCTCGTACCACTGTAGAGAGAATAATATTACACAAGTTCAATCTACTTACGTATTTTGTGGCGTGACGTCACACCACTACCAAGCCTTTACTCGAATTGTTTTTATTGTACCACCTCAGCGCGTTTAGCGAAGCGGTTTCCTTGGCACGTCTTGTCAAAGCAGAGATCGTGTTCCCCTTATTTCGGGATTCCCATCAATACGGACGTGGGTAACCCAACCGCGCCATTGATTGCGGCGCTTGGGAGATAAGCGAGTTTTACCAGGCCGGTGGGGACACATGTTTTGGTCCGCCCATATAAGGGGATAAGGATCCACCTTTTCACCTACGCCTTCTTCCTCCTTTGCTTATCCATCTCCGCGCACTCGAGCTCCAGCGCCCAAGTCCGCACTTCTCACCTCAACCTTCTCCAACTATGTCCGGAGTGGGAGGCAAGTGGATGGCCTCCTCCGTCACGGCGGGGCAGATCCAGAAGCTGCGCAACGCCGGATATTTGTCCAGCAACATCGCACACCGGCTCCCCGACGAGGGAGAGCTCATCCCCACCCCCAGGCCCCATGAGAGGGTAGTATTTCTTCCCCATTTCCTCCGCGGACTGGGCTTCCCACTTCATCCCTTTGTCCGGGGGCTCATGTTCTACTACGGCCTGGATTTCCATGATCTGGCCCCGAATTTCATCCTCAACATCTCGGCATTTATCGTCGTGTGTGAGGCCTTCCTCTGCATCCAGCCCCACTTTGGCTTGTGGCTCAAGACCTTCAGTGTCAAGCCGAAGGTTGTGAAGGGCAGCCAAGCGGAGTGCGGAGGCGCCATGGTGGGCAGGATGTCCCACGTTACTTGGCTGGAGGGCACTTTCGTGGAAACCATTAAGGGGTGGCAATCGGGGTGGTTCTACATCACCGAGCCGCGTGACCCTGAATGCGCCGCGGCCCCCGAATTCAGATCTGGCATCCCTACACGGCTCACCTCTTGGAAAGAGAGTAGCCAGATCTGGGGTGATTCGGAGGAGCTGACCAGACTCCAAGCCTGTATCCAAAAGCTGGTGGAAAAGAAGCTCAAGCTTGTCAACATAGTCCAGGTCATGCTCATCCGCCGGATTCTCCCGTGCCAACGACGGGGTTTCAACATGTGGGAGTTCGATCCGGCGTAGCACCAGACTCTGAGCAGGCTCTTCGACACTACGTACGAAAATGTCTGGAAGGTGTTGTTCAAGGGCGCCGAGGCTCCCGCATCCGCTACCGAAGATCGCGGATTCAGCTCGCAGCGTTCGGCTGACGAGGTAAGTGATTTTGTCACTTGTTTTCCATAGTTTTGACTCTATGCGGGATCTAAACTCCCTTTACCTTTGACAGGACTGGCTGGCGAAGGCCGAACAGACTATCTGTCCGGCCCCATTGCTATAGGACCCAGCGGACGCCCGCCTAACGGGGCTGCTGGCTCTGGCACCCCACGTGGTGCCGGAGAAGAAGGCCAAGAAGAAGGCCACGGGCACTCGGAAGAGTTCCCGTTTTCAGGTGCTATCGGATGATGACTCCGAGGCAGACTCCTCCCACAAAGGCGAGGAGGAGAAAAAGGAAGCCTCTCCCCCAGCGGGGGGGAGGGAAGAAAAGGAAGGCCTCCCCAACAAGGGAGGCCGAACGGTCCAAGAAGGGAAAACTCTTTCCCCGGACTGCTCTGCCAACGCCAGTGACGACGACGAGGATTGGCCTCCAAGGGCCAAGCCCCTGGCGAGATCGTAAGTATCCGGACTCCCGAATAACTTCATGGTTTTTCTTTTCGCCACATAATGTCTTTCTAATGCCGCATACAACCCTGCAGTCCGCCCAAGGATGATCTTCCCGCTTCGTCGAGCGGGTCCTTAGGTGCGTCAGATATGGATTCTCTTCCGACCGCCTCCACCCCCCGTGACGCGGACGATGCCGAGGTGGGATCCCGGGAAGGGACCCACTAGGAGGAGGAGGCCCCGGAGGTGTCGCAGGACAACCTCCCGGACTTTGCACCGGACTCGGCCCCGGAACCCATAGTGGCTCCGGAGTCCGGCGGGCGACCCCTTCATAAGAAGGGCAAGACTGTGACGCCGGCAGCCTCCGTCCAACCGGAGGCGCCGGATAACTTGCTGGAGGCACTCAATGGCGCCTCCATTGAAGAGGAACATCGCACTATTATGAGTGCGGTGATTCAGAAGGTTCAGCTCGCCAAGAGCGGGCTGACCGAAGCCTGCAGCAGCCTTCTAACAGGCTTTGAGGTAAGAATTTTGATGTATGTAAAATAGTACCGCATAGACAGTAGCCCCTGATGCTCGGTTCGGTGTTCGGAAAGAAAAGCCGGACTGAGGATCTAAAAAGATATACGCAGGAGTCATAAAAATATGTCAATATGGGATTGCAGGCTGCGCTGCTGACCTCTGCCGCACTGACTGCGGAGGTCGATACTTTGAAGCAAAGCCTCGAGCGGTCCGAGAATGAGCTCCGCCATGCCAAGAAGCAGCTCGAGGACAAGGAAGGTGAGTAACACCTTATTAAAATTGTACCTTACAGAAAAGGATTTTGGTTGCAAGAAGAATGACAAGGATAACGTGGGTATTGTAGGGGCCACTAGCGAGGTGGCGACCCTAAAGGAGGCGGTGTCCACGGCCGAACGTAATGCGGCCGCGGAACGCTCCGAGCGAGAGAAGCAGGAGGCGCGGGTGGCGGAGGTACAGCAAGAGCTCCAGGCTCTCATGGAAAAACATGAGAGTTTGGAGCGTGACTCGAAGACTCGAGAGTCCGAGCTTGCGACGGCTCTTGAGAGTGCCAAAGCCGCTAAGGCCGAAGCCTATAAGGCCCTCCAAGAAATCGAGGAGTTGAAGAAAATAGCGGCGGGTAAGGCATTTTTCATGCAAAGTAAGCATGTGAGTGTTAATTACCTGTTACTTACCCGAATTCGGAGCTCTCCAGGAACGTTCACAGAACTTCCTCGCAGCGTATCCGATGCTACTGCATTCTACCGGGTCGAGGAGGGGAGCTCGACAGAGAAGGTCTTCTAGTCTCAGTATGCTGAGGCCGGACATCCGGTGCCCCTTAGTGACCAGCTGAAGCAGCTGGTCGAGCTCCACAAGGTGGCCGAACAGGCCATGAAGGGCCTCATAGTTCGGCTGTGGCCTAAGGAGGTCATGCCTGGGAGCTACTTCGGCCTGGTGCGGCGGCTCGTGGATGCGTGCCCGTGGGTTGAAGTCATCAAGCACTCAGCTTGTATTGAGGGTGCCCGTCGGGCCCTTGCCCGCGCAAAGGTGTACTGGGGCAAGATGGATGCCCAGAAGCTTGTGACGGACCCGCCACCGCAGGGCAAGGAGCATCGCACGCCCGAGATGTATTATAAGAGTGTCCTGAAGGGTGCCCGCACTATTGCGGGTGAGTGCTCCAAAGATGTAATATTTGAGTAGACTCGCATTTTGTTATCCTGTGCGCTGAAAACTTAGTTCATATGCGCTAAGCAACGCTTGTTAATTTAAAATATTACCTTCTGTGTGGCTGTTTATCAAATCTGAGAGATGGCAAGTCGTCGGCTTCAGCCCCCATGCCATGAGTGCTGGGGTGTTCGGGATAAACTTGAGCACTCTTGTTCCCATTTTTGGGTCCATCTAGGGAGGCGCTCAACACAGCGAACAAGGCAACCGGACTTATAATGCTTGAACACTCTCACTTAGCCATAGAATTCTATAATTTTAAATTTCGGCGAAGCCCCTAGTCTTCGGAAGGCCGAATTTGGGGCGCTATCCACGCCTGGGCCGGATAAAAACCGGCTCGTCGCTCTAAGCGGCATAAGTCTTTAGGGACTCGCAAAAAACCTCTCGAACAGCGACCAGCTCTCGCCTCATCATGACGGTCAGTTTTAGCTTTCTCCACTAAGGCGTTAACCCAGCTCAACTGGGGCGCAATCGCAGTGGTTCTCCCAGTGCTACCTTAGCCGATACAACGGAACATAAGGTACCAAAACATGGGAGCCGAGCAAACCCAACTATTGACCCAAGACATGATTCGGAGCCGATGCATATAATGCTATAAGTTCGGGGTGCCGCACTTGTGAAAGTGTTCGGACTTATCACACCATGATGCGGGAAACATAAGCCCCTGGTGTATTTAGCTGTACCAAAATGTACGGATGCAACATGTCATAAATGAACATATGTATAAGAAAGAAATGCAATTGGAAGCAAGAAGGTGCTTCATTACTTATTCAAGAAAAACTGCTGTAAATGCAGAGCGATACAAATGGTGCGATAAGCAAGGGGTGGGACTGTTAAACATGTCCCCCTCCAGGGGTAGGCTGCGGAATGGTGCGTAAAACAGATTTAATGCTCGTAATGGAGACCACCTGGATATTCGTTGTAGCCTTTATCCTTCCCTGGCTGTTGCATCGTGAGTTCGGCAGGTCTGCTGCCGGACAGGGCCTCTGACGAACGGAGTCCTGTGGGTAAAAAATAAATAAAAAGAGAAAAAAAATGACACTCTTGAGAGCCCCTGGTGTGGTTGAGCCGCATTCTAGGCCTATCGTGGTCGTGCCCCTCTCCCCATGCCCATGGTATCTTCAGAGCATAATGGTGTACGCGAAGGATTTGTCTTGACTTTTTACAGGGGCTGGGGTTGGGGCCGCACTGCTACGCGTGCTCGGGACGTGCCAGGTGGTCTTGTTGTAGGTTACTCCGGGCGCGTTTAGCCGTGTCCGGTCGCTTAACGGCCAGACTCGAGAATTGCCTTAAGAGGCTGCACTTTACTTCTGCCGCGAGAGCCGCTGTATGTTCCTCCTTTCGGAGAGAGCGTTCAGTGTTTCCGTTGACCGTAATGACTCCTCGAGGGCCTGGCATCTTGAGCTTGAGGTATGCGTAGTGCGGCACCGCGTTGAACTTTGCGAACGCGGTACGTCCGAGCAGAGCATGATAGCCGCTACGGAACGGAACTATGTCGAAGATTAACTCCTCGCTTCGGAAGTTATCCGGGGATCCGAAGACCACTTCCAGTGTAACTGAGCTTGTACAATTGGCTTCTACACCTGGTATGACACCTTTAAAGGTCGTCTTGGTAGGTTTAATCCTTGAGGGGTCTATGCCCATTTTGCGCACTGTATCCTGATAAAGCAGGTTCAGGCTGCTGCCGCCGTCCATCAGGACTCTGGTGAGGTGAAATCCATCGATGATTGGGTCTAAAACCAATGCGGCGAATCCGCCGTGGCGGATGCTGGTGGGGTGGTCCCTTCGGTCAAAAGTGATCGGGCAGGAGGACCATGGATTGAACTTCGAGGCAACTGGCTCCATCACGTATACATCCCTTAGCGCACGCTTCCGCTCCCTTTTGGGTATGTGCGTTGCATATATCATGTTCACCGTCCGCACCTGGGGGGGAAACCCTTCTGTCCTCTATTGTTCGGCGGTCGGGTCTCTTCCTCGTCATCGCTATGCAGCCCTTTGTCATTGTTTTCGGCAATTAACTTGCCTGCCTGCTTGAATACCCAACAGTCCCTGTTGGTGTGGTTGGCTGGTTTTTCGGGGGTGCCGTGTATCTGGCATGAGCGGTCGAGTATTCGTTCCAAATTGGACGGACCCGGAGTAGTTCTTTTGAATGGCTTTTTCCACTGACCGGGTTTAGAGCCTCTGAATCCGGCATTGACTGCCGTATCCTCACTATTGTCGCCGTTAATGCGGCGTTTGTTTTTGTTACGACGCGACCTGCCATTACGGTCCTTGAAATCCGGACTGCCAGAATTTTTGCTGAGGTTGTTGCTGCGTGCTAGCCAGCTGTCCTCACCCGCGCAGAAGCGGGTCATGAGTGATGTGAGGGCTGCCATGGATTTCGGCTTTTCCTGTCCCAGGTGCCGGGCGAGCCACTCGTCGCGGATGTTATGCTTGAAGGCCGCGAGGGCCTCTGCATCCGGACAGTCGACGATTTGGTTTTTCTTGGTTAAGAACCGTGTCCAGAATTGTCTGGATGATTCGTCTGGCCGCTGAATTATGTGGCTTAGGTCATCAGCGTCTGGTGGTCGCACATACGTGCCTTGGAAGTTATCGAGGAATGCGGCTTCCAGGTCTTCTCAACTCCCAATTGACTCTGCTGGCAAGCTATTAAGCCAATGCCGGGCTGGTCCTTTAAGCTTGAGGGGGAGATATTTGATGGCGTGAAGATCGTCACCGTGGGCCATGTGGATGTGAAGGAGATAGTCTTCGATCCAAACCGCGGGGTCTGTTGTGCCATCGTAAGATTCAATATTCATGGGTTTAAACCCTTCGGGGATTTGATGATCCATTACTTCATCTGTGAAGCATAGTGGGTGTGCGGCGCCTCTGTACTGGGCGATATCACGACGGAGCTCAAAAGAGCTTTGTCTATTTTGTTTGGCCCGGCCGGACTTACTGTGTCCGGCGCGACGGTTGTCATCACGTATCGTGGGGCGCCCACGCGATCCATAGATCGATCTTGATTGTCTTGCCTTATCCTCCAATATATCTTGCAAGTCCGGAGCGTTCCCCTCTGGCCTTATGCTTTTCGAGCGATGACGGGGTACGGTTCTAGTGAAGGGCCTAGAAGCCTCTCTGTCGCGACCACGGGGTGGTCGGTCAGTCGTATTGTCTTCAGGTGATGCAGGTTCATATGCCTCCTCTAATCGGGGGAGCAGCTTGTGTTTAGGGTAGCTTTTGGAGGGGCGTTCGAGCTCATGCTCTTCTGCCGCGAGGACTTCAGTCCATCTGTCGGCTAGCAGATCTTGATCAGCTCTAAGCTGTTGCTGCTTTTTCTTGAGGCTGTTTGCCGTGGCCATAAGCCTGTGTTTAAAACGCTCTTGTTCGGCAGGATCCTCAGGCACGACGAATTCGTCGTCATCGAGGCTCGCCTCGTCTCCGAAGGGAGGCATATAATCCTCTACCTCTTCTTCTGCCGCTCTCTCGTGAGGGCTGGCGTCTCCGTCCTCCTGTGCTGAATCTTGCTGGAGTGGGTTGTCTTCGGCACTATCTGGGGTGTTATTATCTTTGGTGCCGGAATCTTCATTCTTGCTATGGCGGGATTTAGAGCGGCGCCGCTGACGCCAGCGCTTGGGCTGTTTCTTGGAGGGGTCATCCTCCGCTGCTCCTTCGCCATTCCCATCCTTTGGGATATCCACCATGTATATGTCATATGATGAGGTGGCTTTCCAGTGCCCGGTAGGCGCTGGTTCTTGGTCGTCTTCAGCGTCGTCGTCCATACCATCGATGTCTTCGGAGTCGTAGTCTAGCATGTCGGTTAGATCGTCGACAGTGGCTACCAAGTGGGTGGTGGGTGGGCTTTGAATTTCTTTGTCATCCGCATCCCAACCGTCCTGGCCGCAGTCCGGCCAGGGCTCTCCTGATAACGAGAGATACTTTAGGGAACTCAAGATGTCGCCAAAAGGTGAGTGTTGAAAGATGTCTGCTGCGGTGAACTCAATGATCGGCGCCCAATCGGATTCGAACAGAGGGGGCGCGGGAGGTTCGGAGTCCAACGAGGAGTCCGGCACCTCGGAGTCACGAGCTTCATGAGGGACAAGGTCAGTGTTCGGCTCTATCGCCGTAGAGGTTGCAGCCCCCGAGGCGGTGTCTTGCCATCCATCCTCGATCTACGCAGCCGGCTCCGAATTGAAGATCGGAGCAGGCTCGAGTGCGGCCTCCAGGGTACTGTCCGGCTGCAGAGCTAAATCATGCTCGCCGTGATAGTGCGGCACGCTCGATTGTGGCTCGAATCCATCGAGGATCAACTCCCCGCAGATGTCAGCCGTGAAGTTTAAACTTCCAAATCTGACCTGACGGCCAGGGGCGTATCTTTCGATTTGCTCCAGTTGGCCAAGCGAATTGGCCCGCAGTGCAAAGCCACCAAATACGAAGATCTGTCCAAGGAGAAAGGTCTCACCCTGGACCGCGTCGTTGTTGATGATCGAAGAAGCCATCGAGCCTATCAGTGACGACACAGAGGAACTCTCAATGAAAGCACCAATGTCGGTGTCAAAACCGGCGGATCTCGGGTAGGGGTCCCGAACTGTGCGTCTAGGCGGATGGTAACAGGAGACAAGGGACACGATGTTTTACCCAGGTTCGGGCCCTCTTGATGGAGGTAAAACCTTACGTCCTACTTGATTAATATTGATGATGTGTGTTACAAGAGTAGATCTACCACGAGATCAAGGAGGCTAAACCCTAGAAGCTAGCCTATGGTATGATTGTTCTTCGTCCTACGGACTAAAGCCATCCGGTTTATATAGACACCGGAGAGGGCTAGGGTTACACAGAGTCGGTTACAATGGTAGGAGATCTACATATCTGTATCGCCAAGCTTGCCTTCCACGCCAAGGAAAGTCCCATCCGGACACGGGACGAAGTCTTCAATCTTGTATCTTCATAGTCTTGGAGTCCGGCCGATGATGATAGTTCGGCTATCCGGACACCCCCTAGTCCGGAACTCCCTCACTCATGGTTGATATTTACTTTCAATCATGTACACATATGCACTATGTAACTAGCCTTGCTTATTGGCTTCCAAAGCTTAACTTTCACTCCTACTTACAATATGTAGAGTATTTAACAAAAAACTACCACTTTCAACTAGCCCTAGGAAGAATCTATTGCACAAAAAATAGCAAAAACATACCCAAAATTTCTTAATCCACGCCAAAAACTACTACCTAGTACTCCTACTGATTAGGTTCGTTTAAACCCATTTATGACTGGGTTGGCCCACACGTCCGTGCTGATGAAGCAGCTTAAACCAACACATTTTGTTTGACCGTTGACATGAGGGACCCACATCTGACCTTCTATCCTGTTATTCCCCCTCAAATCATTATTTTTCCTGAACATTACTTCAAACAGTACTGATGCGTGTTCGTCGGTGGCGCCGGTGATGAGAGAGTTGGCCGCCGCTCTGCCGGACGGGCCGGACGCCGAGCTGGCCTCCACACGGGTTGGCAGGCTGGCCCGAGCGTGACTCACGAGCGAGCAAGCCGGCGTGCTGGCCTTCGCTCGAGCCAGATGGCTGGCCTAAGCGCGGCGCGCGCAAGCAAGCCGCTGCGCTGTCGTGCCAATCTAGCTAGCAAACCTTGTAGACAAGCAGCTGGACGGAGCTATCTTGGCTAGCTAGCGGCCACGAGCGCCGGACGGAGCTGGCATCCGGGCTGCCGCAACATGGGCTCCGCACCGCCGACGGTTTTGACCTCGCCTTCTGCCCGCAGCAGTAGCTGCGTCCCATGGCCGAGGATGACTAGGTGGACGGGCCGGAGGTAGGAGGTCACTCAAGGATTTTGGTTGGTAAGAGCATGTACAATGGTTGATAAGGTAGTCTTATCTTAAGTCTGCCACGTATGCAAGTGGTAGTAGTTTCTTGGCATTTTAGTGGTTTCTTGCATTATTAGGGGTTTCTTGTAAGGAACAATGTACGTACTACTAGCGACAAAAGGCGATTCTAGGTTGCGTTGTACTCCAACGAGTACTACTAGTGGTCGCGGGAGTGTATACCTCGTTTTGTGGGTTCGATCCCGGCCGAACGCACGACGGCCTTTAAAAAAAAGTAGTACTACTACACTTCGCTACGAGACAATATTTTACACGGGTAGTTTGAGTTTTAAAGTCAAACGGACGTGCGGCCCCACAATCTGGGTGCACTGGACAGCCTAGCCACGTGAACAGGTTTTCCTTCCCAGCATCCCGTGGCTCGCGTGCTCGCCCTAGCCGCACCTTGCTTGCAGCTTCCTCATCAGCTAGTAGCATATTTAAACTAGCGCCTCCCAATTAAGTCCGAGGAGCCAGAAAAGCCTGGCGGGGCATTGGGAACTGTGCAATATGGTTCTGTATGTAAAGTGTTGTACTACTACTACCTCCATCCTGGTTTACAGGTCCCCTTTGTAGTTTGTGTCAAATTTTGACTAAGGATTTAACTAATAAAATGTTAATGCATGTCAAAAAAATTATCTCATTGGATTCGTATTTGAACATACTTTTCAAAAATATAATGTTTGGTAACATACGCAAACATTTTGTTAGTTTAATCTATGGTCAAAATTTGACACGAAATACAATGAGGACCAATAAACCCGGACGGAGGTAGTACTCTGAAGCTTGTGGCGTTGCACGCATGGACTTCACTCCATTATCGGCTCTACTATAAAAGAAATTCCTCTTGACGTGTTTTTTTGGAAACGGAGGCAAAAGCTTTGCTTCATCTCATTCATAAAGAAGGAACTACTAACAAAGTTCGATGAGATCCATTACACCTCCACAAATGGAAGCGAAAAGCCTAGTCTCGCTGTATCAAATAACTCAAATGTTCTGCCCCCGCAGACCGCAGTAACCGTCGCTGATAAACAGGCTGCTAGTGTGTGCGTGAGAGGAGCGGCTGAGTAGGCCAGCTACTCCTACATGAGAGGAGCGGCTGAATATAGCACCGAGAGTACCCACTAGGCCACTACGCAGGTGTACTTCCCCTACATTGATAGTACAGCGATGGTTCTGGAGAACAGTAGTACCCTCCACTTCCAACTGTAGCTCCTTGGCCCCGAGATTCAAGAGTTCAAAACTGGTGCACTATACTAGACTAGACTAGAAGTACAGTACATCGCACTACTAGTTGAGAAAAGTAGTACTGGTACTACTACAGTATGTGTACGTACTCCTCCGTCACATAATGTAAGATGTTTTTTGACACTAGTTGGTGTGTACAAAAAATGGCAAAAACATACCCAAAATTTCTTAATCCACGCCAAAACTACTACCTAGTGCCAAAAATTTCTTACTAGTGCTATTATTTATGGTATAATGCAATCCCATAATGTTCCATAATGCTAGTACTAGTAGTAAATAATAGCCTCACCCCTTCGCCGAGGAACGATCTACAGTTGGAAGGGACGATGCCCTGCGGTTACTACGCTCTTATCTCCTCCTCGCCAGTTCCCCTCCCCCCGTAGAGAAGGCAGTTCATCGCTGCTCCCATGGATTCTCCAGGAGGTTCTCCTCCTCGTCGGGGCTAGGATACCTTGGATGACGATCCTCTGGGAGAAATCGCACGCCGCTCTGACGTCCTCACCGCCACAAGACTCGGTGCTTCCTGCACCAACTTTTTCAAGACGCTGCTTAAACAGGCTTGGGAAAAGGCCATGCTTGTTGGTCTTCCATGCGTCCTCGAGGAGAAGGTTCTTCTACAGGACAATCCTTCGAACAGTCCACCGCTCCCTGGCCATGGTTGCATGTTGACTCCGCTAGAGTTGCCGACATTGAGAGGTAGTTGGATTTTGTCCCATGAGCAGGTCAGTAATGGAGTTTGATCATGTAGTACTTAGTTATTCCATTTCCATCCCGTAATTTCTCCGCTGCCCACCATCTTATATATAGGTATGGATCAGTGCCAACGAAGATTGGCTTGCATACCTCCGGCCGGATACCACCATCATTTTGCACAACATCCATAGCAGTGCGGCCGTTCCAGTAGACCCCTTCTCCACCATTGGGATCGGCCTTCTGGACTGGCTGGGCTTGAATACGTATGATGATGCCTACATGAGATTGAAGAAGATCGCAACTGCAGACCCGCCGACAAAGTGACATGGCTACGACGATTACTATCTCATCGCGGTGTTCAACATAAGGATTGCCATCAATGCAAAACGCGGTAACGGCACAGGCTGGCGCATGTTGGCGGCGGCAGATTTGTACCCCTACACGTATGAAGACGCCATGCGCCATCTAAGCCGCATCTTCGTGCTGACAAGCCAGGGGACTTGTTTCATCTGGTTGCCATCCTACGGTACGGGAGATTACAAACGGAATGCACAAACCATCATTTGCATCCCTAACGGTACTCCATTATTTTGCAGGGACCAGTCATCCCCCGATCAAAATAAGATCGCCGATCCTGGATCTGCATTTGCATCCGCGATTCGGTCTAACCTGGAACCTTGTAGCTGACTTTGGCATATTGGGATCAACTATCTTAGCAGTCGTTACCCATGGTACCACTGATGTGCAACATGGTCACACAATCTACCACGATCGGACCGTCACCATCTATGCAGGTATTCCATTTTTTAACCCTCTCGCCTTCTCTTTCATTGTTGTACTAGTAGTATACTTAGTACTACTAGTAGGAGTACTTTTTACCTTGGAGGACGCGTATAGCTAGCTAGGCCCTTGAAGACTTGAACCCACTAGCTGCCACCATTTTTGTTTTTCCATGTCTTACTATCTCATCCATGTAGCCAAGAGTGGCTATATATAATAAGCCGGTTATTTTACTTCCTCTATACCGGAGTAGTACTATTTGCTGCACAGTATTACTGACCGCCATATTTGAGCACAACATTATTATGCATGGACCTTGACTATGTACGTCACCATGTGTCCAGATCTGGGATGCCGCGTGTACCAGATGAATGGCGCCGAGTTCGACCCCTGGGATGCAACGTGGGTGCCAAGGAACACTCTTGGAGAGTACTCGCTTTTCATCGGGGACAGCTACCCCAATGTGAAGCGGATGCCACCTTCCGTGCACGACACGGAAGGCCTGCCGTTCATGAAGCATGGTTGTGTCTTCAATGCGCACCGCCGGATGAACGACATGCTGGGACACGCTATCCCTGATTTATGCCGCTTCAGCTTGGATGAGTCTCCATCATGTGGAACCGGACTAGAAAGCTGCGACAATGATACCCGTTGCCCATCGCTATGGATCGTGCCATCCATGAAGAACACCTGGGACTGGAACCTGGAGGAGGACATGTAGCCCATCTATAACGTGTAAGTGGAGTATGGTAATTGTGAATGGTAGCGCTGTGAATATATGTAGACTAGTCGTGCACAAATTTATCACATGAATTGGAGATGAACTTGTGTGGCATACTGGCATTTGTCCTTTAGAATTTATTACTAGTAAATGTGTTATGTGTACGTGCAACTTATGTGGTTGTTACACGGGCTCCAACACACTCTTTGAGAAAAAAAGGTGGCACAGCTTTGGATATACATGACGTGGCAGCATCATACAGTAGCATCGTTCGCTATAGTTGTAGTACACTCCTACTAGGACGTCAACTCCTATAAAACCTTGCACTTGGCTCTTTGCCTCTTTGGGAGGTTCAATAGTTCGTACTCGTGTGAACCTTGCACTTGCCTCTTACCTCTTCGGAAGGTCCAACAATGATGATACTACAGTACAATATGCTTCTGGCAATCTAACACCGATTGAACTGTTGCACGTCCACTGCGAGGGCGAGGGCGAGGGCGAGGGAGAGGGAGAGGGCGCTGTAGTCAAAACCCTCTCCTCGTCCTCCGAACCACCACGCGCGTGGGCGAGGGAGAGGCGTAGTAAGCAAGCTTCTCCTCGTTCGGCGAGTTGACGGGGCACATCTAAGCATTACTAGTACTAGTAGTAGTCCATACTGCGTCCTTTCCGATTAATATGGCTTAATTTGAAATGAGAAAAATACACTGGCGGTCAACGTATGTAACAATACACTCTTTACGGTCACTATATATAGTTTTGCGTAGATTATACGATCACTAGCTCATCGTAGAGCACCGTATTGCACCCTACTGACCGGCCACATAGTCGACGTGGCACTTTGTTGACTGGTTAAATTGTCACCTGGTTTCTGGGTCCCACCTGTCAGTTGACAGAGCAAAGAAATTAGTTAAAAAAAACTTTACGCAGGCGTGACACGAGTACAGCCCTTGCGCCCGAACCGCCCTAGCTGTGTATGTGAGTGCATGCATGTGTCCTCCCTCGGTCTTCCAACAAAGAGTGTACATCGGCTATAAAACAAAGAGTGTAGTAGTACATGATGTACATCTACACTTCCAATGCATTTAGCCTTTAATCTAAATCGATATTGATTGACTAATGCACCAACTTGTGCTGTAGGTATAGGCTACATGTCTATCCTTAATTACAGCATGCAACGGCCTTCATTTAATCTTCTTATCTCAATAGTCGCATGCACACATAAGTCTGCTACTTTTGGGCTTTAATTATACCATGGTCAATGTGTAAATGTCTAAATGTACAGTCTTTCACGGACGTAGGGAGTAGGTTGAGCACTTGAGCGCGAGCGTGTGTGTTGCGTCGTGTGCTGTGTGCCGCATGGGTGCGTGAGTGTTGCGTGCATCCATGTGGAGTACGTGTGAGTGTTGCATGTTGCATGCATGCATGCATGCATGCATGGGGCTTACTCCCTCCCATTGACATGTTCATATTTCGAGCTTCCTCTGTTCCCTCCATATGGTGATACTCCCTCTGTTCCCAAATATACGGAGTAAAAGCCTCCCTCTGTTCCCAAATACGGAGTATTTGTCTTTCTACAGATTTCAACAAGTGACTAGGTACGGAGCAAAATGAGTGAAGTGAGCTTAGAGGCATAGGGATACTGTAGAAAGGAAGTCCTCGCGATCCATCATTCCCCATCTCAGTCAGAGAGAACTATTCAACTAGTCTTCGCAGTGAAGTGACAATACATGCTGCATCAGATGGGACATGTAATTAATAAGCTGAACCAGTGTGTTGGTGTTACTAAATCAGCCTTACCCAGTATTGCCATCATGTTTGCCAGTAGAGCACGCTTCCGCAAATACGCCTACGCACCTCTGTCCTTCATTAACTGACATATGGGCCCTCTTGTGGTAGACCCACATGTCATTGGTGTAACTATTTACACTACGAAGGACGGTGCCTATATCCTGGTAGTAGTACTAGTAGAATTGAGATTTAATGCACTTTCTTCCCCGTCTTCCACTCTTCTTCCTCCTCTCTTCTTCTTCCTCCTCTCTTCCCCATCGTCGACCGGACACCATTTACCCCCGCTCACTGCTTGCCCGCCTGCGCCATCTTCCTTGGTAGCTCACGGGTACCATATCCCCCCGCTCACTGCTCGGGCACATGAGGAGAAGCTTCTTCGCTCGCCCGCCCGAATCCACTTCCCAGCTGGCTCGCAGGCACCGAAAACCCCAATGGCAGAATCGACTGACACGCAAAGCCGCGATTGGAATTCCCTCCCCGATGTTCTCTTGGAGCAGATCTGTAGTCGTATGGACCTACTCGGCACCGTCCGTCTGGCCGCATGCTCGGTGTCTTTGTACTGTCTACTCGTCTGCAACCGGCCGGCTCTTTTCAAGACACCCTGCTTGCTGATGCCTGATCCTCGCAGGTGGCCCAGACACCGACTTGACGATCCTATGGAGGTTGTCGTGGTGCCCCTCGACAAGCTACCACTACCCGTCCACCTGTCCTTCATGCGCGGCCACTACTGGGCGGGGATGAAGGCCAACTGGATCGTCCTCATCCACCAGACTGGTAGTCCGTGGCGTCTCGTGGATATCTACACCCAGCGAGAGATCACCCTTCCATCATTGGATACCACCGACATCGAGCCTCGTGGCCCGCCGGACACTCCTGCCTACCACGCACGAGACGCGTCAAGCTTTTGGCTCGACCTCTGTTTGCAGAAAGTTGTAATACGCGAAGTGCCCACACCATCAGAAGACTACATGGATTACAAGCTCATTGCCTTGTTCAACATGGGATTAGTCTATCTGGAATCCGGTTGCCATACATGGTTATGGCTCATCATCAATCCTGTTGAGGCAACATTTCTGTCTGAAGCTATAGTGCATGATGGCATCATTTACGCGGTCGACGCACAGATTGGATGCCTATACTGGTGGAATCTATCGTCGTATAATTGTTCTATCTCATCTCATCTTTACCTTATGAATACGACTGCCTGTTCATTTGTTACAAATTTAGAATGCATAGCATGTCTATAACCACATCACTGCTATATGTTCCTCTCATTTCCTAGATTTTTATGACCACACATGTTATTGTTAGAGTTGATATGAGAACAATTGGCATCTAATGATTGTTAGAATACATAATATGAGCATAACATCATGATTGCTATATGTTACTCTCGTTTACAAGATTTTTATAACAACGCATGTTATTGCTTAGAGTTGATATGAGAATAGTAGTAGTAAGTGCTATGGTAGAATATGAGTAGGCGCTATCATAGCTGTTTTCCTCTCATTGTTACATGATGTTTGAACCATGACATGTTGCTAGAATATGAAAGCCATTGGTTTACTTTTTTAACTTAGGGTATGATTATGACCACGGCATTGCAATTCTCTGTCTATGATATGTGTCACTGTTATAATAATCTTAATTCCACACATACTCTGAACATGATTGTCTATTTTTGTTCTTTTGGTCTCCAATTTGAATTGTTGCAGCAGACGCAAATGCGCTGGCCTTCATGATTCCAGGACCTGGAATCATACCAGCCGATGGGTGCTGGTTTATCGCTCGTTCAGCTGACGGCGGTCATTTGATGCTCATTCCCACGTACCAAATTGACCAAAACATTACATCAAACCACATGCAGTACAATGCATGGGGCGTTCGTGACATTGATGGCTATGGCTGCTTCGTGTTCGAGAAAGATCCTAGCTCCGTTGGGCCAGGCGTATTCAACTGGAGGCGGGTTTACAGCCTTGGCAACCACTCCTTGTTCCCCGGGCTCAATTATCCGATCATCCAACCAATCATCAATCATATCACCGGCGATGATTACTGTGCTATGCAACTTCCATTCGCGAGGGGGGGGGCTGTGTTTACACATCATACCATGGGTTTCATGAATCACCATATCCAGAGATTCGTCGACACAGCTTGTTGCTAGGTAATCTTCAGTGTGTGAAAGGCATCAAGCTTCCATGCGATGGATGGCTTTTGCAAACCCGACATGCGGCGATGTGGTTCATGCCAACAGCAAATATGCATAACTTGATTCGTGATGATATCTAGACTAAGCCATGTATTCTGCTGCTGTAGCACGACCCTCTTTTGTTGGATATTATGTACTGTTGTTAGTTTGAAGCACTCCTCTGGTTTGAAGGATAGATACCTTCCTGGGATCAAGTGCATCCTAACTCACCTGCGTAGGATGTACTGATAATGATGATGGAGATGCTTTGCAAAAGCCATATATATACATATATATCAGTTAGGCTTCAAGTGCGTACTTGTTAGTTAAACCTATGTATAAATTGTGACACTAAATACGACTAGTAAGTAGTACAGTAGCAGTACTAGTATATGTCGGTCAAATTATTCATCATGTCCACACATTGAATTGATGTGACAACACGCTGTGCGTGAGGTGACACAAGAATCCCGGCGGCGTGTTCGGGTATTCTGGACTTCAGATTTGGAGTACCACTTATCTGTCAAAATCTTTCATCATTCACTTAAAATAGTCGATTGATCATGCATTGAGTACCATATAACTGGAATTACCGATGCAAGTCGAAGAAGGATTGGCCGGTGCTGCCGGCTGGCGTCAAGTTCGATCCCACGGATCAGGAGCTGATCGAGCACCCTGAGGCCAAAGTGAGTGTTGACAGCGCGAGATTTCAGTCTCTCATCTATTTGTTCATACCAACCATCGACAGCGAGCACGGCATATGCTACACCCAACCTGAGAAACTTCCAGGTAAGACACCGATCGGCAGTCTACTTACACAAACATATTCCTTTGTTTATAGCTCTATTTTTCTTTTTAGACGCAAACCTGGTGAAGCAATTACAATTTGATAGTTAATAAAAAGTGAAACAAGTGACTGCAACATGCCAAAGATGTTATGAAAATGCCAACTAGGTACACTAAAACCTGTATTCCACAATACTGCAGGTATCACACTGAGTGGCCTAAGGAAGCATTTCTTCCAGCGCAATTCCAGGGCGTTCAAAAGGGGCACGTGGACGCGTCACAAGATACAGTCGGAGTGAGGCATGCACGCGATGTGGCACAAGACCGGCAATAACTTGCCGGTGATGGTCAGCGGCCGGCAAACGGGCAGCAAAAAAGGTTCTGGTGCTGCACACCAACAAGAACTTCGACCAGCAGAGGACAAACTGGGTGATGCACCAGTACCACCTCGGGGGCCTGGAGCAAGAGAAGGAGCGGGAGCTGGTCCTCTGCAAGATTTTCTACTAGACGAACACTAGGGCCAGGAGTAAAAAGATTATAAGTTAGTTTGGTATTGGTAGTTGTACTACCTTGTCATCCGCAAGTTGGTATTGTTGTTAACGATCTTTTGGTATGAACTTGCATTTGCTTCCAACCATCATGCCGAGGGTCGATGTGAATATAAAGCTGAATCATTTGTTTCGAAATGAATTCTCAGGCACCTGATTTCTATTTGATGGGTAGCATAAGCACCCGCTGTTCGAATTCCCAGTTCTGCAGTTTTTTCAAAACAAGTGCATGCGCTTATTATCACGATAAAAAAACAATATCCATGCTGCATCCCAGTTATCAGTCTGTGCTTGCAGAATTCTCTCGTTTATTGAGCACGTATATTGTTTTTTCAGGTCGAGCAAGTTTCAACTGGGCTGTAGACTGCCCAGGGTTGGTTTTGTTTTAACAGGCCCAGCCCATGACGACAACGGGGCACATAGATCCAGCAGGTATCTACTGGCCTCTGGCCCGCCAGCGTTAGTTATATTTTGTCTTACAACATCCGCAGGCAGTTTTTTTACTGAATCAAACACACAGCCCAGTTCTATTTTTCTCTTGAAACGCATGTCCTACATCCGTTTTCTAATCTCTACCTATAGTTTTACTAGTTCATATACACGTATCATTATATTGAAAACACATAAAATTCCCTTTTTCATATTTACATCCTTATTTTTGTTGTTTTTTTCCACCCAGCGCTGATTTTTTTACCACTGGTTTTCCCTTAAACCAACTCAATTGTCCCACGTCTTATTTTCTTACAAAAACAAAATGATTTTTTAGCAAATCAATAAGTTCTTAAAAAAATGTTTATCATTTCGGGATTACAATAGTTTGGACTCCACCAAAATATGCAAAATAAGGTTGAACTTTTTGAGCGTGGTCCCGGACCAAAAATGGGTTGTAATAAATTACTTAAGAATTAGCAAATGGGCTGCAAATTATAAAAAATAGCAAATGAGCTGCAAATTATAAAAAATAGCAAATGGGCTTTATGTTGTCTGCCACAGATTTGGAGGCTGACTTGTGGGCCTACTAAGTTCATGCGTACACAAGGTTTCTTAAAAAAGAAACTTAGTCAACAATCGACTCTACCAGCGTCACACCGTTAGATGTCAATCTAACGGCAATCATGCTTCTTAAGTCTCCGATCTTCCTGCCCCAGCCACCCAAACCAGCGCCGTCGGAACCGCCTGCTCTCGCCTCCCGTGGCCGGCAGTGCTGCCGGGAAGGCCTCACGGCCCCATCATACTCACATCCCTGGCCTGTCTATCCCTCTACTCACCCACTCCTCCTGTTATTTTTCGGCGACGGCAGCCGAACCAGTCAACCCTCGTACTCTCCACCACGTGGGCAGCCACTGTCGTGTCTTCGCCGGCTCCATGTCGTTCCCTTCGTAGGCCTCGCCGTCGTCCACCGCCCTGGTGCTCTCAGTGTGGCGTGGTCAACGATGTCCATCCAACGACCGTAGTGCTTCTTCAACCTCTGGTCTTCTTGCCCCAGCCGCCCAAAGCAGCGCCGGTTGCGCCGCATGGTCCTACCTCCCGTGGCCGGCTGCGCTGCCGCGGAGGCCTCACCATCCCCATACTACTCCCACCGCTAGCCAGGCCATCCCTCCACTCACCCACTTCACCTGTTATTCTGCGGCCACGGCAGCCTCACACCGCAGCCGAACCAGTGAACCCTCGTACTCCTCTCCGCGTGGGCATCCAGTGCCGCGTCTTCCCCGGCTCCGCGTCGTCTCCTTCCTAGGCCTCGCCGTCGTCCACCTCCTTGGTGCTCTTGACGCGGCGTGGTCAATGTGGTCAACGACTGACTTCCATTGGAAGAGTACTGTACGTGGAGAGGCTGGCAGCTGGGTCCACCGCAGCCGCAAGGAAGTGCCTCCTTATTACGCGTAAAATAATTATTCCTCCACCTGACAGCAGGGACCCACCGGACGGGCCACCAGTATTTTATGGAAAAAACATTTCCCCCTGACTGTTGTGACCCACTGGACGGGCCACCGTATTTTGCGAAAAAAACGTTTGCCCCTGACTGTTGGGACCCACAGGACGGACCACGGTATTTCAAAAAAAACGTTTCCCCCGCTGTCAGCTCGGACCCACCGGAAGTGCCTCCTTATTACGCACAGAAAAATGAATACTCCCCCTGCTAGCTGGGACCCACCATGGTGGGAGGCTGACTTGTGGGCCTATTAAGTTGACGGGAACAGAGGGCTTTGTCAACTTAGTCAATATGAACGATTCTAACTCCAGTGACCGTACGATGTCCATCCAACGGCCGTCGTGCTTCTTCAATCTCTGCTCTTCCTACTCCAGCCGCTCAAAAAAGCGCCGGTGGGACTGCCTGCTCCCTCCTTCCCGCGGCCGGCTGTGCTGCCGTGCAGGCCTCACCGCCCCATCGTACTCCCATCGCTAGCCTAGCCATCCCTCTATTCACCCACACCTGTTGTTATTCTCCGGCGAGGGCAGACGAACCAGTAAACCCTCGTACAGTCGTACTCCCTCCGCGTGGGAAACAACTACGGAGTCTTACCTGCCTTCATGTCGTTCCCTTCCTAGGCCCCGCCGTCGCCCATCGCCTTGATGCTCTCGGCGCGGCGTGGTCAACATGGTCAAGGAACGGCTTCCATCGGACGTGGACTGTACGTGGAGAGGTTGACAGCTGGGTCCACGGCCGCAGCAAGGAAGTGCCTCCTTATTACGCGCAAAATAATTATTCCTCCACCTGCCATCTGGGACCCGCCGGAAGGGCCTCTGTATTTCGTGAAAAAAATGTGCCCCCCGCTGACATGTCGGACCCACCAGCTATCTTCGCACGCAAGGAAGTGCCTCCTTATTACGCACAAAAAAAATGAATACTCCCCCTGCCAGCTGGAACCCAGCAGAGTGAGAGGCTGACTTGTGGGCCTACCAAGTTGACGGGGATGGAGGGCTTTGTCAACTTAGTAAATATGAACGATTCTAGCTCCTGTTACCGTACGATGTTCATCCAACGGCCGTAGTGCTTCTTCAACCTCTGGTCTTCTTGCTCTAGCTGCCCAAACCAGCGCCAGTCGTGCCGCGTGCTCCTGCCTCCCATGGCTGGCTGTGATGCCGCGGAGGCCTCACCGCCCCCTACTACTCCCACCGCTATCCAGGCCATCCCTCTACTCACCCACACCCCTTGTTATTCTGCGGCGACAGCAGCCTCACACAGCAGCCGAACCAGTGAACCCTCGTGCTCCTCTTCGCGTGGGCATCCACTGTTGCGTCTTCCCCGGCTCCGAGTCGTCCGCTTCCTAGGCCTCGCCGTCGTCCACCGCCGTGGTGCTCTTGGCGCGGCGTGGTCAACGTGGTCAAGGAACGACTTCCATCGGACGTGGACTGTACGTGGAGAGGCTGACAGCTGGGTCCACGGCCGCAGCAAGGAAGTGCCTCCTTATTACGCACAAAATAATGATTCCTCCACCTGACAGCAGGGACCCACCGGACAGGCCACCGTATTTTGTGAAAAAAATGTTTCCCCCTGACTGCTGGGACCCACCAGCTACATCTTCGCACGCAAGGAAGTGCGTCCGGGCAAAAAAAATGATTCACCCTCCTGACTGCTGGGACCCACCAGCTACATCTTCGCACGCAACGAAGTGTGTCCGGGCAAAAAAAAGATTCGCCCCCTGACTGCTGAGACCCACCAGCTACATTTTCGCACGCAAAGGAAGTGTGCCCGGGCAAAAAAAAATGATTCGCCCCTCTGACTGCTGGGACCCACCAGCTACATTTTCGGACGCAAGGAAGTGCCTGACAGTCGGGACCCACCTGGTCGAAGCATACGTAGCGTTGTCATTCTGGTCGCGAACATGTACGTACATATATACTGGTGGATGTAGAGGCGCGCACGTGTCGTAGTAGAAGCGCGCACGTAGCATGTACACGTACGTACAGCGGCCAGGGTGCAAGAAAGAAAATACGACCACGTATGTGTACATACGGGCGGGGTCTGGAACGCCTACTCGCGCATACGTACGGCGAGGGCTCGTGTACATGGCTGGGTCAGAACGGAGAAACAACATTGTCGTCGTGTTCATGGGGAGGCAACGGAATGCGTCATGTTCATCGGAGGCAACGGAACGCATGGGAGCCAACCGGCTTGGACGAAACAGGCGATGGAAACGAGGCCTGGCGTACCGCAGAACGGAGGATACGGCCTTGTGTTCGATCGGCCACGTTCAGAACGGGGTCCTGTTGATCGGGAGGAGTGTGGCGTACCGCAAAAAGGAGGAAACGGACCTCCTACGGTCGAAACGGGGGTCCTGTTGATCGGGAGGGGTGTGGCGTACCGCGAAACGGACGAAACGGACTTGTGTTGGAGCGCTACGGTCGGAACGGGGGTCCTGTTCATCGGGAGGGGTGTGGCGTACCGCAAAACGGGACTCCACGGGATACTATTCATCTCCACCGTCGACCTCCTTCAGCCTCCACGGGCTCCTGTTCATCCAGCCTCCACCGCGCGCTACTCCACCGGCTACTGTTCAACCACCCCTCCACGGGCACCCCTCCACCGTCTACTGTTCATCCAACCCTCCAGACCACGGGGTCCTGTTCAACCACCCCTCCATGGCCACCCCTCTACCGTCTACTGTTCATCCAGCCCTCCACACCACGGGGTCCTGTTCATCCAGAGGCAACGCCACCGCTCACTGTTCATCCAACCCT